>NC_090442.1:324948712-325261681 GCF_031143425.1 Pleurodeles waltl
TTTGATTCCAATGGCCCTACTTTTCTCCAAATGCCTTTCAAGTCTACCCTGACTCCAAAGCCACATGAATAATATGTCTCAGAAATGTCATGTAGAACATGAAGATAATAGATATACTGTCTGTCTTAAGTAGATGGGGGGGACACATGATGCACTGCAGTACAAGGAAAGGAAAGGGATCTATTGATTTTATTGGACATGTTTGTCACAGAGTATTCCATCTGCAAAACATGAAATCACAGGCACTCCACAACACTTTGCTTTCTGATCTCACCCTCAAACACAAATATTCCAAACAAACACATATGCCTGGCAGTAAGGAAAGGAAACTCAACTTACTCCACTGCAGGGTAAATTAGAGGGAAAAGTCAGGTTAGGTAGAGGTTTTGCTATAGAATAGTGGAGTGTCACTGATCATCATGTGCCTAAGCTTTAGCTTAGTGAGTCACTGTAGTAGAAAATTAACAAATGTCAAAAGGGAAATATTTGAGTAGGCATAAATCCATTAAGAAAGGCATTAAATAAATATATGAATCACTTAGCCTGTAAAATGTGGCACATGCTAAGAATGGACTTTTCAATTGTTTTGGTAGTCTGGGACAGAACTTAACATCGAATAAAGGAGTGAAGTACTAAAAGGTAACTGAGTGAGCAATGGGAGGGAAGGGAACCACATATTTTTTTGTTTTGGTTTGCAATGCATTAAAAACTGTGTAAATGCCACATTAACTCACATTGTACAGCCAACACTGAAGTGCCGAATTGAACCGTGCTGCAGTGAGGTCATGGCACGTGGGTCAGGCAATGCCATAGGCAGGTAGGTCACGAATGATGATGGGTGAGTGTTGGAAAATGGGTTATTGGTAAGGATAGGTAGGTACCTACACTCAGCAATAGGGCACTAACCTCCACTAAGGTCCAGTTAGGTCTCATTAAATTAAATCCAGTTCAACTCTTTGTAGCTTGGCAATGAGCGACAAGGTTTAACTTAGGAGATAAAGCGTAAACCATTCAAATATCACAAAACAGTAATTGAATAAAACACAGGAGACAGTTTAAAAATCCAAAACCAATTTATGACAATAAGCAATAGTTGTAGCTCTAAAATGACACCAAAATAAATAAAATCAGATACAGGGAACCAGAGAAATGAAGTTTTAAAGAATTAATGCTTTTTAGCACGTAGAAACAAATAGCGCCAATCTGGTCATCTGGTTGCACCTCCACTGGGGCAAAGTCAAAGTTTAAGGCCAACCGCAATGGAGCCCTGCTCGGCACAGCCGGCGGGAGGCCTCAGTCAAAAGTTTACCTTCAGACTTAGTAATTTTCTGGAAGATTTTCTTCAGCGGGACCAAGTCGCCACTCCAATCCGACCTCTTGGAACTCTTCCTTGGATACGTGTTGCAGGAGCCCTCAATCGAAATTTTTACCTTCGGACTTAGTCGTTTTTTAGAGATGAAAATCCTTTGACCGGGGCAAACCTGAATCTTGATCCAACGACCTTGGAGCCCTCTTCGAATACACTGCCTGTGAGGTCCCGGTCAACTTTCTACGTTTGGACTTAGTCACTTTTTGGGAGATTTTCTTCACCAGGAGGAACCTGCAAGTCAGGCTGGGTCGTGGTTGAGGCAAGCCGGCTACAGTAGAGTCACAGCATAAGAGAAACAAGGAAGCACTTTTCTAAATGGGGATAGGTGAAAGTTAGGGAAATAAATAATATTAACAGAAGAACCTTCTGGGACCAGCAGAGCCATCAGCTGTGGCCACGGTGCTGTTGGTTGGTAGTTCCACAAGTTGTAGCACTGATTGTGCAGCTTGGACTGAGCTTCCAATACTCTCTTCTTCTTGCCCTTTGCTGCTGATGTAAGAAATAAAGAAGATAACAAAATACATTAATGGTACAGTAACTCTCCTAGAAAATATTTTTACAGGCAAAGGTAAATGCAGTAACATACTGGCATTGTACTTTTCTCAATCAGATCATCTAGGTTACTAGTTTCAAGTTGACTTATTCCTAATTTCCTAAACTCTACCTAAGCCCTATTCCGAATTTCCTAAACCACATTTGGAATTACTAATATATTGCAAGGAATGATTTTTCCTTCGCAACCCCCTTAGATAGGACAAGTCAGTCAGTTTCCCTTTCCAATGCATAGATGCATGCTACACATCACTGGGAGATTGCTTGGGAGTGTGTGAGCTACATAAAAAGAAAGACACAGAGAACACTAACACTGATACTACTACTACCACTATGTTAGTAACAGGACAGAGCAGTATGCATGACTTCTCAAATAATCAGCCCAAACGAGCACCTACAGTGACGAGTGCAACTAGGCTGCATAGAGCAAGTGGCTCACTCACACTCAGATTGGATAACATACCAGCGGCAAGTTTTATGAAAATTTTGTAAGCATTGTAGGACACAAATAACATATAATTACTCACCGTATCTCGCAATCTGGATGTCTAGCTGGTCCTGCAGATCCTGCTCCCAGTTGAGGATGTTTGCACAGCAGTGTGCCAACTGCTGATGGGTGCGCCAGACTCCAGTTTTCCTCCGCTCACACTGGTGCACTCTCCCTCACAGCAGTTGATGCTCCCGCTGGCCATATCTACTCCTGGGCATTTCGTCTGCTATCAGCACCGAGGGGAGATGGCTCTGCTCATAAAAACAAGTGGCGCCACCTTGGCCTCAGGAAAAACGGCATGGGCTGGACCCCTTGGCTGCACCGGCCACCACAAGGTGTGCAGTTAGCATAGGCACTGGTGTCTCCTCGCCAATGCTCTGCCATAGTGCTGGTAAGGAAAAAAAGAAATAAGAGAAAAGAAGGAATAGAAAGAAAGAAATGAGCAAGTGAAGGAAAACAGAAAAAATTTAAAAAGCCACAAACTTAAAAAAAAAAAAAGACAAAAACTTAAAATACACAAACACAAATGCACACTCTAATATAATAAAATTAAAACGGAGTGGATGAGTGTGATATGAAGAGGATTGCGGAGATTGAGGGTAGATTTAAATATGGGCCCAGCACAATGCACAACAAAATTGTCTGTTAGAAATGGGGTCTATGTTTAGCAGCTGTTTTCATCCTGTCCAAGTCGGGACACTCACTCTAGTCAGGGTAAGGGAATCACACAGCTAAGATAACCCCTGTTCCCCCCCCCCTTGGTAGCTTGGCACAAGCAATCAGGCCCATCTCTGAGGTAATGTGTAAAGTATTTGTACACACCCACACACATGCACACACACAGTAGCACAGTGAGAACACTACAATATGATTCCACATCAGTTTAGAAAAATAGCCAATACTAAAATGAGACCAAAACAACAAAAAAACACTATACACAAGCATAGGATACATATTTCCAAACATTAAGGGGGTCATTACGACCCTGGTGGCCGGCGGTAAGTTGGCGGTAACGCCGACAGGCTGGCGGTGTTCTGCCAGCTATTATGATCGTGGCGCAATAGCCACGGCCATACCGCCGGCCCCTCCACTATACCGCCAGATTTCCGCCTGGCGGTCATAATCCCCAGGGCAGCGGTGCAAGCACCGCTGCCCTGGGGATTATGAGTCCCTGACCGCCAGCCTGTCCGTGGTGGTAAACACCGCCATTGAAAGGCTGGCGGAAAGGGGTCTTGGGGTGCCCCTGGGGGCCCCTGCACTGCCCATGCACTTGGCATGGGCACTGCAGGGGCCCCCAGGCATAGCCCCGTCACGCATTTCACTGCCAGAAATTCGGGCAGTGAAATGCGCGACGGGTGCTACTGCACCCGCTGCACATCAGCATTGCCGCCGGCTCTATTACGAGCCGGCAGCAATGTTGATGTGACTTTTCCGCTGGGCCAGCGGACGGTAACACTGTTACCATCCACTGGCCCAGCGGCAAAGTCATAATAGGGAGCCAGGAATACCGCCGTCAATGGCGGTATTCTGACTCCGGCAGCCTCGGCGGTCTTTATAAAAGACCGCGGAGGTTGTAATGACCCCCTATATCTTAGTATAGTGCTTAGAAACATAATAGCTCCAACTTGGGTTATCACAGCATCTCAACTGAGTTGTTTCCAGCAGTCTGACACCACTCGTGAGGAAGTGCAGGCGCTCACAGAGTCCCGCAGACCCCAGGTACAGTACCTCTGAAAACGATGAGGAAACAAAGACATTGCACGGAGTTGTGGAGGTAGGAGTTGCTGGAGCCGGTGAGCATCAGTTCCTTAATGCTACTGGGGTGGTGAGGCATTAGTTCCTTACTGCTAGGCAGGGTAGGTGAAGTGTTGATTCCTTACAGTTAGAGGGGAGGTGATGAAACATCAGTGGCAAGGCATTGGTTCCTTGCGACAAGGTGGGATTGATGAATCAAGGTCAAGACAAGAGGCATTAACTTTGTGGTGTTGCAATCATACCATGGGGCAACAAGTGCTGTGGTGGAGTCAGAGTCTGATGTCCTGGATGTTGGGGACATGGCACTCTGGACTTACACTGTGGCGGGACTTCGGAGGCACTGTTGTGGCATCGGGCCTGTAATACAGGCCACAGTCTTTGCAGTCCGCGGGGAGCATGACTGTGGTGCAGGCAGTGGCATGGAATCATAGAATGGCGTGGGTTCCAAAGTCACTCTGGAGTTGATGTGCTTAGTTCCAGAACTGGATTTAGCATCACTTGGCAAGCCAGGACTCTCAGAAAAACAGCCCAGGCACTGGTAGGTGAAGTTGTTGATGGCCCTGAGACTTCTTAACAGGAGGCAAACTCAGTTCAAGCTCTTGGAGAACCTTGGAAAGCAGGATGCAGAATGCAAAGTCCAGTTCTTTCACTCCCAGAACAGAAGTAGCAAGCAGCAGGCCAGAACAACAAAGCAACAGGTGGAGTGGCAGTCCCTCATACATCATCCAGCTCTTTTCCTGGCAGAATGTCCTCAGTCCAGAAGTATTCTAACTCTATGGTAGCAGAGGACCAGTAACTATACCCATTTCTGTCTTTGAAATAGGCACATTTCAAAGTGGAGTCTTTGTAGTACACACAACCCTGCCTTTTCCTGCCTGGTCCCAGGCACGTGCCAGGGGGGTTGGAGACTGCTTTGTGCGAGGACAGACACAGCCCTATTCAGGTGTAAGTGTCAGCTCCTCCTACCGCTCTAGCTCAGGAAGACCGATCAGCCTGGTGATAGGCGATCAGGACTTGCAGGGAACACCTCAGCTCCCTTTGTGTGACTGTTTAGAGTGAATACACAAAGAGCCCAACAGTCATCCTGACCCAGACATGTATTCAGGAGACTGGCAGAGACACAGAATGGTCAAGCAAGAAAATGCCTACTTTCTAAAAGTGCCATTTTCAAACTTACAATTTAAAAAACAACTTCCTCAAAAGATGTATTTTTTAAAATTGTGAGTTCAGAGTCCTCAAACGTCATATCTGTATCTGCCCCAAATCTGAAATTATACTTAAAATATATTTCAAGACAATCCCCATGTTACCCTATGGGAGACATAGGCCTTGCAATAGTGAAAAATGAATTCAGCAGTATTTCACTATTAGGGGTAGCTTACACATAGTAAAAGCGAGGGTTTGTGCCTGACAAGTAGGTGCATTTGCCAAGTCAAAATGGCAGTTTAAAACTGCACATACGGGTGCTGTGGTGGCAGGCCTGAGCCATGATTACAGGGCTACTCATGTGGGTGGCATAATCAGTGCTGCTGGCCCACTGGTAGCATTTGATTTACAAGCCCTGGGCACACCTGATGCACTATACTAGGGACATAATAGTAAAACAAATAAGCTAATCATGGAGAAACCAATCACCAATATATTTTAGAGAGAGGGCACATCCACTTTATCATTGGTTAGCAGAGAAAAAGTGCCCAAAGTCTCTAAAGCCAACAAAATCAGGTCAGAAAAACTAGGAGGAAGAAGTCCAAAAGTTTGGGGATAACACTGCAAAAAGGGCCACGTCCAACACTGAGTGAGCATGTTACCACGTTGTGCTGTTCTACTCACTTTGTACCAGGGAACGCGCTACTGGCACCAATCAGCACGATTAGGCGGCCGAGCACAAATCTGCCCGCTCACAGAGTAAAGTAGAATCTTGCAGAGTTTTTTTGGCACACCATGGAATTCAATGTAGAAAAACTCTGCAAGTTCTGCCCAGGCCTTCTCCTGATGCCCTGGGGAAAGATGTCAGCAGAGACGCTAGTCGCTCCACACACCTGTGAACCCAGAGAGAGGTCACAGAGGAGAGGTTAGTCTCTCTCCACACCCTAGAGGTCTCAGTGAAGGGGCTAGTCCCGCCCTACCGCTACCACAGAATTCTGTCATTCAAGAAAGAGGTATCACTATAGAGGCCAGTCTCTCCACAAACCCTACTATGCATACCCATCATTCCAGAGAGAGCTCTCAGTGGAGAGGCTAGTCGTTCTCCACACCCTACAATGCACACTCATCATCCCAGAGAGAGATCTCAGCGGAGAGGCTAGTCTTTCTCCACACCCTACTATGCACACCCATCATCCAAGAGAAAAGTCTCTGCGGAGAGGCCATTATCTTTCTATACCTTACTATGCATACCTGTCATCCAAGAGAGAGGTCTCAGTGGAGAGACTAGTTCCTTCCCTACACTACTATGTATGCTTAGCACCCTGTGGAGGGGTGATATTGGAGAGGTTAGTCCCACGCCGCACCCTATTATGCTCTCCAAATGCCCAAGGGAAAGCTGTCAACAGAGAAGCCAGACCCTCCATGTACACCCATCATCTCAGAGAGAGGTCTCAGCTGAGGGGCTAGTCTTCCTCCATACCTTTTTATGGACGTCTGTCATCCAAGAGAGAGGTTTCACCAAAGAGGCTCATCTCTGTGCATATCCTACTATACACACCTGTCATCAAAATGAGAGATATCACTGGAGGGGCCAGTTCTTTCTCAAACCCTACCCTGCATTTATGTCGTCCAACAGAGAGATTTCAGCATAGAGGTCAGTCCCTCCCCACACCCTACCATGCATACCTGTCATCCAAGAGAAGGGTCTCAGGGGAGAGGCCAGTCCTTCCCACACCCTACTATGCACACTTATCATCCAAGAAAAAGGTCTCAGGTAAAAGGTCACTCCCCTTTTACACCCTGCTAAGCACACCTGTAACCATGAGTAGAGGTGTCAGCGGAATGTCCAGTTTCTTCCAACACCCTACTATGTACTTCCATCATCCAAGAGAGAGGTCTCAACGGAGATGTTAGTCTCTCTCAACACACAACTATGGATGCTTATCACCCTGTTTAGAGATGTTAGTGAGAGGTCAGTCCCTCTTCACATCCTACTACATACACCTGATGCCCTGGGAAAGCTGTCAGCAGAAAGGCCAGACCTTCTACACACCCTACTATGCAACCCAGGTTTCAGGGGAGAGACTAGTCTTTCTCTATACCCTGCTCCACAACCCTGTCATACAAGTGAGAGGTCTCAGCAAAGCGGCTAGCCCCACCCAGAACCTTACCATGCACTTTTGTCATCCAATGGCAAGGTTTCAATGTAGAGGCCAGTCCCTCTCCTCTCCCTCCTATGCACATATGTCATCTAAGAGAGGTGTTTCAGTGGAGAGGCCAGTCCCTCCTCACACCCTACTATGTACACCCGTCATCCAAGAGAGATGTCTCAGATAAAAGGCCACTCCCTCTCTGTATGCTTCTATGTGTACCCGTAACCTTGGGAAGAGGTCTCAGTGCAAAGGCCAGTCTCTCCCCACACTAACTATACACACCTGTTGTTCAAGAGAGAGGTCTCAGAACATGAACAAGCCCCCCAAACCCTACTGTGCACTTCTGTCATCCAAGAGAGAGGTCTCAGTGTCAAGGCTAGTTCCCCATATACTTCTATGCATGCTTATAACCCTGTGTAGAGGTGTTAGTAGAGAGGTTATTCTCTCCCCACACCCCACTAAGTACATATTATGCCCTGGGAAAACTGTCAGCAGAGAGGCCAGTCCCTCCACACATCCTACTAGGTACACCCATCATCCCAGGGAGAGGTCTCATTGGAGCAGCTAGTCACTCTCCACACCCTACTAACCATCATCCAAAAGAGATGTCTCAGTGGAGATGCTACTTACTCCCCACACACTGCTATGCACACCCATCATCTAAGAGAGAGGTCTCTGCAGAGAAGTTACTACCGCCCCACACACTACTACTTACCGCCAGATTAGTCACAAACAGACTTTATTTTAAAACCTGTTGGGGAGATATATGCATGTATAATAGTCTCAAGGATAATACTGGTAGGACAGGAATATTTAGGTGGTTAATACATTTATTGCACAGATCTGTTGTTGGTAGTCAAAAGTCTGAACCTTCATAAATTTATCACAGGTTTAATATTCCTGTGGCAGAGCATGGCATGTAAACTGCAAGTCAAGATTTCTCACTGGGTGCTGAACAAATACTAATGTAATCTGCACACTGCAATTTTAAATCATAGTAGAACGGCTCACTTGGTTACGGAAAAATACCTATATGTAATCTGCAAGCGTACATGTTAGACCTTTAAGGTTTTAATCCAACCTTTCAATCAATTGACTCTGAATAGCATTATGTGTCAATGTTGTCATTGTTACATATATCAATATACATACCTACAATATGTTCAATTTGGCAATCCTAAAAGAGATCAAACATTTCTTGCTGGCATTTATTGTTCTAGGAAAACCATCACACACTGCATTTTAATAGCGTTGTAATAAAAAAACCTCTTTGTTCTTGTTTCACTCTTCGCTCTCTGAGTTTACAATTTGCTCAAGGCCAGAAGAAAACTTAGACATAAAAGGGAGGAAAGGTTGATAATTGTTTCTCCAGCTGGAGCCAGGTATGCTTGAGTGGGGGTCGACGGATGTGGGGGGGTCATACAGCAGCTCAGCTCGGCACAGACAGAAATGTCTATGAATACTAATGTGAGACATGAAGCCATGGGTGTCCTTTTCACCTACATATATCCTCAGCTCACCAGCAGCACATGAGGAAAAGGCAGAACAATTGCAGCCAGTGCTGCCAGTGCTGCCATGGGGGAGCTGAGAGTGCACTTGACCTAACTTTTCCCAATGAACCAATCAAACTAATATCTTTGGCATCACTGTCTTGTTTCTATAACCAATTGAGGCATGTGTATTGCAATGTTGGAAGTTGAGTTATGGTTAAGAAGGGTGAAACCTACTCAAGCAGCAGCCACAATTTCCATCAGAGTGGAACACAAGCAAACTCCAAATTAACCTATGCTTAACACTCTGGTAGCTTGGCACAAAAGCAATCACGCTTCATTTTGAGACAATGTGTAAAATATTTATGCTGCCCTTCAAATAGTAATAAAGTGAAAACAAAACACAAGAAAAATCCCACACTAATTTTTAAAAAATGAAGTAAAATGTTATTGTAAGGAAGTGCCTTCCTTGGCAAGGTTACCCCCTGACTTTTTGCCTTTTGTTGATTCCAGTGATGAATGAAAGTGTGCTAGGACCCTGCTAACCAGGCCCCAGCACCAGTGTTCTTTCCCTAAACTGTACCTTTGTTCCCACAATTGGCACAGCCCTGGCACACATATAAGTCCCTTGTAAATGGTACCCCTGGTACCAAGGGCCCTGTTGCCAGGGAAGGTCTCTAAGGGCTACAGCATGTCTTATGCCACCTTGGCGACCCCTCACTCAGCACATGCACACTTACTCACAGCTTGTGTGTGCTGGTGGGGAGAAAATGACTAAGTCGACATGGCACTTCCCTCAGGGTGCCATGCCCACCTCTCACTGCCTGTGGCATAGATATGTCACCCCTCTAGCAGGCCTTACAGCCCTAAGGCAGGGTGCACTATACCACAGGTGAGGGCATAAGTGCATGAGCACTATGCCCCTGCAGTGTATAAGCAAAACCTTAGACATTGTAAGTGCAGGTTAGCCATAAAGAGTATATCGTCTGGGAGCTATCAAACACAAACTCCACAGTTCCATAATGGCTACACTGAAATCTGGGAAGTTTGGTATCAAACTTCTCAGCACAATAAATGCACACGGAGGCCAGTGTAGGATTTACTGTAAAATACACCCAGAGGGCATCTTAGAGATGTCCCCTGAATACCAGTCCGACTCCTAGTGCTAGGCTGACCAGTTTCTGCCAGATTGCCACAACCAGATGAGTTTCTGGCCACATGGGGTGAGTGTTTTTGTCACTCTGTGGCCTGGAACAAAGCCATCTCACCTCCCCCTGCAGGAACTGTAACACGTGGCAGTGAGTCTCAAAGGCTCATGTCTTTTGTTACAGCACTCCAGGGCATCCCAACTAGTGGAGATGCCCGCCCCTTCAGCCACTGCCCCCATTTTTGGCGGCAAGGCTGGAGGAGATAATGAGAAAAAGGAGGAGCCACCCACCAGTCAGGACAGCCCCTAAGGTGACCTGAGATGAGGTAACTCCTGGCTTTAGAAATCCTCCATCTTGAGATTGGAGGATTCCCCCAATAGGAATAGGGATGTGCCCCCCTCCCCTCAGGAAGGAGGCACAAAGAGGGTGTAGCCACCCTTCAGGACAGTAGCCATTGACTACTGCCCCCTAGACCTAAACACACCCCTAAATTCAGTATTTAGGGGTGACCCTGAACCCAGGAAATCATATTCCTGCAGCCTACAACAAGAAGAAGGACTGCTGACCTGAAAGCCCCACAGAGACGACGGAGACAACAACTGACTTTGCCCCAGCCCTACCGGCCTGTCTCCAGACTCAAAGAACCTGCACAGTGACGCATCCGACAGGGACAAGCGACCTCTGAGTACTCAGAGGTTTGCCCTAAACTCGAAGGACCAAGAAACTCCTGAGAACAGTGCCACTGTTCAAAAACTGCAACAACTTTGCAACTTTAAAGCAACTTTTAAAGAACTCCCTCTTCCTGCTAGAAGCGTGAGATTTCTCACTCTGCACCCAACACCCCCGGCTCAAGCTCCAGGGAACATACACCGCAGAGAGGACTCCCAGGCGACTATGATGACGTGAGTACCCTGAGTCGACCCCCTGCAGAGAGGATCCAGAGGCTCCCCCTGACCACGACTGCCTGGTATCAAGGAACCCGACGCCTGGAGCAAGCACTGCACCCACAGCCCCCAGGACCGAGAGGAACCACCTTCCAGTGCAGGAGTGACCAGCAGGCAGCCCTCTTCCTAGCCAAGTGGCTGGCCCGAGAAGCCCCCCTGTGCCCTGCTGCATCGCCTAAGTGACCCCCGTGTCCCTCCATTGCTTCCTATAGCAAACCCTATACCTACTTTGCACGTTGCACCCGGCTGCCCCTGTGCCGCTGAGGGTGTGTTTTGTGTGCATGTTTGTGTCTACCCCTGTCTACTCCCTGACAATGCAGGTACTTACCTGTAAGCAGCCTAGGACCGGAGCACCCCTGTTCTTCATAGGCGCATATGTGTTTTGGGCCCTCCTTTGACCTCTGCACCTGACCGGCCCTGTGTTGCTGGTGCGGTGACTTTGGGGTTGCCTTGAACCCCCTACGGTGGGATGCCTATGCCCAGAAGACTGACTGTGTAAGTGCTTTACTTACCTGAGAAACTTAACCAAACTTACCTCCCTCAGGAACTGTTGATTTTTGCACCTTGTCCACTTTTATAATAGCTTATTGTCATTTTAACCTAAACTGTGTGTACTATTGTTTTAAATCAAAGTTCTATACCTGTGTGAAGTACCTTGCATTTTATGTACTTACCTCAAATCTTGAATCTTGTGGTTCTAAAATAAATTTAAAAAAAATATTTTTCTATATAAAACTATTGGCCTGGAGTTTAGTCTTTAAGTGTGTGTTCCTCATTTATTGCCTGTGTGTGTACAACAAGTGCTTAACACTACCCTCAGATAAGCCTACTGCTCGACCACACTACCACAAAATAGAGCATTAGTAGTATCTAATTTTGCAATGATCAACCTCTAAGGTGAACCCTTGGACTCTGTGCACATTATCTCTCACTTTGAGATAGTATATACAGAGACAACTTCCTCCAGTTTTAAATCATTTTCATCCAAAATAACACAAATCAAATTAGTATAACCAGAGCTATGCAATTTTAAAGTTTAAGTAAAAATAGTGCTAAAACAAAAAAGTGACAATTGTGGTCATCTGGTCATGTTGTACTGAGACAAATGGGGTCATTATGAACATGGCGGTAAACACCGTTCCCTACCGTGGCCACGATGAACAGAAACCTGCCATTGACGGTAAACAGAAACCCGCCATATAAAGATGCAAAAATCAGAATCCGTCAAAAGTTTCCCAGCCACAAGTCACTGCCAGGACCTTGTCGGAGAAGATGCAGGACATCCCACCCTTCCACCGTCAAGCACACAAACGGTACAGACTGCCTCGGCTAGCAATGGAACCCAACAGTAAGAATTGCACACATTGGTAAGTTTGAAACCCAAACACCTGACACATATCCACAACACTATAAAACACTGGCAGACACACCCCACAATCCTGTGCATCGCTAATAGGACAACTGAGATTGAGAACTCCACAAGCAGACACTGAATGCCACAACAGATGAATCACGCACCCAACCACACAACAGCACCTTCCCCTAGAACCACACAACACATCACTCACAACACATGCCATGGCACCCCCCAAGTACCCACGCTTCACAGAAAGGGAGCTAAGGACCCTGGTGGACGAGATATTGAAGGTGGAGCCACAATTATTCAGGGCACAGGTCCAGCACACACCCATCTCCAGGAAGATCAAGTTATGGCAGACCATTGTCAACAAGGTCAATGCAGTGGGACACCATCCACCCATGAGGGACGACATCCTCAAGAGATGGAACAACCTGCGTGAGAAGGTGAGGTCCATGGCATCCTGGCAGAACATTACAGTCCAGAAGACTGGGGGAGGACCTCCACCAACACCAACCGACCACACTGACTGGGAGGAAAAGGTACTGGTCATCCTGCACCCTGAGGGCCTCACTGGGCTCACAAGAGGAATGGACTCGGGTAAGTCATCTACAATTACCCCATATCCATCACACCTGTAATGCTTGCACCAGACCACCCCTCCAACATCCACCAGATGCACTACCCCACCCAGGCCACAATCACAAAATCCAGTCACCCTGCATGCCCATAATTCCACCAACAGGCCCACATACCCCCCTGTGCACAGCCACCTACCCCTGAAGTAATCACAAAGGCACTACACCACCCACAATGCACCTCCACATCCTAAGCAAAATGCCATGGCAACCTCACAAAGGCACCCTGCATGGCCTAAAAGTGTAAAACCTGCACAGAACAGCCCAGCCCTGTGCACCCCATCTGATTATGCAATTGTTACAGACATGTCCATTCCCCCCAACAGGCACCACCACCCATGCCACCCTGACGGACAAGACAAGTAGTGGAAGTGCCTCACATGGAGACAGAGGCACCACCCAGGACACTGGAGAGGGAACCCTCAACAGTGAGGAATACCCTGGCCCCTCACATAGTCCTGGACTGTCACCATCTAGCAGCCCCACCAAGGACACTACTGACACCCCTACCACACACCCACCAACTTTTGGCCAGGGCAACTGGACCCACACCTGTGCATCCAGGCCACAGGCTGGTGGAACACAAGGACAGAGGCCACAGTCTCTACCTACCTACAGGCAGAAAGACGATGGCTCCAGTACAAGTGATACCGCCAGACCTGTGCAGGGGACACAGGCAGATGGGGCTAGGCCCAGTGGGAGGGCATCAGTGGCCCAGGGGGGAGGCCTCAGGATGGATGCTGCAGCCCAGGACGTGATCTCTGAGATCGTGGGAGCATACCACCATTTCCAGGACAGATTGGCCCAGACTGTGGCCACCCTGGAGCAGAGTCAAAGGCTGCAGAGAGCCCAACACCAAGAGACCATGGAGCAGTGGAAACTGCATAATACCACCATGGCCACCATAGCAGGTGCGCTGCTGCACCTTGTCCCAACCCAGTCTGAGACCCCCACAGACCAGGAAGCACCTACTACAGGTCAAAATACAACCCAGCCAACCACAGCAGCAGCAGCAACTCGAGTTGTGCCACCATCTGACGACACACAGGAGACCTGCACCTCAACCCGTTCATTCCAACACCAGGCACCCAAACGGTCCCTCAGGCCCAGATATGGCACTGGTACAACTGCCAAGACCAAGGCCCCCTCTAAGAAGTGACTATGACAAGAACTGTCCTCCAAGTGTGCCACTGAATCACCGTCCACACCGTGCAATAACAACCTCAAAAACTGTAAATAACAGATGGACATATTACCACTGCCAACAATCCCTGAGACCATGTAGCCAATATGGACATCCACCAGTAGCCCACTCCCATCACTGTAAAGAGCACCATGGCATCCCTGACACAAAATAAACCACCTGTTCACCAATTTAAATGTCCCCTGTCATTATGTAGAAATCAAATGAAAGTGTGCATGCAATTGTCAATGAAATAATTTATTCATTTCTTAATTGCAGTAATGGCACCCCACGCATAACATGGCGTTGGGCCAACAGAAATGTCAAACAAGTTGTCCACAATGTCACATGTCCCATGCAAACCTGACAGTATGCTGCACAGACAGCAACAGCATCAAATAGTACCACTTAGTTACTGGAAGCACAGTTGGATCAGTTGGTTCCTGGAGTGTACATCTTCCCCCTCCTCATCATCACCATCACTCTCATCCACTCTCTGAGGAAGCTGGTCTGGATATACAGCCCCCTCCTCCTCCAAGAGGGGATTAGATATCCTCACAGCCACGTTGTGCAGCATGCAGCAGGCCACCACTATTCTACACACCTTTTCAGGCTCATAGGCCAGGGATCTCCTAGAGATATGGAGGCAATGGAATCTAGCCTTCAGGAGACCTATTGTGCCCTCTATCACCCTCATAGTACATCCATGGGCCTCATTGTAATTCCTCCCTGCATCTGTCCTAGGATTCCTCACTGGTGTCAGGAGCCAACGCATGTTGGGGTAGCCAGAATCACCTGCAAAAGGGGGCAAAACAGGACTGTCACTGACAACCCTCAGTTGCAGACAGCCTGGCTGTCTGCTATGTGCCAAAAAGTGTCAGATACACTTACCTATGATCCATCCTCTGACCCCTTGTAGTTGTTCCATCATGTGTGTCACACTGCTGTTTCTCAGCACAAAGGAATCATGGACTGATCCAGGGAACATGGCATTCACATGTGAGATGTACTGGTCTGCAGCATATACCAATTGAATGTTCATGGAGTGAAAGTTCTGCCTGTTTCTGTACACCTGTTCACTTACTCTTGGGGGATGAGAGCTATATGGTTTCCATCGATGGTACCTATCGCATGGGGAATGTTGGCAAAGGCATAGAAGTCTGCCTTGATGGCAGGGAGGTCAGCACTTTGGGGAAACCTCACATAGGACTGCAGGTGTCGTACAAATGCATTCAGGAATCTGGACAGTATAATGCAAAACATTGGCTGTGAAAAACCTGCACCCATGCCCACTGTCACTTGAAATGAGCTTGTGGCCAGGAAATGGAGTGCAGAGAGCACTTGTATTTCAGTAGGGATGGCATGCTGATTCTGATTAGCCGGTCTCAGTGATGGATCCAGTAATGCACAAAGTTCATGAATAGTAGCACGGTTGAGTCTGTAATTGATAATGATGTGACAGTCCACCATGGTCTCCAAATCAACAAGTGGTCTGCACACAGATGAGGCCATCACTCGTCACATGGGTCTGTACCTAGGAGGAGTTGAGAACACATGTGAGGAACACACATACATACAAGTCGATGACACATATGCATAGCAGGATGTTAAACTGGAGTTACATGTCCTCAATTATACATCAGGACTGTTGTGGTGAGTAAATGTATATTTGTTCATGCCTATGGGGGTTGGGGACAGTAGGGCCTGCATGGGGCAAATGAGAAATTAATAACTGCGTAGTAATAGCCAAAATCTCTGCCCCTTGTAATCCAGAAATGTTGTAGTGGAAGTGACCTCATACCGCTAGCGGTCAGCATAATAGCGTAAGGTGGTGTTCACCACTGTGTTACCATTCATTGGTTAACATGGTTGTCAATGGGGAATATTAGCGTATCATGATCGCCGCTGGCGGTGACGGTGCACACCACCGCAGAGCGTACACCATCTTGTCACCCCAACTTCACTTGAATCCCAGATTACGGGCATGCAGGTACTCCACTGAGAGTGCTGCTGTGTCCTGACTGTGGTCCAGGAAATGGCACGAGTGGCAGGGGAAAGGGCCCCGGCCTTCACCACCGAGGAACTGGACAAGCTTGTGGATGGGGTCCTACCCCTGAACGCCAAGCTCTATGGTCGACCAGAGGTACAGGTGAGTAGGTGGATTGGGGGGCATGGATCTGTGTAATGGTGGTTGAAGGCTGTAAACATGTGTGCACGTTTGACTCTGTACAGTCGTGGGATTCATGACATGCTGTGTGTGTGAGGTCCTGTTCTGCTGTTGTGAGTGTCCGTCCCATAGCGGACGTATAGCCAGCTGGATCTAATGGGCATTGTCTGACCTCTGTGTTACTTTTTCTGTGTGTCCCATATAGGTCAGCGCCCATCAGAATAGGGGACTCTGGCATGCCATCGCCATGGAGGTTCAGACCCTGGGTATCTACAACCGTCAGAGCACCCACTGCAGGAAGAGGTGGGAGGACCTGCGGCGCTGGGTGAGGAAGACCTGCGAGGCCCAGCTCTGCAAATCTTCCCAACGAGGAATGCATCACATTCTGGCGGTGGCGTATCCGGACCTGAATGGGAGTTTGAAGGCTGCACAGCAGACACAAGGGGTTGAGTACAGAAACCATTGTATGCCTTCTTGATGGATGTGTGAGTGTGCTGTAGTATGTATGCTGTCTATTGACAGGGACTGTGACTGATGTCATTTTACATAATGGCCCCCCATGGGAAGTAAGGTTGTAAGGAACAGGTCTGCAGTACTTCACGTCCTTCTGTGCTGTAGGAAATGGCTGTAGAGCAGGGTTGTGGCCACTAGTCAGGGGCATAGCCATGTGTATAGCGGTAGGTGCTGCATGGTGGAATATTTGCAGGTTTGGTGTATGTTTGAACCAGATATGTACCTCAATTCAGCTATTTACAAGTGTCTCTCTTGTTTTGTCTCCCCATCCCTGTTCTCTTGTGTTGTCTGTCTACATCAGTATCATCTGGCGAGGGACCTGTGGCACCGGCGAGTGGGGATGCAGCGGCTCATGGTTCCACGGAGGCAGAGTCGAGCGACGCCAAGAGGACCAGTGGGTTGGAGGGCGAGGGGAGTACCACATGGGTGTCAACTACTGCTGGAGGTAGTGACTCTGATACCTCCTCTGATGGGAGCTCCCTGGCGGTGGCGGACCCTAGTAGGCCCACCTATTCTGTGTCATCTTCCGCCATCCCCATACCATCACCCCCCTCCCTTTTGCTCCCCACCGAGTTGCCCGTGACCGCTCACCCAGAAGGGTGGGTGTCTCCTCCGCCCCAGGCACCTCATCCCCTGCCCCAGTCAGCCCTGCTGCCCTCACAGAGGAGGCTATTGACCTCCTGAGGACCATCTCTGTGGGGCAGACAACCATCATCAATGCCATCCGGGGGATAGCATCAGAGGTGCAGCAGACCAAGGCCTACCTAGATGGCATTCACAGTGCCGTGTCTGTCCTACAGAGATCTTTTCAGGCTCTGGCCTCCTCTTTGACAGCAGCCAGTGTCCCTGGTCATTCCATCCCCCCTCCAACCACCTCTACCCCTTCCAGCACCCCACTTCCTTCACCCCTCCCAAGCACAAATTCTGATGCCTCAACACACAAGAAACACACTGAAAAACACAAGCACCACACTTCCCACCACAGGCATGCACACAGCCCACATACCAAGGCACACACACCAACATCCACTTCCCCCAGTGTGTACAACTCTTCTGCCTCCCTGTCTGTCACCTCTACATGCATACTCACAGGCACTGCACCCTCATTCACTGTTGCTGACCCCAGTATGGCAGTCACCACAAAATCAGACATCCATTGATGCACCCCAGACACCACACCTACACTCACCACAATGACTTTGGTTGGCACATGTAGCACACTCACCAAACTTGCAGACACATCAAGAACATCCATTTACACTGGCAGCCTGTCTTGTCCCACTGTGAATGACACTCAAACGCTCCAAAACACCCACCCAACATACATCCACCACACCTCTGCATACTGTACAGTCACCTGAACCCACGCCATGCACACCCACACCTGTCACGACCACTCCCTCTACCTCCTCCCCCATGCCTTCCTCCAGGTCCACTCTGATTGCCCCTAAAAAACTTTTCCTATCCCATGTTGACCTATTCAAACCCACTGGCACACCCTGTCTCGTCCTTAAACGTGCCCATCTCCTTGCCCTGTCCACTCCTCCCACGTCACAGCCTGCCCCGTCTGCCCTTCTCATTCCTGTGCTACCTCCCCCGTGAGCAAGAGACTCCGTGCTGGCCGAGGTACATCTGCCGCACCCCAGTCCAGCTTCAAAGACCAGACCCAAGCCCCCTCCACCTCTCAAACGTAAAGCCAAGCCCCTCCCTCCCAGTCATAAGTCCACACCCTCACCACCCCTGCCCCTGTTTCCCGAGGTGCCTGGATGCCCCATTGTTGCCCCTTTAAGGTGGAGTACCATTTGCACTTGTGGGAGTCAAGTTGGGGCCATTTGGGCCCATCGGACTTTGATCTACGCAATGGCCATTGGCCTTCTGTTGGACTTCTGTTGCTCCTGAAGTTTAGTAAAAAAGTTTGAGTGGCCAGTGTTGGTTTTGGCACACTCTAGATCCTTGGTTCATCGTTTCTTTGTGGGGGGGTGTTGTGCACATGTGTGTTACTTTGGGCAGGTTGTCTTGGCCTTGTGTAGGGTAAGTACATCTTGCTCTGGGGTATATGGCTTGTGCTGTTGTTAGGGGATGTGGGTGCTTTGCAGGGTGGTTATGTAACTGTGCCCTTTCTTCCCTTGTTTAGTAGGTTGTGGTACTTACCGTCGTCGTCTTCATCGGCGGCCTTGGTCGTGGAGGTATATGGCAAGCAGCAGGACTAGCATGATTTGCAACTCTCTCTCCATGTCTGCTTCGGTGTGTTGGTTGAGCCTCCGGTGAGTGTTTCCTTATATTTGGTTTGTTTCCACCTGGTTTTGCGTGGCGGTGGTTCCCACCCCGGAACTGATGGCAGTCTAGTGCTTCATTATTTGATGGGTGGGTAGGGCCTTTCCGTCGGCCTGTGGGCGGTCTCTGCCGTCGTTGTCGGCACTCCTCTGCTGGTGGTGAGTGGTTTTCAGGCTGCCTTTTTTTTCAGGTGGTTCATAATTTGGAGGCCCAGACCACCTGACTGTTGGCGGTACTTACCGCCATCGCCGGCGGAGCGGTCTTTACCGCCGTGTTCATAATGAGGGCCAAAGTCACAAGTTCAGGCCAACCACAATGGAGTACAGGCCGGCTACAAGGAACCAGTTAGGCTAGCTAAAAAAAGTGCATTTAATCCTGCTATGGGGTCTTATTACCTAACATATTACATCACTCATTACATGCGGGAGCAATGGGATAGTGTGAGAATTTAGGCTCTACCTGCGGTTCCCAAAAGTGCACACTGGATGCCCTGGGTGGGACAGGGACCCAGTAAGAAATGGTTAGGCCAGGGGGAGGAGGGCCATGTGGCCCCCTGTCAGGAATAAATCATGCTTAAACACATTACAAAATGGCTAATAGTGGGATTATGCAATAATAATCAGAACCTGAACTTGCTTTTACATGTGAACTCTGTTTCACATAACACTACTGTACCTGATCTTATTTGTTTCAGCGGCTATGCCACACATTTGCTAACTTGAGGTGGTTTCACAAATACATCACTAAATGGTTAAATTTTAGTTTCAATGTAAATAGATCACTCATGCTGGGAAAAAACAAAGTAAAAACAGGTGCAGAGGTAATCAGTCTGACATGACTAATCTGCCACTGTTTTCAGGATAATTCATCACAGTTCAGTAATCACAGCCTCTGTCATGTGTATTCAGAGTGAGTCATCGCACCTAATTGCCACGTGTTTTCAGGATGACTCATCACAATGCGGTAGGCAGAGTCTATTTAAACCCGCCCCAGCTACAAGCCTTTGTATCACGTCACGATTCCTGAGCACGGTCACGCCTCTTCGAATCCCCAAGACCTCAGGCCATAGGACTTCCGAACATTTACTTACTGCGTATTAAGAATCAGATACTCTGATTCGATGCTCAAACAGTGTGGTACCTGTAAAGAAAGAAAGAGACAAGATTAACAGGTAAAAAACTGAACCACAGAGTAGCGCTGCGCCGTGAAAACAGACAACAGGAAAGGAATTACTCCAAGCTAATATTTTTGTATTTTGTTTGAACTGTATTTGTACAAGGATGAATGCAAGGCACAAGAATATTCAGAGACAAATACTTATCTTCGAATTCTGGTTGTTTCTTCATGAAAGATTGAAAGACATTTTATCGCTAAGAAGTAACTTCCTAGCATACTGAACGTGAAACCAAGGGAATTGCTTTTGTGGGAATCGCTCCACCTACAGGGCCCAAAGTGTAATTCTCCATGGCACACCATTTCTGATGAACTTTCTTCACAACTTCTTATAAGAAGACCTTCGGCTATACACAGGTCGATGATTGAGCAAAGACAGAAAGAACATCTTCCTGGAAGGCCCTCTTCAGGAATCTTTCCTATTACCCCAGATATATCAGCTTCCCAGGCGATAGGTAGGGAGTCAGGAGGTAGGTCTCTATCCTCCCTCCAACGTAACAAACAACTCTTCTTCAGGTAAGAGTGTCTCTTGGAACTTGTTCAGAATGCGAAGCCCACAGTTAAGAAATGTTGCCTAGACAATATGGATTCACAGGTGACCCTTCAGGATTTGGCAGCAATGTTATCTGCCACACAAGTAGAAAACTCAGCCATAACACAAGAAATGGCATCTATTCAGTTCCAATTAGTGCAAAGAAATGGAACCATGGCCACAGGGGGATTATAAGCCCAGAGAGTACCTCAGCTTTCCAGTGCCCTACACATCTCCAAGTTATCACTCCAGTACCTGTCTTGCTGTCCCCCCGAAGGTTTTTATGGGGATAGTAAGACGTTTGGCATTTTTATAAATCAATGCCACCTGCACTTTATATCGAGACCAACAGCATTTCTGGATGATTCTTCCAAGGTGGCATTTGTCCTTTCCTACTTAGTGAGGGATGCTGCATTGTGGCCAATACCTTTGGTAGAGAAGGATGACCCAATGTTATACAATTACAGAAGGTTTAAGGAGGCAATGCGAAGGCTGTTCGCTCAACATGCCTATTTGCAGGCTTCTGAAAGCAAATTATTAAATCTCAAGCGAGAGTCTTCAGAATTGCTACATTACATAATCACCTTTTATCGATTGATTAATGAAGGAAATTAGCCCAAAGATAACCAAGTGCCTCTTTTCTATAGAGGTCTAAAAGATGACTTAAAAGATTTGCTATTGCAACTAGTAGAGCTCCCAGAAGGATGCTCGGAGTTTATAGATCTCGTAGTAAAGCTCAACCATAGACTTCAAGAAAGAAAACCAGAGAAAGGCAAAACTTCAGACCATAAAGTAATTATGTTCCAGAATAAACACAAAAATTAACCCCCTGCAAGGCAATCCATTGATATGGTGGAACCCATATAAGTAGGGACAGTTAGGGGCCTCTTATCAAAGGAGTAAAAAGAAAAGCGTGAGAGATTAAATCAATGTCTAAATTGTGGAAAAACTGGGCATTTTATTAAGGAGTACTTGGCTCGTCCCCAGAAATCAAAGGTCACCACAGGGATTTTCGTTGACGGGCTTAACTCAGGTGCCATAACAGTCAGAAAAAGAGGAAACTCGATAAGTGATAAGGTCTGCTTATCAAGGACAACCAAAAAGGCCTCTTGCCACCATCCATATTCAACATATCACCACTTGACTATAAAGGCTATGTTAAAATCACCATCTGGTCAAGCATGGAATACAGAGGTACTAATAGACTATGGTGCTACTGGACATTTTATTGATACCAAATTTACCTCGAGTGTAGGCATATGGGTGTTACCCAAGCCATAGCCAAAAGCCATTCGGGCAGTGGATGGTAAGGAACTCACTGATGGTCCAGTACAATTCAGGACAGAGGTACTCTCTATGAAATGTGACAATAAGCATGAAGACTAAATATATTTTGATATAATTGATGCACCACAATTTAGGCTCATTTTAGGATTACCATGGTTGGCAAAACACATCCTTCATATTGATAGTAAATGCGAATAGTAAAGCTTGAGTCTCCCTTCTGTGCAAAAACCTGCCATGCTTCCCTTAAGCAACTATATCCTAGCATTCAGGCAAAGGAAATAATCAGAACAGGATCAAATATTTCCATAATAGATGGCCTGCCAGAAATCTTTGATGATTTCATGGAAAAAAGGCCAACACTCTACCTCTTCATCAGGAGTTTGATTGCAGGATAGATCTCACACCAGGAGCCAGATTGCAATGCAGCAGAATTTATGCCATTACCGAATGAGAAAATGAACATTTGCCGCAATAGTTAGATGAGTATCTTGCAAATGGCTTTATTCACCAATCGTCAAGGTTGTCACCTTTTTTTTGTCTCCCAAAAAGGGGGAGGGTTAAGACCATGCATCAACTATAGCGCGCTCAATGACATCGCTATCAAAAACAGATATCCCCTTCCACTGATTCCAGAATTACTGGATAAGGCTAAGGATGCTGTAATATATACTAAATTAGATCTCAGGGGAGTCTCTCATTTAGTACGAGTTAGACAGGGAGATGAATGGAAAATGGCCTTCTGGACAAAATTTGGTTTATTTGAGTACTGAGTAATGCCCTTCGGGTTTTGAAATACCTGCCCGCTTTCCGATTATTCTTAGATGAAGTCCTACGAGAACTCATACACACTTGCTGTATTGTCTATATCGATGATATTCTTATTTACTCTAAAAGTGAGGATGAACATGAGTTAGGAGGTGGGTCCCTATCATCACTACAACATAACAAACAACTCTTCTTCGGGTGAGAGTGTTCCTTGGAATTTGTACATCCCCACCTCTTTCACATTTTGTTCAGGCACCGCAGGGTGGGGTCCCTGAGGCCAAAATCATACAGGGAAGAGGAGCCACGAAGACCCCATCCGCTGTCACTAATTTGCAGGGCCCCAGGCGTTGGGGCCCTGGAGCCAAAATCAATCCATGGTGGGGGTCCGTGCGACCCATCTCCACTTTTAACGTTGCAGGGTTGGTCAATTATGAGGGGTTTGCCACAGGGCCTGGTTGCAGTGCAGTGGGGGTTGGCCACAGGGTCTGGCATGCAGCCAGTTGCTGCGACCAACCCCCTGTAGGCATCCAACACTGCTCTGAGCTCGGTCTATGAGTGTTGGCCTTGGACAAGAGCAAGAACTTAGGATAATTTGTACTTTATGAAAGCAGAACTTCGACTGGGGCACCTGCTTTATTTATATTTGTAAGTGCTTCCTGTCATGATTTAATTTATTTAAAATGGGCAGTGGTGCCAGAATGCTTCCTGAGCTGCTTATTTATCAAACGAGTTTTGCACAAAATGTAAATCCAACTGGAGTACTTTCTACTGCCTAGTTTTAAATGCTACCTCTTTGCTTAAATTTATAGTGCATATTGCACAGTACAGCTGTGTAAAGGACCCGGCAGTTGTGTACCCATAATTTTAGCAATGTGATTGTTTCTCAAGCGTGTTCATACTGATATCATGAATCCTGGTGTGCAGAAGACAACAAGACTGCACAGAGTTTAATCTCCTCCAAACACGGGTGCTTCCTCTCAATTAAATTTACTAAGTGTTTTTTGTTACGTGGAGATGTGCTTATATTACTTGGCATGCAGGAAGCAGTGAAAAATGCAGCTCCCTGTGAGTGGGAGCAATCTTTTAATTTCTTTTCCTGCCTGCTTGCCAGCAGGCAAAAAAACAGATGAAAAGTCTGCTCCCACCTCCTGGGAGCGGACTTGCAGTTTGCGTCACTTGGCGTGAGCTGTCAAATCTCCCACCAAGTGATAGCAAACTGCTATCTCCCAAGAGTGGGTACATCGGGAGATAACGAGCCAGCCCTGGGTGTGGCAGCCTCCAGAGCCATTAGTGTCTCCAAGATGGGGGTCGTGGGCCCCCTCCTTTAGTTTGCACAGGGCCAGCCCCACGTAGGTGGTGCTTTTTGGGGCCATAACCCTGCTGCTCCTCCCACCACCCCCTTTGTTTCAAGGACATGCCCCTGGGAGATGGTGGACCCCAGGGCCAGCTAAGGGCCGGAAGGAGTGCTGCGCAGCCCCACTCCCCCTTTTTTCATATATTCATGACTCCGGGGAGATGGAGGTCCCTAGGGCCCATCATGGGGAATGAGAGGGTCTGCCTAGCCCACCCTATTTAATGAACAAGCCCTGGGGAGCTGGTGGTCCCCTTTGCTCTTTGGAGCCCATGGAGGGGGGTCCACACAGTGCCCCCTAAATTTAATTAAAGCCCAGGGGAGGTGGTTGTCCCTGGGGCACTTTTAAGTGCATGGAGGGGGCCATGTGTGCTACCTCCCCTTCAATTAGTCATACACATGTCCCATGACCTGGCCCACCCAAGTGCTTAAAAAAACGAGAAACCACGCTTGTTTGTTTTCAATGTTCACCCGATTTACAAATCCTGTGTGATTTTTGACAAAACACGTTTAAAAAAATGTTTTTTTGCTCTGGTGGGGTCCCTGTGTAACCCTGGCATCAGAGCTAGGGGGCCAGGGGATTCCTACCTTGCTCCCTTTTTTTTTTTCTTTAACTTTTCTTTGGGACTTGGCTGACTCTGAGTCCCAAAACGGCTGCCAATGTTTCCTGGTTGAAGTGTTGGCAGCCAATCAGATCTCAGGATGAGATCTCTTCAATCAGCGGAGCCTCCACATCACTAGCTATGGAGGTTTGGTTTTCCATTAATTACTCCAAAACTACTGTACAGATTTTCACCAAATCACAAAAAGCACGTATTCTGGACCATGAGCTGGCTTTCTGACAATTTGCAATTTTGGTGTAATTCCATCCAATGGTTCGGGCTGTAATTGTGTTCAAAATCCTATGGGAAATTCAATTGGGAAAACGTGTTTTGGAACTCCCCTTTTTCTCAGCTCCTGCTTGATGGTTCACTGTGAGACTTTCAAGACAGCAGCTGAAGTGAGTGGCATACCATTTCAAAAAATTTGTAAACATTCATCAAACTGTGCCAACGGTGTTGGCAAAACAAAAAATGCTTTTTCTATTAAAACTACGTCCTAACTATAATTGCCTATTGGTGACAGGCAGTAGTAAAAAAATAATATATATATCTATATATATAGATATATATATTAATATTTACTGAAATAATCAAGGGATACAGGGACTTTATAGTTAGGCTCACATTTGAAACGTACAAAACCATAGAAATTCAGCTGTTATAGTTATTTCAAGTAACTATGACTTATGCACTAAGGTAACTATAACTCTTGCCCCTATTAATCTAATCACCACCCTGCACAGTCTATGGCCATATACGGCAGAGGTTGGCTGCAGGGTGTGACCTGTGACCAGGCCCTGCGCCCAACCCCCTATTACTACCTAACCCTCGCCGCACATGGCTTTTGACTGTGCATGGTGGGGTTTGGCTGTAGGACCTAGCCTGTGGCTAAGAATTGTGGTTACGCCCCTTTATTCTCCAAAGCCCACAAAACACACAGCCGAAGGGGTTTGGAGCTTAAAGAGGGCAATATTATATACATATAATATCCTGAGGCCCGGGGAGCACCATTTTTCTAGTGGTTACCTAATACAAGTTTTTGGGGGGCCACGCAGATGCCACCTATGGCCCCAGGGACCATCATGTCTCCAGGGCAGCAATAAATAAATATATGGGGTGCGCACAGACCTCCTCTGGCCCCAGGTACCACCACCTACCTGGAGCAATTTTTAAATTATTTTTATGTAGGCCTCATGGACCCCCCCTGCCCCCGAGCGCCAGGGACCACCACCTCCCCGGGGATACATTTTAAAACAATTAGGGTGGGGTCTGTGTTGACCCTTTTGGGTCCTGGGGACCACGAACTCCATGGGGCTATTTTTAGGGGGGTGCAAGGATCCCCACAAGGATCCCCTAGACCCCAGGGCCAAATATAAATTTTTAAAAGTGAGGGGACCAGGTAGCCGCTTCCTAGACCTAGGTGTAGAGACACTTTAAGGCATGGGCAAAGTGGGCTTTGGCCCAGGGCTCCAGTTTTTCAGGGGACCACCTGAAAGAGCCGTCTCTGTGCTGCAGAGACTTGCCCTAATTACCATGAATAATTCTTAAACTGATTGTTGTCAATTATGTTTTTTTATGTGGTTGATGTGTGAAAGTCTATTGCAGATATTTTGCAGAGGAATAGTGTCCTTGTGTTTCATGCAGCATCAATAAAAATGTTTTTTTAGATCAAAACAGGACCTCACATGTGAGAAATGGAAGGATGTCACAGATATTATTTGTAGTAAAATTATTAAGATGTTGCTGTGTTTGCAATATTAAAAATACACGTCACTATCCCTGATGTAGAGACATTTAGAATTTGGACCAGTGTGCCTCTCTCCTCTCCGTTACCTTGCCAAAGAGGGCATGAAAGAGCTGAAATTGAATCATGACTACAAAGCTGTCCATACAAAGGGCCCCTAAAATACATTAGGCCAAGGGCCCCCAAAATCTTTAAGATGTCCTTGTGGCCACCTATCTATGGGTGCCTTGACTCAACCCAGGGCACTCTGCAAATAGTTCTGGGTACCATGGGGGGAACCTCCAGGCCCCCATGGTCCCACCAGCTCCTGTGGGAACCGACATTGCTCCTGCACGCAGGGAGGTGCCTTTATTAGCAGTGCCCTGTGTGCAGGAGGAATGTTTTCATCTTTTTCACTGCACGCATGTTAGTGTGTACGGAAAGAGATGAAAACTCCGATTTCAGCAAGCAGGAGCTGTTTGGCAGCTCCCACCTTCTGAAAGCGGAATTATGTTTCCTTTTGCTTGGTGAGAGCTGTCAGCTACCGCCAAGCAAAAGCAAGCAGCTACCTCCCGAATGTGGGCATCTCAGGAGGTAGCAGAAGTCAGCCCTGGGGAGCGGCGGTCCCCAAGACCATCTATAAGTCTGAGCGGGGGGCACGCAGCCCCCTCCATCTTTCGATTTGTCCCCATGGTGATGGTCCCTGGGACAGACTCCCTGCTTTAATGTATTTGTAGCGCCTAGGAAGATGGCTGTCCCCAGGGCCTGGAGGGGAGTCTGCTGAACCCTCCTATTATTTATTTATATATGTTGCCCTGAGGGAGTGGTCGCCAGTGTGTAGGGGGCCATTCCCTCCGCTTTATTTATATTGATAGTCCTGGGGAGGTGGTGGTCCTCGGAGCCCAGTGGGGTCTGCAGTACCCCCCATTTTTTTATTTTTTAACTAACCTTGGATAGGTGGTAGTCCCCATTGACTAGGGGGTCCCCAGGGCCCCACTTATCATTGTAATTTCTAGCCCTGGGAAGGTTGTTGTCCCTGGGGCTTTTATGAGCCCTACGAGGGGAGCCCATTCACCCGCTCCTATATTTTGTGAATGCCCCTGGGACCTGGCCCACCAGGAACAAAATTCACAATTTTGGCCATGAATTAAAACAATCCTTTTTATCCACCAAGCGAGGGCTGAAAAAAAGGGGGTTCAAAAAACATGTTTCATATGTTGATTCCCATAGGAGTTTTGAACACAACTACAGCCTGAACCAATTGATGAAATTACACCAAGTTTGGCAGAAAAGTAGCTTTTGGTATGCAGATTACGCTTTTGGATATTTGGTGTAAATCTGTTCAGTAGTTTGCGAGAAATTAAGGAAATGTGTATTTCTCTGGCCACAAATAGATCACTAATATTCGGGTAAAAGTGTTGTAATTCAGAGGTACCTCGAGGAGTCCTGTGGAACACCTGGGGATCAGTCTGAGTGATTGTGATGCCTGATGGGACATTGATAGAGATTGTGGACATCTGAATCACAAACCCCACACAAGCTGTGGGGCCCATGCACACTGAAATGCCATCCATGAAAAACTGAAGATGGCCATCATGACTGTATGATAAATACACAGTAAGACTTTTGTGGGAGTTTGAGGTGAAGGGAGTAGAGATTGTGTTGCCCATCATAGCCTGTTAGAATAAAGTTGGGTGGTGACAACAAGTGCTCTGCAGTGTTGGGAGGTTGGTCAGTTCTCAGTCTGCCATGCAGGGATACAGGGAGGGGGGTTTGGAAAGAGAAGTTTTTTATGTGTTTATGGTTGTTTTAATTTTGAGTTTGTTCTTCAGCAGATATGCAGTGACACTCAAGGCCTCCTATGTTCCATTCTTTGGATCTCTTCGGTCTGTGGCTAAGGTGTTGACAGAGCCTGGCATAAAATTAATGTAATGGAATGTCAATAGCTTGAGAGATCAGTTTAAGAGGGGGGTGGTGCTCTAATTTCTCAAACAACATTCATGTGATGTGCTCCTGAAAGAAACCCACCTGTTGGGCAAGACATTTAGAACAATGGACAGATGGGAGTTTAAAATAGTGGCACATGCACACTACACCTTTGGCTGAAGGGGGTTGGCATATTGGCAAAGTGCTTGCTCCCTCTCATGATCTAACACACTTGGGTAGACAATCAAAGATGATGTGTGGTGATCTCTGGTCTGTGAGAGGGTTGGATTCTCAATTGGTAGTCTGTATTTGCTGCCACACTTGCACCAGGCCACCTTCTCTGACTTAGGTCCCCTCTTGATGATATTCCTGGAGGTCGTTGTGTTGGTGGGAGGCAATTTTTATCTTGTGCTCAATGCCTGGTAGAATAGAAGGCCCCAAACAGTACTAGAGACCCTCTAAAGGCCTCTTGGTAAAGTTATAACAGCTCTGCGACCAGGCAATCTTTGCCGTACACACAACCGAGCTGAGAAACAGTATTCCTTTCACTGTGAGGCACATGGGAGTCCATTGTGACTAGATTACCTACTTACACAGTGAGACCACACACAATTCTATGCAGATGCTTGATATTTAGGTCATGGTATTTCTGCCTACTCACCAGTTTGGGCGAAGTATTCATTTGGTGGACAGAAGAGAGGGGAATACCACCCATAAACCCATGGTACCTAAAGTAACCTGTAATACGGGAAGGGCTAAAAAATTTGTACACAATGCTACTTCACTGAAAATTCTCCCTTGGCCCAATCTGCCCAAACACTGTGGGGGGTGTATAAGACTGCGATTAGGGGCCAAGCTACTTCCCTCATAGAGTGACACAGGAAAAATAAATGTAGAAGGTTAGAGAACCTGAAGCAGGACGTATTGACCCAGGAACACCTCCTGAACATCCCTGAGTTTCAACATGTGTTGGTGCTAAAGTGCAAGGAATATAAGGATGTCACGATGGAAACAGCGAGTGCTCTCCACCGAGCCACACAGCATCATTTATATGATGTTGAAATAAGGCCAGCAATTTCTTGGCTTGGTTTGAGAAACATGATCAGACCAGGCACTGGGTGCTTAAGATCAAGACAGATGGAGGGGATTTGGTGAGAGATAATGTCACAATAGTGGATACTTTTGCCAACTACCACACCCATCTCTATTTGTGAGTAGTTACTACAATGATGGCAGAGGTGGTGGAGCTTCTCTGGGACATACAAATGCCCTGTCTGTCCCCAACAGACAGGGTATTCATGGAAGGGGACATTACCACAGAGAAGATCAGGGCAACTATGAGAGAGCTGCAATCAGGCAAGGACATGGATCCAAATAGGATACCTGTTGAATTATATAAGATGTTGGGTACCACTTAGGCCCGCACTTCCTGGCCATCTACGAAGAAAGTGGGTTGAAATGAGAGCTGCTGCAGGATCAATGACTAGCCACCATTGTGGTTATGCAAAAGGCAGGTAAACCTTGTGAGGACTGTGCCTCATATAGGCCAATATGACTCCTCAGTGTGGAGATTAAAAGAATAGCTAAAGTGTTACCGTGATAATTGATTAAGGTCATTACCACTCTAGTCTAACCAGATCCGTTGGGATGTATGCCCCTCTATAGTACTAACCTTAACCTCCTCTATCTGTATGGGGTGATGGGACAGATTCCTAACTTGAAGCACTTGTACTCCAGCATTTGTACCATCATTGGATGCCAAAAAGGCATTTGGTATGTTAAAATGGTGCTACATTTTCACAGTGCTGGCAAAGCTAGGATTTGGCTCCAAGTTTCTCCATTGGATTGAACTCTTTTACGTGGGACTGGTAGCACAGGTCAAATTAAACAGTAGTTGCTCTAAGGTTTTTCCATTAGCAAGAGGCACCCTGACAGGGCTGCCCCTTCTCCCCTCCACTGGTGCCGGACTGTGGAGTGAAAGTTGCTTTGACAGCATTTCAATACTTAGGAATCTTTGTTACTCTGAACCCAACTGTCTTTCAACAATGAAACCTCTGCCTGGTACTTGATTGACTGCAACAGGATGTGTAACATTGGAAATCGCTCCCACTCTCCCTTCTGGGCAGGGCGGCCCTTTTTGAAATGATGTCCCTACCTCATTTCCTCTATGTTTCTCAAAATACTTCCCATGCTGTGCCAAGTTCTTATTTTAAGGTGATTGAGAATGAAGTACATACACTCTTATGGATGGGTGGTCCTCTGTGTATGGCCCTGTTCAAACTCACTAGGGAGTTGTACGACAGGGGGATTTCGTTGTCCGACATCCAAGAATACTATTGGGCCGCCCAGCTCACTGTGGTCAATGGATGGGTATTTCTCCCCTTGTTGGAGCCGGTGCTCCACATGGATAGGGTGGTGATGGGTCGGCAAGGCCACCCCCGGGTTTTTGTGTGAGAGAGTGCACACAGAATGGCTGGACACTGCGTGGCTGTTAATACAGCTCTGGAGGAAGGCAACAACATTTCTAGGGTGTAAAAACACTGCAAGAAAACAGGGCAAATTGCAGAGGCCCCCTCACATTTTTTGCTCCCATTTTCCACTTTTTGCTGGTGTTTTCCTGACTCTGATGGTACCCTGGGCACTGCTAACCAGTCCCAAAGCCTGTGCTCTGTCGAAAATAAGTTTGCAAATTAGGCTAATTATACTTGGCTATGTCAACCTACCTGTAAGTCCCTAGATTATGGTAGGACCTGTAGGCTTAGGGACCCCAGCATAGGTAGTGCACATGTAAGTGCACTGCTGGGGTGCCCAGGGTCATTTTAAAGGCAGGCCTGCCTTGCTAGCTGCTTTACATGCAAATTCGACTTTGGAATTCCAAAGTCTTAAACTACCTTATTTTTACATATACGTCACCCCTAAGGTGTGCCCTATGTGTCCCTAGGGTTGGGTGCCATGTAACTGTAAGCAGGGACCTTATAAAAATAGGTTTATAAGCCCTGCTGAGGTAAAACAGCCACATTTGTTTTCCCTCACAGTAGGGAATGGCATCCATAGGCTGAAACGGGGAGACTTTATTTTAATTACCAAAGTACCCTTAAGTGTCAAATACCTCAAGTTTTGTATCAAATTAATTGCTATAATAAATCCCACAACCTACAATTGCTGGATTTAATATAACTAGCTCTGGTAAAGAATTTTAAACTCTACCTGAAATGTTGCCAGCTTTAGCTCTGCAGTGCCCTTCTCTGATTGGCCAGCCTTTGGCAGCCTGGCCAGGCTGCGTTGATGAGGCGTGAAGTGGCCTGGACTGAACACAAAGGATGTGCCTGGCGAAGGAGAACTACCTCTGCAAATGGGGAAGCAGGAAAGAGAGAAGGCTGCCAAACTGGTCTTCAAAGGTAGGAAAGGACATTTGGAGCAGCCCAGCACCTCCCTCCCATCCTGCAATACCAGACAATTAGGTGCCCTCTTGATTAGGTTAGGAGAGGGGAGGAGAGGGGTGTGTTTAGGATTTTTAGCCACACCAGTGGGTGGGCTCAGCCAGATGTAACTTCCAAAAATCAGTTTCAGCCATGATGGATTTTTGAAGAATGTTGCTCCCTGGGATTTATTTTTTCCACACTTCCCAGGAAGTGGTCATCACAGGGACATCTGATTGGAGAACCAGGGCCCCCTTGTTTTTCACCCAGGAGCAAGGATAAAACTGGCAGAGCTGCACCCACACCTCAGATCCCTACCAGATCCCTACAAGGAAGACCATCAGGAGAAGAAGGACTGCTCTGCTGGACTCCTGACCTGCACCTGGACACTGCACTCTGAAGGACTGCACCAGCTGCATACTTGGGCTTCACCACAGAAAGGACTTTGCCTGGCTTCAACGGGTTCAAGGAGGGATTCCCTGTTTGCTACAGGTAAAAAAATAGCTAACCAGAGTCCCCTGCATCAAATCCTGAAGAAACTGACTAGCTGATCACTGTCTAGTGGCCGTTTTGGAGTTTGAGCCAGGTGCATTCTGGGAGCTGAGTCTGCACCCTCAAGGAGCAACTCAGAGCTTCTGGAACCTTGGGATGAGCTGTGGACCCCAAAAGAATCTTAAAAGACCTTCTGGAAGAAGATGCAGACCCCCAAGGCAACTCTAGTCAGCTTGCCTCAACCACAACCCGGCCTGACTTGCAGGTTCGTCCCAATCTCTGAAAAATCTGACTAAGTCCGAACATAGAAAGTTGACTGGGACCTCCCGAGCAGTGTATCTGAAGGAGGCTCGAGGGAGATCAAGATTCAGGTTTGGCATGTTCGAGGGATTTTCATTTAGAAAAATCTTCTAAGTCCGAATCTGGAAATCTTTACTGAAGGTTCCCGCAATGTGTATCCAAGGAACGGCTCCAGGGAGGTCAGATTGGACTGGCGACTTAGGCACATTTTTACACTTTTTTAGCGCAGCATTTGTGTCTTTTTTTGGCACAAAAGCAGCACAAATTTTCAAAATACAATTATATTTTGACAGTTGGCACCGCTTTTGCGTCAGAAAATGATGCAAATGAGGTGCTAAAAAAGTATAAATATTGGCCTTAGTCCCGCTAAAGAAAATCTTCAAGAAAATGACTGAAACCGAAAGTAAACTTTTGACGGAGGCCTCCTGCTTGCTGTAGTCGAGCAGGGCTCCATCGCGGTCAGCTTTAAACTTTGACTTTGCCTCGGTCGCAGTGCAACCAGATGACCAGATTGGTGCTTTTTGTTTCTAGGCACTAAAAAACACTAATTGTTGTATTTTTATTGCATTTTGTGTTTTACTTATTTACTGTTTAGTGATTTTTAAATGCTTTACACGCATATCTCCTTAGTTAAGCCTTATCGCTTGTTGCCAAGCTACCAAGGGTTGAGCAGGGTTTAATTTATTGAGGCTTATCTGCACCTAAGTGGAGGTTAGTGGCCTATTGCTAAGTGTATGTACTTACTTGCCCTTACCAATTATCCACTTTCCAATAAACACTATCACGCAAATGACACCAATATGGGAGGCTACTGTCCTACAAACCTAGCTTGATCAGAAAGGCTTTGAGAAAGAGGGCATAATAGGAATCTCTAGAATGAGAGATACTGGAAACAAGAGAGGGTCATTCTGTGGCCAGATTTGCAACAGGAATATCAACTGCAACCAGCAGAGGTCTCCTATAATTACAAGTCAGACGTGCCCTACAGACTAACCTTCTGCAGTGTCCAAACCTGCCTTAGCCCTAGCCCATAGAGGATAGACTTCTAGATGAATGTATGTCCCAGAAGGTGATTTCACTCACCTATAAGAAACTGGCTAATAACACACCTGATATCTTGCAATAACTGAAAGGGAAATGGGAAGGTAATGATGGGATTTTTTAGGAAGGAAAGTAGGAAGAAACCATTGAATCTCCAAAAGTGATGGCCATTCAATCTGGATTTGGCTTGGTCCAGACCTAAATCCTACATCATTTCTACTATGCTAGGGCTACCATAATTAAGATGGGATGGAAGGGAGATGACCAATATTTACAGGGCTGCAAATAAACAGATGGTCTGCTTATACACAACTACTGGGTTGAGGTGATTGTTTGAGTTCAATTGGGGGTGCAGGTAGTACCCAACCAGCTAAACAGTGTATTTTGAATGTTTCGGTGAGAAAGATGTCATGAGAACCACTAGATTGTGGATGAGAAGGGGCATAGTATTTGCAAAGAGGAAAATTGCTGAAGCCTGGGGATCAGCTCAGTATGTTACTGGAATGGGTGGCATATGAGAGCAAAGGCTGCACCAGGAAATGGGAGAAAATCTGGGCAGGATGGAAAGCTCACAGGGCAATATTTTGTACATATTTTCAACACTAAACTACATGAGACTCTGACCACATATACACGCCTATGAAGTGTTTAATTGGGGTATAGGGAAGAGAGGAAGAAATTTAATGCTATTACAATTTGCACTAAAGCTATGCCTGCTGAATTCATTTATAATTGATGTTTTAAAAAATATATATATAATTTTAGATGTTGCAGTCATGCTATGAAGGTTATTATTTTAAATTTAAAGTAAGATATAATTACAATACCTACCTCTAATGTCACTTTAATCTTTGTTTTTCAGTGAATTTCGAACGTTTTTTAAACGTAAAGTAATATTTTCTTATTATACGTAAAGTCAACTCTACGCCACGTACGGCCTTCAGCAGTGCGCATCATGCGGTTGGCCGAACCCACCCCCCCACAGCACCATATGATCAAATGTATATTTTAGTAATTTACACAATGCAGTGCTTAATAACAGTGATTATCATAAAAATGTCTAATAAAGTTTTAATTTAAAAAATGAAATCAATTTGACTGTGAGTTTTTCTTTTACCATAATTTTTATCATTGCATTTTACAGCTTAAAAAATGTTAAAAGGAAAATTCAGAAAATGTTTGCATTTGTTTTTTAAATAATAAAACAGACATGCCACTGAGCCTTCCTTTTAACCCCTTCACTGCCAGGCCATTCCCCCTGTTAGAAATGGGGTCTTTGGTTGGCAGTCAGGTTATCCCCTGTCCAAGCAAGTCCCTCACTCTAGTCAGGGTAAAGGAGAATCACCCTCAGTTAACCCCCGCTTACCCCCTTGGTAGCTAGGCACAAGCAGGCAGGCTTAACTTCAGAGTCTTGGTATAAAGTATTTGTACCAACACACACAGTAACTCAGTGAAAACACTACAAAATGACACGACACAGGTTTAGAAAAATAGGTGATATTTATCTAAACAAAACAAGACCAAAACGACAAAGACACACCATAGACAAGTCAAGTTACGAATTAGAAAGCAAAAAAAGTCCTAAATCCTGAGAAAACAGTGCTATCACTGTTAAGGTGAAAAAGTACCTGGGTTGCAAAACTTGCAAGCGAGACCGTGCATCATTTCTCCTTCGGTCAGGTTGGCGTGTGTTGTTTTTCTTCTCAGCAGGAGAGCGCTGCATCAATCCGGACAGGCACCCTCGGTTCCAGGATGGCTTTGTGTTGTTTTTCCGAACCCAGTAATGTTGCGTCAAAACTTCGGTTGCATGATATCAGAATACCACTCTATGTGGGGTTGTGACATTCACAGCCTCCGTCAGCTGGTGTTGCGCATAGTTTCCCCAGCTGTGTGCATTGATCTTCTAGCCACAATGCTGGTGGAGCATTGATTTCAGCTGCGAGGCCGGCAGTGTGTCGTTTCTCAGCCGCGTCTCGGACAGCGCATTGAAAATTTCCCCACACGGTGGTCTGTGTGTTGATTTTCAGTCTTTGTCTGCCAGCTTCACCTTCCAAGGGCCCAGGAACAGGATAGGGCACCACTTGGCAGAGCTGGAGTCTCAGCAGAGAGTCCAGGTGCTGTCAGGGGAAGTCTTTGATGGCCCTGAGTCTTCAACAACAGGAGGCAACCTCAGGACAGGCCCTTGGAGATTTCTTCACAAGTAGGAAAGCACAACAAAGTCCAGTCTTTGTCCCTTTTCACAGGCAGAAACAGCAACTTCAGGATAGCTCCACAAAGCACAGTCATGGGCAGGGCAGCACTTCTTCTAAGCTCTTCAGCTCTTCTCCTTGGCAGAGGTTTCTCTTGATTTCCAGAAGTGATCTAATTTTTCAGGGGTTTGGGGGATCTTCTTATATATTGGCATTTTACTGTGCCATACCCCATTTTTACTCATTTTTGTGCTTTCAGCCTCCTTCCAGTTAGTAATTGAAATAGGTATGAAACCAGTAGTGGATCCTGGACAGCTAAACATTTCTGAAAAGGAGACAAAATTCTGAATTCAGCAAGAGGCCATTTGTATAGATCCTTCCTACAGAAAGTCACAGTTGAAATAAAAAAAATGTTGCAACTGAGTTGGAAAAACAGCCATTTCTGTCTATGTGCTCTTCTGTAACTTTTTTCAGCTATGGCAGATTTTTAAAAGAAATATACTATTACGTCTGCACGACCCTTCTGGTTGAGGGGATATATAGGGCTTGTAAGTTCATCAAAAACCAAGGTATTCAGAGCCTATAAATGAGATGCACTTTGCAATGGGTTTTCAATGCATACCTGGTATACAGCAATTCATTTGGCAAAATATAAAGAGTGAACAATAGGTATCAAGGAAACCTATTTATTTATGAAATAGGCACAAGATGTGGAGTTTAGTAGCAGTGGTTATCTGCACATCTCTGAATTTGGGGGTACCCATACTAGCATATGAATTACATGGCATTTCTCAAAATGATTTCTTTCTTACACATCGACTAACATTTGGAAGGCACAAATGTAATGAAGGAAAATTGTATGGGTAGGCCTAGTTCTCGCCACAGGAAATGCCTCAAAAAGCAACATGGACACATCACATTTTTACATTGAAAACTTGTGCATTTTCACAAAGTACCTTGCTGTGGATTTTGGCCTGTAGCTCGGCCGCCACTAAAAGTAACCTACCAAACCCACAAAAATGTTTTAAACATAGAGAAATCCAGGATTCTGTTGCCCAGAATGCTTTGCGGACCTAAAGTTTGGGAAACAAAATACATTTTCCTCAAATTGCGGTGATAGAAGCATTTGGAATCTGAGGGGAACCACAAACTTCCTTCCACTCAGCATTCCCCCATGTCTCCAAATACAAATGGTACCTCACTTGTATAGGTAAGCCTACTGCTCGCAACAGAAAACGCCCAAAAATGCGACATAGCCACATCAACTTTTTACACTGTAAACTCATGTTTTTTCTGCAAAGCGCCTTGCTGTGGATTTTGGCCTATAGCTCACCTGCTACTTAGGGAAACCTACTAAACCTACACATGTTTCAAAACAAGATACCTAAGGGATTCCAGGATTAGGGACTTGAGGAGTTTCACCAGATTCTGTTGCCCAGAATCCTTTACAAACCTCAAAATTTGGGAAAAAAAACCTTTTTCTTTGCATTTTGGTGATGAAAACTTCTGGAATTTGAGGAGAGCCACACACTTCCTTCCACCCAGCATTTCCCCACATCTCTCAATAAAAATAGTACCTCAATTATGTGGGTAGGCCTAGTGCCTGTGACAGGAAACGCCCCAAAATGCAGCATGGACATTTCACATTTTTACACTGAAAATTTGTGTTTTTTGCAAATCGCCTTGCTTTGGATTTTGGCCTTTAGCTCAGTTGCCAGTTTGGAAAACCTACCAAACCCACACATTTTTCAAAACTAGACCACTAGTAGAATCCAGGTTGGGGAGACTTGTGGCACTCTACCCAGATTCTGTAACGCATATTCCTTTGCAAACCTCAAAATGTGGAAAAAAAATATTTTTACTCACATTTCAGTGATGGAAAATTCTGGAATCTGAGACGAGCTGAAAACATCCTTACTCCTAGCATTTCCCTAATCCTCGTAACAAATAAGGCCCCAAAATGAAACGTGGACACATCACATTTTTACACAATAAACATCTGCTTTTTGTGCGTTACGCGCCTTGCTCTGGATTTTGGCCTATAAAGCAGCTATCACTTAGGGTAACCTACCAAACCTACACATTTTTCAAAACTAGACATCTAGGGGTTTCTCGAATGGGGTGACTTGTGGAACTCTCACCAGATTCTGTCACCCAGAATCATTTGCAAACCTCAAAATTTTAAAACAAAAACACAGTTTCCTAACATTTCAGTGATGGAAATTTCTAGAATCTGAGGGGAGCCACAAACTTCCTTCTTCCCAGCATTCCCCCACGTCTCCCGAGAAATATGGTACCTCTCTTGTATGGGTAGGCTTAGAGTCCACAGCAGGACAAGCCCCAAAATGCAACGTGAAAACATCACATTTTTATACTGAAAACCCATGCGTTTTTTGCAAAGCTCCTAGCTGTAGATTTGGCCTCTGCCATTTAGGGAAATCTACAAACCTATACAAAACTAGACCCCTAGAGAAATCCAGGATGGGGTAACATGTGGTGCTCTTACCAGATTCTGTCCCGCCAGAATCCTTTGCCAACTTCACAATTTGGGAAAAAACACTTTTTCCACACATTTTGGTGATGGAAACTTCTGGAATCTGAGGGGAGCCACAAACTTCCTTCTACCTAGCATTTCCCAAAGCCTCCTGATGAAAATGACACCTCACTTTTGTGGGAGGGCCAAGTGGCCACGACAGGGAAGGACCCAAAACACCCATCAAAATGATTATTACAAAACTACTTGTTTTTGCAAGAGGGGCAACTGGGTTTTTGGTCCCGGGTGCGGCAGTCATCTGGGAAAACCTACCAAACCCAGATATTTTTTAAAACTACCACTAAGTGGCCTTCCATGCACACTGCCATCACTTTTTGTTTTTTAACAAAAAATAAAACAGTAACTAATTATAACAACAAAGCTACAAACGCAAAAGCTCTAACTAAATACACAACAGTAATGCCAACCATGAAACTGAACAAAAAATATAAAACAATACAGAACAGGCAGTTCACTTTTACGCTCATTGTAGTTCCCAATAATTCTTTTGGGTGTGGTAACTTCTGAAACAGGTGGCCACACATAGCCCAGGCTTAGAACAACAATAGGGACAGTACATATGACCCTCCCTTCGGATAACTCTCCAGGCACAAACTCCACATTTCTAAGCGAGAAAGTCTTCTTTGGGCATTGGGTGAAAGTCATCAGGAAAGTGGCGATCTTTCAATCTAGCCACATCCTCCACCACTGCTTTCCTAGTAACTCTTGCCTGTTCCACTATAACAAGGCTCTCTATCACAGACTCCTGAAACTTACCAGATGTCATCCTTGACTCAGGAGAACAATCCTTGAATACAACAAAAGCATTGAAAGTTGCTAAATGTAAGAGACGTACAGCAAATTTCTTATACCAAACTTAAGCCTTACGAACAGCAGTGTAAGGTTCCAACCTCTGATCTACTCTATCTATACCATCCATGTGCTTATTGTAGTCTAAGATGCACGCAGGTTTGCGCACTTCAGCAACCTGACCCCAAACAGTCACAGGTGAAGTACATTCATCCTGGATGGTAGTCAGCATGTAGACATCCCTTCTGTCTGCAAATTTCACAGCTAGCAGCTCATCGTTACTCAAGGCATTGCAATGCCCTCTCCCAAGTTTTTTATACACCAGCTCCCTTGCATAGCCTTTACGGTTAGAGTGGACTGTGCCACAAGCAACAGTGTCTACTTTGGACAATTCCCTGAACAAGTGCACACCAGTGTAGAAGTTATCTAGGTACAAATGGTGACCTTTGGTAAATAGTCGTCTACCAAGTGGCCACACAATTTTCTCACTAACTCCAAAAGTGGACGGACAACCAGGAGGGTCAATGTTGGAATCCCTACCAGTGTAGACCCAGAAATTATAGACATATCTTGTACTACTCTCAGACAGCATATACATCTTAATTCCATAACGTGCCCTCTTGCTAGCAATGTACTGCCTAAAAACCAAACAGGCCTTGAACTGGACCAAATACTCATCCACAGATATTTCGTTCCTTGGAACATAGATCTTTGAAAAATGATCTCCAAAGTGATCACAGACAGGCTGAATCTTAAAAAGATGGTCACAATCAGGGTGATTTTGTGGCAACGCTAAAGCATTATCAACAAAATGCAGCATCTGAAGAAGAAGCAAATTCTGATTATGACTCATGGTTGCAGGAAATACATAGCCATTGCCATTAAGGGACTATTGGAACAATATGAAGACAGTCACAATTTCCTTATCAGTCCCATGAAAAAAGTTAAACCCCAAAACTTGTTCAACTCTTCCAGATTTGTGGGAATCCACTGGGTAGAGTGAGCCTAATTCTGCCACTGCCGTCCCTCTAATACTGTTCAGCATACAAATTAGTCTGTTCAACAATCTCACCCAAAAAGATGTCATCAATAAATAACTCAAAGAAAGTGATAGGCAAAAAGTTTTCCGTATTCACTCTCCACCCTGGAAGAGCATGCAAAGGCAGGCAATGCCTGCTGCTCCATGTTTGGGACAACCCAGAGTTCAGATCTTCCAATGGGAAGCCTTTCAGGCCAAGGGTGCTGCACTATTGGCACATCAGTGCCCTCCTCTAAAATAGACACTTCATCAACACTGAGAGGCTTCATCATCAGATGATTCCTCTCAGACAGAAAGTTCACTGCCAGAATTTTGTACTTCCTCCTCTGCCTCAGATGCAGAGTCAATCTCATAATCATGGTAAGAAGAATACTCAAAAAGCATACCAATAACTTGCTGAGCTGTCATCCGGTGGCTAGCCATGAGCCTTCCCAATAAATGTAACTTGACAAATATGTCAATAACAACCCAAACACTGTGAAAAATAAGTAATAAACAAACTGTGGCTTTATCACAAAGACCTATATACTCAAAAATGATACCACTCACTTGCCTGAGACAACAACACTCACCAGCACCTACTCTGCACAAACACAGCAAGCACCAATGATATCATACTAAAAAGGAAAGACAAAATAAAATTACACATAAGACAATGCAAATTTAATTGTGCATAAATCTAAGGGCAATTTCACATGCAATGAAACATAAGCTAAATATCATGCATTTAGTACACCATTTACAAAATAATCATTCATGCATGGCAACGATACTCATTTGGAGTAAATAGTCCCAAAAATGTTTTCTTACCAAACACATACAAATACACAAACTGCAGGTCTACCACTGCCAAAACCGCAAGGAGTCACAGCAAAGAAATCACAAGTTTGAAGTAGAACAAAAAGGAGAAATAAAACTTTATGATCACAAATACGAAGAAGTGTAAAAGGCAATCAAGGTTGGCAAGTTGCAACCTGAGCAGAAACTACTCAAACTTTAAATGACCCAGACTCCAACATAATCCTGCTAGCCCTAAGGTAGTCGACACTGTAAGCAGGAGTTCATGCTTCAATTCTCCCTCAACTTAGCTCTGTAAGGCTTTCAGAGACAGACTAGAACCAACTGGGGAGCCACAATAAGGTACTGGTTCAGAGTCTAGCCAGACTGGCATCCTGAACATGGATGGGTGACATTCTTCTATGCTTGGTTCCTTCCCATTCTACCCCATTAACTCTCACCTCTAGCAAAGTCTTTGAAGTAAAACAATAGTGGCCAATAGGTGTTATTTTCTGTGCTGAATAGCTCCAAATTCAGTCTCTATGAAAGCTGCCACTAGCTGGATACTGCAGCTCAGGTCTGCCCTGGGAGAGCAGAACCTTAGCTTTTTGTGTTGTACTTGTTACATGTTGCCCATGAGTATGCCATTACGCCATTACATAGTTTTAGTAGTAGAAAGGGGGATGCTTGAGAGCAATGATGCATGAGTTTCAGTTGAATAGAGAAAGGGCTAGGGAACAGTAGGATGCAGGTGGGAGAGGGGCTGTTGATGTACGATAGCAGATTTAGACTAGAAGTTTGATAGGAAGATATCTAAAAAGAAATTATGAGAGTGGATGAGAAGAGAAGGGTGAGGAAGAGTGAGACATATTTAGAGGTGAGCTAGAGGAACGTGTCAGGAAGAGAGGGAAGAGGAACCAAGTGCCAAAAAAAGGCTGATAAGAGGGTGTGAGATTTGAAGGTGGGAAGGGAGCAATGCCAAGGCTGTGAAAGTGGATGAGAGAAACGTGTGTGGATTTGTGCATATGGAGAAGAAGTATGAATGAGAGAAAGGTTCTATCGAAGAAGGTGAAAGGAAAAAGGAATGTGTGCGAGAAAGCAGAGAAGCCAGTTTCAGGTGGATCACTAAAATGCAAACAGCAGAAGGCATCAAGGTACGCCATCTCCACAATGTTTTCAATCGTTTAGGAGATGGAGAGGGAGATAGAACTAAGAGACAAGTAAAAAGTCTAAGAGAGGGTACAAGATAGAAGTGGGAGAAAAATGAGAAAAGAGTGAGAGTTAGAGGTGGTGGGAGAGACTGGTGTGTGGGACAGTTATAAGGGACCAGAAGAAAAGAAATATAAACTAAAGGGTGTGAAAGAAAAGATATTACAAAGGGAGAAATTAAAGTTGAGTAGGTGGACATGAGTTAGCAGACTAGGAGAGAGTAGGAGAGAGAGAGAGAGAGAGAGAGAGAGAGAGAGAGAGAGAGAGAAAGAGAGAGAAAGAGAAAAAGAGAGAGGTGACCAGAAAGGGGTGCAACAATAATGAAAATAATAGGATGTAGAGAGGTGCAAGTTCTGATAAATTTGAGGATTTTGGACAACGCAAATGTTACAGTAATTTATCTGAAAGTTGGGATTTAAAAAAAAAAATCCCTGCAGTGCCAATCCTACCAAAAATAGCTCGGCCCTTATGGCTTTTACCTGCGGTTTTGTACTAACGAGATTTCAAGTGAGAAGGCTAAAACCTGACGGTCCATCAGGCGTGTACGGCCTTGTGCTACCCTTTTCATCTTCAACCTACGGACTTGCCGTTTTTAATCTCCAAAATGTTTCGAAGTTCAAAGGTGAACATTCTTGACAGTTGTAATGTGGAATCAAATGAAAAACAGCCAATGTAATTTGGGAGAAATGGTTCAATGAAAAAGGCTAAAACCCGATAGAATCAGGAATTTGACAACTAACACTGCACAGTTGAATTTCATTTTCGTATACTAATGCACAGAAAGCAAAATCTACCTATCCCTGCCACAGGCAACGAAACAAATGCAATACTAAGTAAGGATGGGCGAAAAGAAGTGGTGATGGAATCTGTGTAGAAAGTAAAGCATCGCCCTAAGATACATTCCAGTCGGTGTGTGGCTGCGTTACTAGGAGACATGATCCACAGAACTGCAGCCCATTAATGTATTATTTTGACCACGCCTGTTGCTTTCAGAAATACATCCTCTAATTGCACTATCACTGGTTTTACCCAAGGGAACAAGAAGTAATTTGTCCGTGAGGCAAAAGGGATAATTATTTGCAAAAATGGTATGGTTGTTTGCAGTATTTTTATAAAAATAATGCTGAAATGATGACATACACACGTATTTAATTGCTTCAACTATCAACTTTTGATTATAAGTTAAAATATTTAAACGCAGCTTTGCTTTAAATCGTGGTTTGATTTCGAATAAGTTTCAAAGGTGAAATAAATAAAAAGGTGATATTCAGATGCATTTTCATAGCAGACACTTACATTGCTGAACTTACTGGCTGAGCTTTGCTTGTTTTTTATAGTCAAATCCTTAAAGGTGTTGTGAAAACAAGAATGAACATGCCGCGATTGTCATACAACAGAACAAATGAATGAAAAGATATAAAGTGGAGGGCTCCAAATATGTATGTTTGTGGATGTGTAGGTGTGTCTTTATGAGAGAGAGAGAGAGAGAGAGAGAGAGAGAGAAAGAGAGATTTTCTAAAAAATATGAAGTTTCCCTGAATGTACAAGAGAGGACTTTATAAACGTTACATCCCTTTAGGAAGACCCTTTCAGCTGAGGTATTTAGGAGAATTTAAACGTTTTTTGTTTTTTTTAAATACTGGATTAGTCTTCCGAGAAACCACCTATAACGCTCCTAAATACTCAAGGCCTGATTCACAAAGGTAACTTTTTTTGCTATTCACAAATTACGAGTTAATAGTAAGTTTACTACTAAAGAGTAACAAAATATAGTTTTTTAACGTATTTAACAGTTTTATATAGCCTAACTGTGCCGAATGGTAAAAGTGTGATTTACATCATAAAAACAATAGCAATTCAGTGAGGACACCATAAGTAATCCATGTGCAGGTGGAGGAAGGGCAAAAAGGTGGTGAGTAAGCTTTAGTGGGAAGTACCACTGATGAGGCTCTGAAAGTGAGGGATTGGTTTAGAAACAATTTGAATAAATCAGTTTTCACTCCTTTCTATAAACCAGTGGACTAGTTTGGGTCCACCTTTCAATAGAGAGAGTTGTAGGAAGAGGTTGCTGCAACACAGGGCACAATTAAAGCTCAAGGTGTTCTGATTTCTGATTTCAGCTATTTCTAGCAGCACAATTATTTGTTTCAAGCGTCTTCTTTACCTTCGGATATTATCAGTAAATTAGTCCTGGATAATCTGCTAATTTTTTATTTAATCCTGTCTACCAGGGATACCTGGGAGATAGGATTACACTTCCTCTATTGGATATTTACCTTGCCATTAAACGTACTATCACCTTAATTGGAGCAAGGTAAGAATTTGGAATTCCTGAGAATATTGCATGCACGCACTGATGTCATGAGATGATTAAGGTATCTGCTGTTGTTTTGAGTTGAATTAGCGGTATTTTATTTTTTTATGGATGAAAGCAGATGTTTTCTGATTTTGCCAGTTTTTTATCTGAAGCATAAGCGTGATACCTAGGGTGAAGTCAAAGGATTTTACTTCAGGTGATAAAGAGGGGGGAGACCTTCCACTATTAGTTCTTTGAGTATTGTGGGGCTAAATGTGCTGTTTTATTAATGGAGAAGAGCATAAATTCAGACCTTTGTGGGTTTAACATTAGTGAAGAGTCTGACATCCAAATTTGTTGTTACCTTATGCATCCTTGAAGAGTTAGGTTGTCATGCAGTGATCTTTACGTAAATGTGCATGTTGTATACATACTGATGTATTTTAACTCTAGATTCTGCTAAGTGTGTACTAGTTAAAGAGTTTAAGTAGGAGAATAGAGCCTTTTGGAATTCCCCCTGGCTCACGAGACTGACCTGAGGTCGTCAATTTACACAAATTGTTTCCTGTGTTTCAGAAATGAGGAGAACCAACTTAAGGCTTCCTTTTTGAAGACCATTCTTTATTCCAGTGTACCCAGGACTTTCTGGTGACTGACAAATACAGCCAACATATCAAGTAAGATGAGAATACACACCTCACCATTATCCAATATCTTATGGACATAATCTTGTATTTTCTTTTTTTTTAAGTTTTAAAAATAGACGTTTCTCACAATTACGATATACAACATTAAAATAGTCAAAACTGAAAAGATATAGGGGGTCATTAAAACCCTGGCAGACGGTGTTAAAGCAGCGGTAAGACCGCCAACAGGCTGGCGGTCTTTTTTTGAGCATTATGACCAAGGCGGTTACCGCCATGGTCATCCGCCGCTTCTCTGTTCCGCCCGCCAGGGCGGAGACGACCGCTGGGCTGGAGACCTGGGTCTCCAGCCCGGCGGCTGTGACAATACCGCTGCCGGTATTTTGACCCGGCTTACCGCTGTGGATTTCCAGCAGTAGGAACCGCCATGAAATTCATGGCGGTAAGCACTATCAGTGCCAGGGAATCCCTTCCCTGGCACTGATAGGGGTCTCCCCCACCCCCCACCCCCACCCCGACTCCTTCCCCTACACCCCCCACCACCCCTTCCACCCCCCAAAGGTGGCAGGACCCCCTCCCCACCCCGACCCCCAACATTACCTTACACATACACACCTGACACGCACGCAGGCACCACCAGCACACATACACGCACTCACACCGACATACATGCCAACATCCACACACACAATCAGACACGCACACCCACATTCAAACATACACGCACACATCCATACAGACATACCTACAGACATACACGCACTAATTCCCAAAACACGCAACACCCTCGCAAGCATACACGCACTCACACACCCCCTCTACATACACAGACGCACACCCCCATGCACCCACACAACATACAACACCCCCCCACCACCCTCCCCTAATGGACGATCGACTTACCTGTTCCGTCGACCCTCCAGGAGGGGACGGGAGCCATGGGGGCAGCTCCGCCGACACCACACCGCCAACAGAACACCGCCGCGCCAAATCACAGGACGTGATTCACTGGGCGGTGTTCTGTTGGTGTAGCAGTGGAGGTGGAGCAACCTCCACTTCCCCGCCGCCCGTCAGTATGGCTGTTGGTGGCTCTCCGTCGGTAAAAAGACGGAGGGCAACCAACAGTCATAATACGCCGAGCGGCAAACCGCCACTACTGGCGTTCTTCCGCACGGCGGTCCCTCGGCGGTCTTGTTAAAAGACCGCCGAGGTTGTAATGACCCCCCATAGTATTTAAAAAATGATACAAATAAATAAGCAGGGAAGGAAAGGGGTAGGGGAGGAGGAGGGTATACATAGTATATATATATATATATACACATATATATATATATATAGTAGTCTTATGCAAGTACATATAGAAGATAGCAATATAAGCAATGATAATGTATAGTACATGGAAAAAATATTTTGCAAACATGGGAAGTCAAGGAGGTTGAAGAACTTTTTGTATGGCAGGGGAAGGAGCATCTGACACCTTTGCAGGTTTGTTGAGAAAAGATGTACCTGGGCTCCACAAGTCTGTTCTTTTTAAGACAAGCAATAGAAGGTGCATATATGCGGTATCCAGTCTATGATTGTGGCAAACAGCGAACCACTATGCTTTAAATGATAATTGAGTAGCATTTTTACAATGACTTGTGATCTGCTGAAAAGCCACTGCTATTAATAAGTCCAGTATTTTAACATTTATAGAGACATCTTTCCAATCATCCGAAACACTCCCCATAAATACATTAGAAATGGAGAAAGGTACATTTGAGTTAACAATGGAATTAATTTGTTTCCATATTTGTGACCAAAACTCATGAACAGAAAGACATTTGAAAAGTAAATGTTTTAGGGTGGCATGTTGTGTTGAACATGTCTAATAAGCATCTGAATATCTGAATTAATTTTTAGTAAGGAGATAGGAGTAAGGAATAGTCCATTATATATATAACATAATGTCTGCATTGTTTTTGCTGCCCTGGATAATTTTCTAATTTTGATCTAAATTTGCTTCCGTAAGGAAATGGGCCATGTGATATTTAATTTGTGTTCTGGTGATAGTTCAACATTTTTTTAAGTCTATTTATTAAAATATATTTCAGGTATGAATATATAGTGGAGATGCTGGGATCTGTACGTAGAAGAGCACTGAGAGGATGTTGGGGAACCAATAGAGAATTAGGACTGGATTTAAAGGCATTATGGGGGTCATTACAACATTGGCGGTAAAAGCCGCTTATCGCCGTGCAGAAGACCGCCAAAACACCGCCGCGGTCGCAGAATTCCGCTACAGCTATTATGACCCACATCTCGGAATCCGCCGAAATTCAGACACCCACACAAGACCGCCACACCAAAGGTCAGTGATAAACTGGCGAAAAAAACCTCCACCGTCACGCCAACAGAAACACGCCCATGCTATCACGACCCATGAATCCATGCGACGGTTTTTCAACCGCAGTATTCCATTGGCGGTACACACCGCTGCGCTCAAAATACACACACATCTCCAAAACACCCCCACATTGGACAATTACAAATACACACACCTGACACACATACAAACACCACTCCCACACACCCAACACAATATAAAACACCCACCCACATCACCCACAAGCCCCTATGACCAAAAATCAGAGACGAAGGCCAGATAGACAGAGAGCACAGCAACTGAGAACCCCACCACACAGAGGCACACAACACCATCACCCATACAACATTACACGCACAAAACACCACACACCACTACACATCACCCCACACATCAACACTTACACCACCCCACACATCACCCACATCACCTCATGTCACGCCAAAGACACCCCCGGTTTTCCGAGGAGGAGCTCAGGGTCATGGTGGAGGAAATCCTACGGGTAGAGCCACAGCTATTTGGCTCACAGGTGCAGCACACATCCATAGCCAGGAAGATGGAGCTATGGCATAGAATCGTGGACAGGGTCAACGCAGTGGGATAGCATCTAAGAAATCAGGAAGACATCAGGAAGAGGTGGAATGACCTACAGGGGAAGGTGCGTTCTGTGGTATCCAGGCACAACATCGCGGTACAGCGGACTGGCGGCGGACCCCCACCTCCTCCCCCACAACTAACAACATGGGAGGAGCAAGTCTTGACCATCATGCATCCAGAGGGCCTCGGAGGAGTCGGTGGAGGAATGGACACTGATAAGTAAAATCTCAACTATTATATCCCCCACCATCATGGGAGCATACCACCACTCCCAGGAGACGATGGTGACGTACTGGCCAAGTTTCAGGAGACCCAGCGCATGCAGGACAAACTGTATTTGGGGTTCAGAGAGGAGCTCAGAACCATCAGCTCCGCCCTGGGCACCATCATAGGGGTGCTGAAGGACATACAAAAGACCATGAGGGACACCGTGGCACTCCAAAGGGCACCTGACACTAGCATGGACGATGAACTGCCCACCACCTCCGCCGGCGCTAGTGGACAGGACGCCCAGCCACAGGACCACCACACCAGCACCCCACCCCCTGCAGACGGACAACCATCCCGCAAGCGGTCCCTGAGATCCAGGAACAGGACAGAGCAAGATGGCAAGACCCCCGCCAGGAAATGAGACCACCCTGATTGTCCTCCCACTGTCTCACTTTGTTACCCTGTCCCGATTGAAACTGCCCCATCTCCACTCCCTATGCCCATATGGGCAGTGCACCTGTGTGACTAATGGACTGGACTCTGCCATGGACATTCCTCCACCGTCCCCCATCACCATATCACTACCCCCCTCCATTTATGAGCACTGAAATAAACACCCTTGAACCACAAAACAATCTGGAGTCAGTCTGTGATTTGGTAAATATGTATTATCAATGACAGTGTCAAAATGCTTTCCAATTTTATAGCCAACATACCTATGTCACACATCACAAGTCCTTGAAGGATGCAAGCAGATGACACACGTTGCTAACCACACCTGTGAAACCGTAATGGAAAGGTACAACTCAGTGACCAAATACTGCTATGAACTGACAGACAGGATAGAGGTAGAAGTGTGAAAGTGAATGTAATGGCAAAAAGAAAACTGTTCTCACCTGTGTGTCACTGGAAATATTGCCGTATGACTGACTCCCTGTTGTCTATGTCTTCTTCCTCAGCGTCCTCCTCATCACTGTCCACAGGCTCCACAGGCTCCACAGCTGCCACAACACCGCAATCTGGACCATCCTCCTGCAGAAAAGGCACCTGGCGTTGCAAAACAAGATTGTGAAGCATCGAGCAGGCGATGATGATCTGGCACATCTTCCTTGGTGAGTAGAATAGGGAACCACCTGTTATATGCAGGCACCTGAACCTGGCCTTCAGGAGGCCGAAGGTGCGTTCGATCACCCTCCTAGTCCGCCCATGGGCCTCAATGTAGCGTTCCTCTGCCCTGGTCCTGGGATTCCTCACTGGGGTCAATAGCCAGGACAGGTTGGGGTAACCAGAGTCCCCCAATAGCCACACCCGGTGCCTCTGGAGTTGACCCATCATATAAGGGATGCTGCTATTGCGCAGGATGTAGGCGTCATGCACTGATCCAGGGAACATAGCATTTACCTGCGAGATGTACTGGTCTGCCAAACATACCATCTGTACATTAATGGAATGATAACTCTTCCGGTTCCTGTACACCTGTTCACTCCTGTGGGGGGGGACCAGAGCAACATGGGTCCCATCAATAGCACCTATGATGTTGGGGATATGTCCAAGGGCATAGAAGTCACCTTTCACTGTAGGCAAATCCTCCACCTGAGGGAAAACGATGTAGCTCCTTACGTGTTTCAGCAGGGCAGACAACACTCTGGACAACACGTTGGAAAACATAGGCTGGGACATCCCTGATGCCATGGCCACTGTTGTCTGAAACGATCCACTTGCAAGGAAATGGAGCACTGACAGCACCTGCACTTCAGGGAGGATTCCGGTGGGATGGCGGATTGCTGACATCAGGTCTGGCTCCAACTGGGTACATAGTTCCTGGATAGTGGCAGGGTCAAACCTGTAGGTGATGAGTAAATGTCGCTCCTCCATTGTCAACAGGTCCACCAGCGGTCGGTACACCGGAGGATTCCGCCATCTTCTCAAATGTCCAAGCTGACAGTGCCTAGGAAGGACAACAGCGACCACAGAGTCAACAAAATCCCAGGAATGTACCCACAGATACACAGAACACGAGACCAAAGACAAAAATCTTCCTGTATGTGTGTTGAGTGTGGGCCCAGGTATGTGTGACGCAGTTGCAAATTAAGCCATGTGGGCCCCTGAAATGGCGGCTGCCTGACCTCTAAACTGGGACAGTTGGGATGTGAGGTAACTGCGCTGGCGTTGTACACCGTCGCGGTAGGCGGTCGTAGACCGCAACGCAATACTGCATTGGTTAACATTGGACCCTATGGGTCCCAGGAGCCAATGATGAAGTGCGCCGGCGGTGATGATACGCACCGCCGCGGACGTCACTGCCTCGGACGTGACCACCATTTTCTATCTGTTTAATCACTTGATACCTGATCTTCGACAGGAGAGGACCTACACTGCAAGTGCTGCTGTGACCTCGGTCTGGAAGAGACAATGGCTCCTGCGTCTGGGGAAAGGGCCCCTGCCTTCACTGCTCAGGAGTTGGAGAAGCTCGTGGACGCGGTCCTCTACGGTCCTCCAGACCAACAGGTAAGTACCAAGGGAGCACGTTGTATGGGCTATGCCTGGGTGGAGAGGGCTGGTTGTAAGAGGGAAGGGGGCAGAGTGCAGTGAACATGAAGGACTGTGAATGCATGTGCCACATGGCAAGGGCAGGGATGGGAGCCACTCACTTCGACGGTGCTCTTGCTAATGACTTCTCTTCTTCCCCTGTGCATGTCATGTAGGTCAGCGCCCACCAGAAGAAGGACATTTGGCGTGCCATCGCCAAGGACGTCCGGACCCTGGGGGTCCACCAGAGACGGGGCACCCACTGCCGTAAGAGATGGGAGGACATTCGCCGCTGGAGCAAGAAGACGGCGGAGGCTCAGCTGGGGATGGCCTCCCAACGTGGGAGGGGTGCCCATCGCCCCATGACCCCCAGATGTTCTGGATCCTGGTGGTGGCCTACCCTGAGTTGGATGGGCGCTTGAGGGCATCACAGCAGACACAAGGGGGTGAGTACACAATCATTCTGGGGACTTTGCGTGCAGTTGAGGGGTCTAGGTGTGGGGGGATGGCTGTGGGTTTCCCTAGGCCAGGCCGACTTCCATAGGCTAGGCCCCTCCGTAATGCAGGCCATGTGGCACTCCACCCCACCGCAGTAGAGTGCCAAGTACAGGTATACATGCCCCTGTGGCATCCATGTGTGCAGATGTCCACCATAGCGATGTAGGCCATATCCCAGGAATTGCATCTGTAGAGGCCAGGAGCACTGCGTAGTGCAGGGGGCTGCTGTGTCTGTATTGTCCGCCAACGGCAGCGGTATGCCATGCGCTCAACCTGTCTTTCTTCTGTCGTCCCCCCCCCCTTTCTCTGCTCTCCATGTTCTTTTGTGCATCAGCATCATCAGGCGGAGGTACAGTGGCACCGGAGCACGAGGGAGCTGCATCCCACATGGCCATGGAGGGCCACCCCACGGGCTCAGAATGCACCAGTGGGACGGAGGGCGAGGGGAGCTTCACGTCGGGCACCGGATCACCAACCAGCGACACGGACTCGTCCGCGGATGGGAGCTCCCTTGTGGTGGCGGCACCATCTGTGCCCCACACTTCTACAGGTACAGCCGCCACCTCCCCTACCAGCACCGCCCTCCCAGCAGCCCCTCAGCGTTCGCCCCGTGCCCGCTCACCCAGGAGGGTGGGCATCACCTTCGCCCCAGGCACCTCAGCCTCTGCCCCTGTCACCCCTGCTGCCCTCAGTGAGGAGGCCATTGACCTCCTCAGGTCACTCACTGTTGGGCAGTCTACCATTGTGAATGCCATCCAGGGTGTAGAAAGGGAGTTGCAACACGGTAATGCATTCCTGGAGGGCATTCATTCTGGTCAGGCTGCCCTTCATCGAACCCTGCAGTCTTTGGCCTCAGCACTGATGGCAGCCATTGTCCCTGTGTCTAGCCTCCCCCCTCCAACTTCCTCCACCCAGACCCAAGCCCCTCTTACCCCAGCATATCCCAAGCACACCAACAGACAAGCATGCACACACCTCAACACACAAAAGTAGCTCAGGCAAACATAGGCACCCACACAAGCATCAGACACATACAGACACAGCAACATCCACTGCCTCCACTGTGTCCCCCTCCTCATCGTCTCCCTCCTCCCTCCCAGTGTCGTCTACACTCTCACCTGCATGCACTACATCTACAGGCACTAGGACTCGCACCAGAACACCCAGCACCACACCCGCTCACCTGCACTCACCACCCCCACTCCCATTTATACGTCCCCTGTGTCCTCTCCCAGTGTGTCTGTGATGCCCCCTCCCAAAGTACACAAACGTGGGCACCCACACACCCAACATCCATCCACCTCACGACAGCCTCCCGTACCTGCACCTGCACCCAAAACACCTAAAGTGACACCTCCTACAACCACCTCCTCTTCCTCCACTCCCAGACCCCCTCCAGCTACCCATCCCCGTGTTCGTCAGAAACTGTCCATCAGCGACGTTGACCTCTTTGCCCCCACCCCCACCCCTCCAATTCATCAGTCCTGTAGTAGCGCCTCAGCCAAAAAGACTCCAGTACCAGTGGTGCGTGTTACAGGTGTGTGGAGTGCACCGGCCACCAGGGCAGGCAGTGTGACACAGAGCCAAGGCACTGCCAGTCCTCCCCCTGTAAAGCATCTCAAGTTGGCAAGTGGCCGACGGGACTGGGTGAAGACTCCTGGAGGCAAAACTACTCACAAGGGTCCCAGGGGATTGCAGAGTCAGCTGTGACTCCTCCAAAGGCGGTGAAGTGCCAGAAGAAGTCTGCATAGCCTTGTCAGAGCAGCACGGCGGAGAAGGGCGGCATCTCCCGGGCGGCCGGGACGCCACCGCCAGCACCGTCGTCACTGGTCCGGAGACCACCCCCAGAGTCAGTGCCCTGGAGGGCCCAAGTATCGTCACTGGTCAGGAGCCCACCGCCGGAGTCAGTGCCCTGGAGGGCCCAAGTACTGTCACTGGTCAGGAGACCACCGCTAGAGTCAGTGCCCAGGAGGACCCAAGTATCGTCACAGGTCAGGAGACCACCGTCGGAGTCATTGCCCAGGAGGGCCCAAGTATCGTCACTGGTCAGGAGACCACCGCCGGAGTCATTGCCCAGGAGGGCCCAAGTATCGTCACTGGTCAGGAGACCACAGCCGGAGTCATTGCCCAGGAGGGCCCAAGTATCGTCACTGGTCAGGAGACCACAGCCGGAGTCATTGCCCAGGAGGGCCCAAGTATCGTCACTGGTCAGGAGACCACCGCCAGAGTCAGTGCCCAGGAGGGCCCAAGTATTGTCACTGGTCAGTAGACCACCGCCAGAGTCAGTGCCCAGGAGGGCCCAGGAGGGCCCCGGCTGCCACAGCCCCACTGGGCAATGAGGGACCATCTTGCCACACACCAATGTACAGGTCAGAGACCGCCATGGCAAAGCACCGCTGAACAGGGCAAGCACCGCTGAACAGGTCAGAGACCACCATGGCAAAGCACCGCTGAACAGGGCAAGCACCGCTGAACAGGTCAGAGACCGCCATGGCAAAGCACAGCTGAACAGGGCAAGCACCGCTGAACAGCCCAGAGACCGCCATGGCAAAGCACCGCTGAACAGGGCAAGCACCGCTGAACAGGTCAGAGACCGCCATGGCAAAGCACCGCTGAACAGGGCAAGCACCGCTGAACAGGTCAGAGACTGCCATGGCAAAGCACCGCTGAACAGGGCAAGCACCGCTGAACAGGGCAAGCACTGCTGAACAGGTCAGAGACCGCCATGGCAAAGCACCGCTGAACAGGGCAAGCACCGCTGAACAGGTCAGAGACCGCCATGGCAAAGCACCACTGAACAGGGCAAGCACCGCTGAACAGGGCAAGCACCGCTGAACAGGTCAGAGACCGCCATGGCAAAGCACCGCTGAACAGGGCAAGCACCGCTGAACAGGTCAGAGACCGCCATGGCAAAGCACCGCTGAACAGCCCAGAGACCGCCATGGCAAAGCACCGCTGAACAGGGCAAGCACCGCTGAACAGATCAGAGACCACCATGGCAAAGCACCGCTGAAAAGGGCAAGCACCGCTGAACAGGTCAGAGACCGCCATGGCAAAGCACCGCTGAACAGGGCAAGCACCGCTGAACTGGTCAGAGACCGCCATGGCAAAGCACCACTGAACAGGGCAAGCACTGCTGAACAGGGCAAGCACAGCTGAACAGGTCAGAGACCGCCATGGCAAAGCACTGCTGAACAGGGCAAGCACCGCTGAACAGCCCAGAGACCGCCATGGCAAAGCACCGCTGAACAGGGCAAGCACCGCTGAACAGGTCAGAGACCGCCATGGCACAGCACCGCTGAACAGGGCAAGCACCACTGAACAGGTCAGAGACCGCCATGGCAAAGCACCGCTCAACAGGGCAAGCACCGCTGAACAGGTCAGAGACCGTCATGGCAAAGCACCGCTGAACAGGGCAAGCACCGCTGAACAGGGCAAGCACCGCTGAACAGGTCAGAGAATGCCATGGCAAAGCACCGCTGAACAGGGCAAGCACCACTGAACAGCCCAGAGACCGCCATGACAAAGCACCGCTGAACAGGGCAAGCACCGCTGAACAGGGCAAGCACTGCTGAACAGGTCAGAGACCTCCATGGCAAAGCACCGCTGAACAGGGCAAGCATCGCTGAACAGCCCAGAGACCTGCATGGCAAAGCACCGCTGAACAGGGCAAGCACCGCTGAACAGGTCAGAGACCGCCATGGCAAAGCACCGCTGAACAGGGCAAGCACTGCTGAACAGGTGAGAGACCGCCATGGCAAATCACCGCTGAACAGGGCAAGCACCGCTGAACAGGTCAGAGACCGCCATGGCAAAGCACCGCTGAACAGGGCAAGCACCGCTGAACAGCCCAGAGACCGCCATGGCAAAGCACAGCTGAACAGGACAAGCACCGCTGAACAGGTCAGAGACCGCCATGACAAAGCACCGCTGTACAGGGCAAGCACCGCTAAACAGCCCAGAGACCACCATGGCAAAGCACCGCTGAACAGGGCAAGCACCGCTGAACAGGGCAAGCACCGCTGAACAGGGCAGAGCACCGCTGCAGAAGGAAAAGACCGCCACATCAAGCATCGTTATCCCATGTACAGCTGGGACAGTGACGGGACAGGAACTGTCACGGGGAGCCTAATCCAGTCTAGGCACCATTCCCCCTCCAGAACCAGTGGAGAGATCCATCCACTACCTCTGTCCTTCACAGGATGAAGCACTCTGGGCACCAGTCCCCCTCCAGAACCAGTGGAGGCTGTTATCAACTTGAGAGACTGTGGCTTTGCACTCCCCAGGATATGCAGTGGGCAACCCACCAACTGTAGAGACTTGAGAGACTGTGGCTTTGCACTCCCCAGGATATGGCAGTGGGCAACCCACCCACTGTAGAGACTTGAGAGACTGTGGCTTTGCACTCCCCAGGATATGGCAGTGGGCAACCCACCCACTGTAGAGACTTGAGAGACTGTGGCTTTGCACTCCCCAGGATATGGCAGTGGGCAACCCACCCACTGTAGAGACTTGAGAGACTATGGCTTTGCACTCCCCAGGATACGTCAATGGGCATGGAGCCCCATCGTGGATCTGGCGTGGTGCTGTAATCCGGCTGAGGTGCCCCCTCTTCCCTTCCCCCTGAGGTGCCTGTTGTATTTCTCTCTGATGCCCCTGCAGTGTTCTCTCCGTTTGTGGACAGGTATCTTGTGTGGGCCTCGCCCATGCATTTTTGGCCCAGTGGTGCACGGACATTGAGATGTGCATATCTGCACTACTTCTCGTAATGTATATACTTTTGAATGAGTTTATATATATCTGTATATATTTGAAACATGTATTTTGATACATTACAATGTTTGAACTGATTTCGTTTTGTCTTTGCATTCTTCCTGGGGGGGTTGTTGGTTGTTACAGTGATGTTTGGAAATGCATTGGTGTGTGTGTTGTAATGTGCGAGGGTGGGGGTGGGGGTGTTGCGTGTGTGTCCCCCTGACTTTTGCCTCCCCTATGTCGTAGGTGCAGTACTCACCGTTGTCTTCGCTGCCGCCGGCGCTGGTGTTCGTAGATGAGTCGAAAGACAAGGGCAGGTAGGATTTGTAATTCCGGCTCCATGGTGGCCTCCTTCCTCGTGGGATGTGTTAAGGTGAGCGTTTTCCCATTGCAAAAGCTGTTTCCGCCGTGTTTTTATCCACGGTGAAACCGCCCCGGAAAAGGTGGCGGATTGGCGGGTTGTGATACTGTGGGCGGTACATTGTCTTCCGCCTGTCTGTTGGCGGTGACCGCCGCGCTGCTTGTCTGTACCGCCGTGGCGGGCGGAGTGTTAAAGTGGCTGTCTTTGTTGGCGGTGTCCGCCACGGTCATAATTCCCTTTTTTTGTCCGCCACCCTGTTTGCGGTATTACCGCACCTTTAACACCGTCCGCCAGGGTTGTAATGACCCCCTATATGCCATAAGAAAATTATTCAGTAAAAGTTGGAATGTATGTTGAAATGAGAATGGGAATCCTAAATGAGCTTGCAGTAGAGTGGAGAAAAGTATGAAGGTCCTTAGGAGTATATGATAATACAGTATCTAACAACGTACAGGTGTTTTTAAAAATTGGGATAGAAAGCTTCTGAGGTTTATATGTAAATGCCAAGTGTTCTTTAAAAGAGAACATTGATAGAAAAAACTGTGCTCTAAATCAACCCATAATGGACAGTAGTCCAAAGCGGCAGTGATCCAATGTGTGGATCTCCGCAATACAAATACCTTATGCTATTTAAAGGAATCTGGGAAATTTACTCCACCTTCAGTGTGGAGGTGTTTCAACTTCAGTAGGGACATGCCGGGATGTTTTTTACTCCAAAGAAAAGAGGAGAGTATGAAATTGATTTTTGTGTAAAAATTGAATGGAATGTGTAATGGAATCTTAGAAATGGGGTAGAGAATAATGGGTACCAATATAATTTTGAGTGTGTTTAGGCTGCCCCACCACAAGATACAGTGAGTAGTTACTAAGGCTAGTTTATTGATACAGTTGTTCATGTTTGCAGAGATGGATGACTTAAGAGATGGGGTGAACTGAAGGCCAAGATGTTTAATTTGTTGGGGTTTCCAGTTGAATTGAATTGAAGCTAGTAGATAGGAAAGCATGTTTAAAGATGAATTTATTTAGAGGTACAATTTCACATTTTCCATTGGTTAATTCATATCCAAATACTGAGGCATAGGATTTTAACTCAGATGAAAAATCAGGGATTGAGGACTGAGGCGGTGACAGAAATAGTAAAATATCATCAGCATACGCTACAATTTAATTTGTTTTTTTTTGTTTTAATTTGTTGCTTTTTATATGAAAAACCATGTAAATCTATGTTGTATCTAAGCCAAATTAAAAATGGTTCTAAGGCTAGATTAAAAAGAAATGGAAAAAGAGGGAAACCTTGATGGACTCCCCAGTGTTGTGTGAAATAAGAAAAGGCTAACCCATTAACAGAAATAGCTGCATAAGAGGAGGTATAAGGGAGAGAAATAAGGGTCATTATTTTGGGGCCAAACCATTTACGGGTATGGAAAGAAAATTTCCAATTAACATGATCCAAAGCTTTCTCAGCATCCAAGGCAATGGTCGCTAAGAGTTCATTGATACTTGTGGATTTTGAGAGAATTTTGAAGAGGAGTCGGGTATCATCTGAAATAAATTGTCCTTTGGCAAAACCTGATTGTTCCTTTCCTAAAAGATTAGGAACAAAGGGTTCTAATTACCTGGCTAGTGCTTTTGAGAGGATTTTATAGTCTATATTGACAGGAGATATAAGTCTAAAATTGTATTAATATTTCCCTTCCATTGGAATAAGGCAAATAAGTGCACCTAGAAATGAATCAGCAGAATATGTGAAGGACTGAATAAGAGTTAGTAACTTGGAGAGAAGTACATTGGAAAAGTGTTAATAAAATTCAACCGTGAAACCCTTGGGGCACAGAATTATATGCTTTTTCAGTTTGAGTGATGCATTGTGAAGATCTGTTTGTGTAATGGCTGATTCTATGGTAGGAAAATCTAAATGCGGGAAAACAGGGTTCTGTATAGAGGAATGATTGTGTAGAATTTCAGAATCAGAGGGAGAATATTCTGGTGTTTATATATTTTTGAAAACGTGTTTACATTGGTTTAGAATTTGTAAGTCTTTGTGATGAGCAATTTCTTCTATAATTGATTCAATGTGTAGTTGCTGTTGTTTGAAGTTGAGATAATTCACTAGTAGCTTCCCAGATTTATTTTGTCCTCCAAAAAATTTGGCACTAGATTTAAAGAATAAGTTTCTGTAAAGAGTGATGTGTTCTTGAAGTATAATAAATATGTTGTAAACCTTTAATGTCATGTAAAATTTGTTTGAATTGCTTCTGGGAATATTCTTGTTTTTAGATTCAAAATTAATTATAAAATCCTGAGATGAAGCTTGAAATGCATCCCATATGGTATGGAAAGGTAAGTCTGCTGTATGATTAAACTGAAAATATTCATTAAAAAAGAATTGAAGGAGGAGGTAAAAGCGGAGTCTAGTAGAAAGGAATTTTTGAATCTTCACTACTTTAAAGTTGTGGACTTGGGTAAAATATTTAATGGAATGGAATCCGGGGCATGATCAGGTGTGAGGATAGAACCTATATCTGCAGCATGTAATATCTGGGTCTATTTATGGGAAAGAAAAATGTAACTAATCTGTGATTGCATGTGATGAACCACAGAAAAGTATGCGCATTCACACGATGTGGGGTTTAACAATCTCAAGGCATTTGTTTGATTATGTTGTTTAATAGCATGAAGAAATGTTTACTGCGATTTCATAGGTATATAATGTATCGTGGAGTATCTGTCAATAAAAGGATCAACGTGTTGATTGCAATCGCCTGGAGTATCAAGCTGTCTCCTACATTTTGTAAGAGTTTTTGAGTAATGTTAGTCCAAAATTGACAGTCTGGAATGGTGGGACCATAGACAGCCAGAAGAGTAATTGGTACATTGTCAATCAATAATTTATGCAACAACTAACGACCGTCAACATCAGTTGTTTTTTATATAAATTGGATGTGAAGACATTTATGGCAGAGGATTACCATACCATTCTTTTTACCAGTTCCTAGTGAGGAGAAGACTTGCCCCACCCATCCCCTTCTTAAGTTCAGATTTTCACTTTCCGTAAGATGAGTCTTTTGTAAAAAGGCAATACGTGTACTAAGTTTCAACAAATGTGTTAGTACTGTCTGACTCTTAATGGGGGAGTTTAAACCTCTGACATCCCAAGAAATACATTTTAAAACCATTGATTAATGACAATGGTAAAAATTAAATCAGACATAATGATTTAAGAGGAGAACGATAACCATGTAAGGAGGGTAAAGTAAAACACTGTGAAAAAAGACAGTGTATTAATAGTTGAAGTGTGTAGTAACTGAGAAAAAAGAATAGGTGATATGTAGAAGGGGAAAGAGGTAGGAGCTAGGAGGGGAAGAAGAAAGTCAACATGTATGAGCTACATAGAAAAAGGAGGGGACACATACCTAGGTAGATGAGGGTGGGAGACACCACATAGATAAGACAGCACTTCGAATCCACAGGGGTAACATGGCGCACAAAGGGTTGTAAAATATGAATCAGGAGACAAGCACAAAGGACATATGGGTAGACATCTTCTGCAAAAAAGAACATGAGAATGAGTTGAAATGTGGTAAAATACTGGTAAATTATTTGTGCTTATGAACAAGCACTAGGTATTTTCAAGAACAGTAGAAAACACAGTGAGATCATAAAATGTTGCTAACATCATAGATGAAATTAATGAATAACACTATGGCCCTCATTATGTCATTAGCGGTAATGACTGCCTACCGGCGTGGCGATGGCCACCAAAACACCATCGCTGTGGCTACCTACTGTCCGCCATATTATGATCGTAGCTGGAATTCAGCCAGAAGGCTGGCGGAATTCCGGCTGCGGCCATGGCGGTGGACGGCGGTAAGGTGGCGCTGCTGCCAGAAGCCGCGGCATGCAGTAGACCGCCGCAGACCGTATCATGACCCATGACATGGCCTGGTGGTGTTAGGCTAGAGGACGCTGCTGCTGGCAGCAGCTCCACATCCCATCTCCTGCCGGAGGACCCCCAGCAAGTAGGTAAGTCAGGTGCTCTGACAAGTGAGGGGGTTTTGGGGTGTTGTGTGTGTGTGTGGGGGTGTGGGTGTATGTTTGTGTGTCCGTGCATGCGGGTGTGTGGCGTGTCGAAAGCGTGTGCGCGAGCATGGTTGTGAGTGTGCATGTATGTTGTGTTGTGTGAATGCGTGGGTGCTTGTGTGTATGTCAGTGTGTGTGGATGTGTGTGTGGATGTATGTATGTATGCATGGGTGAATGTGGGTATGAGTGTGTGTATGCAAGTGTATGTTGGTGCGTGAATGTGAATGTATGTCGTGGGGGGGTCAGGAGAGGGGTGGGGAAGGATTCTGGGTAGGGGGCGGGGAGACCCTTCTCAGTGTCAGGGAAGGAATTCCTTGGCACTGATAGTGCCTACTGCCATGCTTTTCATGGCGGTAAGAAAGCCACGAAAACCATGGCGGTAGGCGGGGTCAAAGTCCTGCAGGTGGGACTGTGATGGCCACCTGGCTGGAGACTGAAGTCTCCAACCCGGCGGCTGTTACCACCCTGGCAGACGGAGTGGTACATTGGCGGTATGGCTTGAGCGAAACCACCAATGTCATATTTTGGGGAGAGGTACCCCCAGCGTATTGGCAGTATCTTTCTCCAAAATACCGCCATCTGCCAGGGTCATAATGGGGGCTTATGTTGCTTAAGACTTAGGGCCTGATTTACATCCTGTCGGAGGGGGGTTACCCCATCACAAACATAATGGATATCCATCACGTTTGTGATGGAGTATTCCGTTCATCAGAATCTAAATCAGGCCCTTTGTATCTATGGATGTGTCCATATTATTAATGTGGCCTGATTCAAGAAAAACTTTAAATCAACTAGGATCTTCATATGTTGTTATCTTATTTTTGTATGTGACTTTGAATAGGCGGGAAAGTCCAAAACAAGCACCAATAGATTGAAGTGTTGATTACATCTTTAAAAATGATTTCTGTCAATCTGCAGTAGTCTTTGTGTAGTCCTGAGTAAAATAAAGATCACAGCTTGACCATTAAATGTATTTTGTTTGTTTTGCAGCAGAAATGACCTAGATTAGCTCAGTATATTCCAAGAAATAAACAATAACTCCTCAATACTTCCTTGAGGTAGATGCTGCTGAAAAGGGATGACCTTACCTGTGTGCTCATTGAATGTTGAGTGAGGGACCATCTGGTAGGTGTAGGAGCTTAGGATGAAACATTTTAAAGAATGTGATTGGGTTTGTTCCGTTTGTCCCCTCTGGAAGACCATATATCTAAGGATTATTGATCCTGCTTCGGTTTCCGAGATCCTCAACATGCTTTGGTAAGGGAAGGACCTCTGATTGTAGAGAATTCACCATGAGGGAGTTTTCTTTCAGGTGTCGCATAGGCTCTCATTATTCTAATGAGTCTACTGGATTTTGAGCGTCAGAATTACCCGCGGTGTGGGAGACTGAGTCTGACCCACTACAGGTGACACCTGTCGTTCCAATCCGGGGTTTGCTCCGGCCAACTAGCAGTGCCTCATCTCCACCCAAAGGCATGACATAATTGGTTTCTCAGAGAAGCCATGGTCACTCAGGTCTGATCCATTTCTCTCAGTTACCTTAGTCTCATATATAAATGACAAACAGAGGCAGTAAATGTTTCAATAATGATTTTAATAAAATGACTGCATCTTAGATAGCAAAGTGTGAGCTGAAATAACCAGGACGACACAGCATGACAGTATTAAAATGGTGACGAGAAGAGTGAAGCATAGAAATAACGCTATCATATTGTCACTACAGTTGATAGACTAACTCCTACCTAGGGTATGATAGAGCACAGCATGTTAAGCTCTAATTCTGCTCTTCAGGTTCCCCTGGGAAGACATCATTCCCCCATACCTGAGCAAAGACCTGCAGTCTGCGTTAGCATCTGTAGCGAAGCATTCGGCAATCAGCATACAGTTGTGGTTCTCTGGCTGGAATCTCCCTTTAACATGTAAGGGACAAAGAAGTGTTTCTATAACAACACAGCTGATGTTCTGAAAAAATGTTCCTACGTAAGGATGTGTATTTTCTAGGAATGCTGGCACCTAAACTTCTACCACGTTCACCGGCAATGTACAGAGTGAGCAAGAATGTCTTGTTTGAGAACAGAGTGCTGGCCAAGGCAAAAAAAGTTAGATAAACAGAAAATAAAACAAGACTGTAAACGTGGCTATTGTAACAATAAAATAAAGCCGAATAAAATATATCTAGGTTAAAGTATACAATGGCCTGGCCTAGTGTGATAATATAACGTGCATGGAGCTATAGCTAAAATGGCTACACAACACAGGGTTGTGATTTGGTATTCTACTGCAGCCATTTTCTCCTCCATATGGGACCATTGATCACTAAAAGATTGTAGTTTGGCATGTGTCTCCTCCATAGAAGGGTGTAAGGCCCTGATCTCTTTCAGCAAACGGTCCACTAAAGTAGTAGGAGAAGGTTTTGTAGGAGATGGATTGAAAAGGGAGAGGTTTCCAACAACAAGCATTGAGCCGCTCTAATGCCATGATGCATGAATGCCTGTAAGATGACAGGCATCTCTGAGGAGAAAGGAACACACCGCCAAAAGTTTGGTGATCTGCCAATAGGTTGTTTCCAGTTACCTGGTTGATAACTAAATATACAGATATTTCTCAATTGTTTTACTTAGTAAGGTTAAGTTGGAGCTCAGTCTGTAGCTGGTTAGAATATTAGTATCATACTAGGTTTCTTTAAAATCAAATCAATTCTAAAGTTTTCTAAAGGAGACAGTGGGGCCTGACTTGGGGCCACATAGATAACGCAGACACCTGGAGGCACCTTCATTTACAAACATATGAAGTCTGCCACACCGAGGGCATCGGAAAAGGCAATGGAGCCTGACTGGGCACTACAGAAACCAGCATTCTCTGCCTGCTGGTGTGCCACAGCGCAGATAATCTGAGGCGCCTGCATTCAAATTTGGGCTCTCCCACACTGCAGATTTCTAAAGGAGGCAGTGGAAGCACATAACACAGACGTCCAGAGGCACCTGAATTTACAAACATTTGAAGTCTCCCGTACCATGGACATCTGAAGGAGGCAGTGAGGCCCGACTGGGTACTACAGAGACCAGCGTTCTCTGCCTGCTGGTCTGCCCACAAGCAGACACTCAGAGATGCCTGCATTAACATTCACTTGAGCTCTCCTGCACCATGAGACATGCGGTGAATGTGCCCGGGCATGTGCCCAGGCGAGGACTGGGCCAAGAGCAGGCCTGTCTGCACCCGGAGAAGGATGGACTGGGCCTACTTTCTAATGTTGTATTTCCAAGGGTGAGCACTGATTATTCCTCAAGGTGCCAAGATACTCCATATGAGACCCTGTAAGATTGGTAGCTCTTTATTTGCAATTATAATCTAGCTTTGCTGTCTATTGTTGTGCCCCAGCTTTGAGCCCCACTCCATAGGGAAATGGGAAAGAGGAAAGTACCAGGAGGTGTTTCCAAAACTCAGCCATTGCCAATATCCACTAGTATCAACAAAATGCTACAGAGGGCCATGGGGATAATTTCTACTGAAATTGAACTTACGGAGAGAGGAAGCTGTCAATGAGTGGTCCTAATGAGATACATACAGATGGATCCCCATTGTGTAGCGCTAATCACCTAGGCACTAGTGCTGTAATGGACAGTTTTGTGCCGGGTAATGCGCAAATCTGCTGTGAAGATAGAACTTTAGCACCTACCACATCAGGAGCATGTCCAAAATACTGCTCCTGGCCCAAAGAAGCTGACAAAAGACTGCATCATCTGCCCCATATAACAGCAATAGTAGGTAGTACTTGCCCTAGTGCGGATGTGGATGCCTTGGGTTCAGCTACCCCCGCTCAGGGAGCATCTGACCATTTGCCTCCTTGGGCTGAGATTCTTCGGGAATCATTCTTTGGAAATTCAAGAAATTCTTCAAAAGGAACTTCTGCCTGGATTTAACCGGCTGGAAGCCATTGAAAGGGGCTTAGACTTTACCTTGTCACAGCAGAAGCAAATGCAATCAAAAGGAGGGTGGCCAGGGCCCTTTAATTACCCACCCTGCAAACCCGGTCATCGTAGTTGGTGCCCAGTGCTGTGTATCTACGGGTATTGGGTCCACCGGTGCCAGGATAAGTTCTAATGCGCAGGCTGTTGGTGGAGGCTGTGTGTCTACGTCTAAGTGGACTTACCTAAATGGGTATCTAAATGGCGTTTCAGCATTGTCTAGGGAGGGTGAGCTAGGGAAGCATATGCTAATGTCAATCCTCAGACCTCACTACAGAGGCAACCCGTGGTTGATCTCCCACCAGCTTCGTGTCCATATGTGACAATTCTGGCAGGAATCCCCCAGCTGCAAGAAGGACAGAGGGAGGGCCAGAGAGAACTTTCCAAAAAGTGCATTAACGTACTTGCCCAACCCAGGGACTTTCCATTTTAAATGGCAAATTGATAAACTTCACACTCACCTGGTGGGCTGGCTGGGCTCTTGGCCAAAGGATGTAATTGGTGAATGCATCATCATAAATTTGTGTTCCCCCCAAGTAGTGCAGAGGCTCCTATCTCCCCCCACATGTTGATTTAAGAATGAGTCTAATGGTGGTTCTATTGCCACTGGGGTATTTTTATTTTTATAAACAAAGCTACTGTAGAGGAAAGTGAATCTTCGCCCAAAGGCCAGCCAGTTGTATCAATCTTAATTCTACTGTGGTTTATACTAAACAGACAATTAGAACAGATGACTTTGTACTCCCCCTCTCAAATAATTTTGAGGTTCTGGACAGAATGAGAGCAGGGGTTGAAGGGAAGGCAAGGTCAGCAGAGCCTGACCCACTTTTTGCAGGGGGGCCTACTAAGAACACGCTAGCCAAGAGGGATAGTGTTTTTGTGCCCCTAAGTAAGGGAACTCAGGCCACTGATGTGGTAAGTGGGTGCATACAGATTCCTTGGTTTCCACTTGACATTACGTCAATAGGATCCCATCCCCTGAAGTTAGTGCCTCTGGGCCTTCGGCCACCCCACAATGAGATTTGCCAGTACAGCCTTTGATTGATTAACCCTTTTAGATAGTAACATTGATAATGGGGGATTTCATAAGCAGGAGAAGTTACAACCTAAGTGTCCAACTGCTGTTGGTAATACGTTGTATTGGAATATTGCAGATCTTGCATCTAAACTTAATATTGCTAATGGACTAAGCTTATAGACTCACATACCGTATGTTTTTTCTAGGAAACCTAGACAGTACAACCAGTGCATTGTATAGGGTTTGCAAACTTTAGCAAGGAGGATGTTTCTTGTCGAAGTTGGAGTCCCTCAGTGGGGCTAACAACTTGGGTTGAAACAGGCCTCTCCTGCCAGGATAATGAAGTACTGGTACCCTCACCAGATATTCTGTGTGTTGCTTTGAGCACTGTGTCCCATGCGGTTTATTTCTCTAATGTGCATTTAAATCCTGGTGGAGCCAATCAGGAATCCAACACCATCGAAGTGCTGGACAAGCATTTGGCTGAGGCTCCAGAGGGAGTTATGAAGATTGTTGGTCACAATTTTAATTGCCAGTTTGAACCCCTAGATGACAGTGCTGCAGCGGTTACCTTAGAATTAGATAATGTCTGATCAATTCCCCAACCAACAATGGCACCAATCAAGAAATGGTCTACCCTGGCTTTGCAAAATAATATCCTTACAATGAAACATGGTCTCTGAGCTGGACCATGGTTTGCGAATAACCAGTAACAGGAGCAGAGTAAAATGGGCCAACTTGCTCGACTCACAGAAGTCATTGGGGGAGATTTATGCCTTGGTCACGGATAGTATAGAAGTCCTCGGAGGAGGAGAGGGGGAATCTGGCCAGAGGGCTGGTGGAGAGTGGATCTGCTCTATTCATAACAATTTGTTTAGCGGTCTAAAGGATATTTTCTTTGTGGCCACTCACAGATCCTCAGGCAGGAGGGCTTCACAATCATGGTATGCTTTAGTTTCTGCAATCAAAGCACAGGTTAGCGGAGAAATTAAAGTACAAAGGGCTCTTTATAAAACATCTATTCTAACAGCTAAAAAAGAATTGGAAACAGCAAAGTGGGAGATTATGCTAGCTGCCATTAGGAACAGGTACCTACATGGGTTTTGGAGCCTGGCCTCGTTAGGGCATAAGGATGGTGTTAACCACTTGGGGACAACTGTCCAGGCTACAGACTGGGTTACCACTTTTCCTCACTTTACAGAGCCAAAGGGTGCAATCCCACTCCAGGAGCCATTTCTGCCCGGTGACAAATCAAAGGAAGGGGGGATTGTTACCAGTAACAGTTTGTACAATCCCTCAGTTACTGAGAAAGAGGTAAGAGCAGCAATTGACAAAAGTGCTTCAAATAAAGCACCTGTGTTGCGTAATGTCTCTGGGAATCTCTACTTAAGCAAGCTAGACGTTTGGCCGCCTTATTTTATGGTAATATTTAACACTATCATGGCTGGTGCTCCAACTCTTTTAACATGTGCAGGGGCTGAGATTATTTCTATTAACAAAAAGTGCTCTCCAGCCCACCCGTGGAACTACAGGACAATTAGTCTAACTGACTTTTCCCAAAAATGATTCAGCTCCATATTACTTGACCGGCTGCAGTCTTGGAAGGGAGACAATGACATTCTGACTCAACTCCAGGTGGGGTTTAGGGAGGGAGTTAGCACGATTGATCAGGCCTTTATGTTTCAGTTAATGTATTGGAAAACAGTGGTACTGGGGGGTGGTCGCCTTTACATTGCCTTTGTTGATTTAGGTTCTGCATTTGATTTAGTTCCACGCTTCAAGTTATGCCAGACCCTGGCAGATATGGGGGTTCCGGCTGACAAGTTGGCTATTATAATTGGACTACACAGCAATAACTATGCCCATGTGCGATATGGTCCTTGCGTTGAGCTGATGGACCCTTTTTCTGTGGATCGCAGGGTCAGACAGGGCTGTGTTCTAGCACCCACCCTCTTTTCATTATATGTTAATGGGTTGGTTATACATCTGAATCTCTGTGATGCTCCCCGATTGGCAAACCACAGGATTGCCGCATTATTGTTTGCGGACTAGACACTTTTGTTTTCTAAATCGCCTTTGGGGTTGCGAAGATTCTTGGACTGCTTTGATAGTTTTTGTGCAGAGGGGCTTAGAAATAAACGTGTAAAAAACTAAATTTATGATACTAAATCCAGGCTGTGCCACTAGACCAAACCCTAAGCCCGCAGGTGCCCCCCTTGCTCATGTCCATGTTTTTGATTATTAGGGCCTGACCCTTACAGAATATTTAGACTGTAAGATTTGTTAGATTGTAATCGCCACCTAGAAAAACATAGGTTGAAACTAGTCCAATGCATGGGGGTGCTTCTAAGATCTCTTTGTAGTTCTTCCTTTCATCCAATTGTTCCTCCCATACAAATTTATAGACTGCAGGCTCTGGGGACTGCTCTCTTTGGGGCTGAGCTCTGGGGTTCAACGATTTACCAAAATTATTATTTGCTGAAAATTGATTCCTTCATCAGTTAGTGAGCACCCCCGTTTCCCCCACCCGCTTGCACTTAGGTTTGATTTGGGTCTAAGCCTATTAAAAAGGGAGTAGGGATCAGGCCCATCCTTTAGTGGAGAAGGCTCTGGCCTCTCCTGAGCTACATTCCTTTTGTGAGGGCCTAAAGGAAGTGTTAAGTCTTCCCAGCTCAAGTATCATCCCCAGGTTTAGATATGTAAACCTTGGGATGTAGCGATTTGTCGATGGCTCTGGAGCCAGCCCCTGTTATTAGGAAAGCAATGCTAAAAAAGATGTACTGGCAGCATATAACAGGGCAAATCTTGGCACTCCCCTCATATGATACTTTGTCTAATTCGTCCCTTCAGTTTCAGGATGTGTTTCACATGGAGCAATTTTTAGATGAAGTAAAACCACCCCTTGCCAGGAAGCTGTATTTGCTTCTGGTACAGCACGTTACCAATTGTAACCTTTACTAGTACTTGGGGGTGTAAGCAGAAATCCTCTAAGCACTCTTGTGTTTTATGTGGGGTGGACCGGGAGATGGAAGAGCGAGCATGTTTTATTTTTCTGTCCGGCATACGTAAATAGCAGGGTAAAGTGGATACTTCATGAGTGCCGGCTTTCGGGAGTCAGAGAACATCACATTGCATTATGAATTTAAAAGACAGATGACAGGCAATGTCTGTCTTTTGCTGTATCCCTCTATTTGCTGGCGATGTGAAGAACCAAGCAACGAGCAATTCTGCTATAGCTGTATTTGTTTTATGATATTCTCGTTGATTTGGCAGTAGAAATGTGCCCCTATGTTATTTTTTGACTGTGAGAGAACGTATGTGCTGATAATCAATGAATTCTTGCACTGCTTTGGGTCCCAACTGTTTTAATTTTAGGTATTTTAACACTAATTCAATGATTTATGGCATTCCATCTATTTTATTCACGGCTATTTTAATGTAAATTTATGATTTTATGTTTTTATCTATGCATTCTGAAGTGATTTTGTATTTATTGTGTTTTTACTCTACTTTTATGGCTATGTTGCGTAATAAAGTATTAAAGAAAGAAATCAAGTTGATCTGTTATAAAGTATTTTGGAAACCTTCCTTTTTCCTGGGTCACAGTAATCTGTAGACATAATGTCGGTTCTAGAAGGTGAAAGCTCACTGATGAAATTTGCTGAAAGCAGGTCTGACAGTGGTTTCATAATTTTGTGAAGTTCATCTGACGATTTAGAAGAAAAGACTTCCTAAGCATTCTGTGTGTTTGGAGCAAGAAATGTTGGCGATGAACGTTTGCCATTGTTTTAACTCCAATTGATTAATCCTTACTGTTGAAGAAAGTGAGGAGCTTCGCCTGGCAACAGCAGGGGTGTAGCTGACTGTAGTTATTCCAAGAAGTCTTTTTATTGGCTCTATCAGAGTCCTTCATTTTCTAGGCAATATTCTTCTTTTTTTGGAGGAGAAAAACCAGCCATAGCTGAGCTTCGTGTTAAATAATGCCGAGCTTGATTTCTATTGCCCTTGCAAACTTCAAGCTTCTATCAAACTTCAAGGTTTGCTCTTTTTCATTTGCTGCTCATTTAGTTGAAACCCCCATTTTTGATGGGAGCCCAGAGGGCAGGAGATGGATACCGCAAGCTCTCTCCTGCGTCTGTAAGAGGACTCTGCTTTCTGCATTAAGGGCGAGGGCGTGTTAACCTCTGGTAGCGGTCGGTGCAGGGAGGTATGAGGCTCAGTTAAAAAGAAAAAGGTTTAATAAGAAAGATTGAGGCAGAAGTCGGGCTCTGGCGAAATTTAGATAGTGTCCCTGAAGTCGATCAGATGGGACCTGGTGGGGGCTTGATTGTGTCAGAGCTTGGTGCCGACATACATGCAATTAATCATTCAGAGGGGAATGCCTACTTCAGTATGCCCCTGTAATGGTCATTTTTATCTCCAGCGTGTTGCCATAGCCGTGGAATACGGTGAATGAGACATCTCTCCAAACTGATCACATTCAAGACTAATAGATACTCCACAAATTGGCTTCACCTGTGGGCTTCACAGTGAAGCACGGTTGAAGCGAAATTATGAATATAATCCAAACTGAATATTACGGACATTTTCAGGCATGGCTATATGCCTATGACCTAACTAATGAGGTTTAAATTACAAAATTACATCATTAAGTACGTTGTTGCTGATATAACATACATAAACATAACCAGTGTCAGCTACAGAATTAGGGAATCCACAGAGCAAGCAGAGTGCTACTGTGGCCTTGTGACTGGATTTAATTTCAGTGAGAATAAATATTACTTGTCAGGGAAACTGTATGTGATGTAAAATGTGTTGCATTAGTAATGTCTTTTTAGGATGTACGTTTTAGGCATCAGCTAAAGACAACTTTAGCTGTCTGTTGGCAGATTTAGAGGGTCATTACGAGTCTTGCAGTCATTAAACCACCAGACTTGAGGATGGTGGTCGGACTGCCAATGCGGTGGTCCGAGCACCACATTACAAACCTGGCAGTCGGGCTGCCAGAGAATGGCCAGCTCTGCCAGGATCAGAGATTCTGGCTGTCTGGAGGTGGCAGCGGTCCAAAACAGCCAGGGCTGCACTGCAAGTAACGGTGCCCTGGGGATTACGACCCCCTTCTCTGACAGCGGTGTCATGGTAGTACCACCGCCATGAAAATGCTGGTGGAGAACGGGTGCAGTGAGCCCCAGGGGGGCCCCTGCACTTCCCATACACTTGGCATGGGCAGTGTAGGGGCCCCTGACGAACACCATTGCAATGTTCACTGTCTGCTATGCAGGCAGTGAACATTGCAAGGGTGCTGGTGCACCGTGCAGGTTACAGCACTGCCAATGGCTCTATTACGAGCCGGAGACAGTGCTGTAGCCTGTTTCCTGCTAGGCCAGCAGGTGGAAGCTCAGGTTTCCGGTCACAGATCTACGAGGAAACCCTTAATGGGGCCAACAGGGAAGTAGCCTAAGTGGTGCAACCTTCCTGCTGGGAGTTCGGTGGACAGTAAAAAACGTCTGCTGAACTCATAATGACCCCCTTAGTGTTTCAGATATATGAATATGTTTAAAGTGGGCTTTTGATCATCCCCTGGCTCATGCCTGGAAGGCTTTGTTGTCTATCTCATTTTTCTGCCTTTTATTCAATGTTTTTTCTCCCCGTTCTTGTGTTTGTCTCACCCAGGAGCATTTTCTTCTTACCCTCTACTGCTGTCTTCAGGAGACTCTTTCTTTATCTATTAGCACCCCATATTGTGACTTTCTCTTTCCGCTGCATCTTTTCTTTATCTTTCAGAATTCCTTTGGAGTGCATGTGTTTCCTTGCTGCTCATTACACTTTTTTGTACTCCACCGTTCCCCCATTTTACTCCCCATCGCCCAACCTATTTTAAAGTATTTCCTATTTCTTTATTATTATAAGAACCCAGCAGCTGAAATGGTCTGCCTGCTCCATGCACATTTTCTTCATACTCCCCTGTGCCCCGCCTTGATGTCTGTCCCACTCCCAGTTATACTTTTGTTTTGATGAGCACTGTTTTTCACTTTATTTTATTTTCAATTTACCACCGTAAAATGGCTATCCCCTAATTTAAAGTGGCAAGTTAAAAATAGCCACAGTGTGTCATGATGCATTTGCAAACATTTGCCATGACTTATCCATGCACATGCATTATGACTCAAGTATTTACTGTGAGCAAAACACACATAGGGGAAAGACACAGGAAGAGAACTACGAAAAAGCATCACAGAAGGAGAAAGCAGAAAGATGCAAGAGTGAGCTGAAGGGACAGGGAGTGGTGGTAAATGGATTAAAGAGGCCCGGGATGGCTTTAGGATTATTATGCCTCAATATTCTGTGCTCACATATTTAATTGCAGCAGCCGCATGTTTCTGAGGAGAGCTTTAGGCACCAGCACATTTTTATTTACAAATTAAGCATTGCCCGAGTGTCTATTAAAGTCCATTTCAATCAAAGTTAGGAGATTGAATCAGAGCTGAGGACTGAGAGTTCCCGAACAAGGTCAGCTCCTGTTTGCACTGCTTAGTGTAGACCCAAATCTTTGTGTGTCTGCTCGTTCATACGTTTCCAATGGAGTGGTAATATTCTTGATTTCTCTCTTTGATGGTCATATGCGTTTTTGGCTTTGAAGAACAAATGGTTTTTCACGTTCATAAGACATTCTTCACTTTACTTGCTTCTCTTGTTTCTTTGGCACAGGTAGCATGTATTTTAACTCTGGCCAGTTAGAGCTTGCTAAAGAACTTTCAAATACACGACCACCAGAAAATATCCAGACTTTAAAAGTAAAATCTTCTGGATGATCCACAAACTCGTAGTCAAACTCACTTCATTGTCAGTCATCCAAATGTGCCCAACGCTTTTTCATACAAAAATCTTGACTCAGGTGAATCAATGGTGTCTATGTGCTCGAACCACCACTGGTTGGACTTGGAGAGTATGTAGGTATGTGTCAACCACACCCATTTGACTTACTTTGAATGTTTAGCTCCAATTAGTTTCCACAAAAACAATGTTTGATCGTTTTATATCTCCTCAGCCCTACATCCCATTTTAAGCATTTTTGTGACCCTTTGATTACAACATTTCATTCTCTTCAGGGAAAGGTATTTGTTATCTGTTTCTTAACTGTAGTATTATTTAGGTGTTGATATTCATGTGCCACACACACTGTCTGTAAGGAAGGCCCCATTGGATATGTCAGACTACTAAATTTAAGGTAGGGATGCCGTATGAAAACATTTTTATTTATGTAATAATTCAATGGTTTAACAAAGTGAGAATCAAGCCAAATGTCTGCAGGACTGAGGCTTCGCATCATTTAGAAATCTGTTTCATATGTTTTTTACACTTGAGTTCCTGGAATTCTTCAGTCCTGGCCAACAATAGATACTGCACAATGAGCATGCATCATTCCATTTCATATCTCCCGATGGTGGCAAACTGAATTATCACGCACTCGGATGCCATGGCCAAACTCTGCAGCCAAAATTAGAATAAGTGTTAACCTTAAACATACAGTTGTTTACACAAGTCCCCTTCTTCACTACCAACTCAATATGGTAACTTGAGAGCTTCAAGAAGATGCAGAATAGTTCCGCTCAGCCCAAGTTGATGAAGTCGTCTCACTTGATGCCACTCGGGAACTGGTAGATATGATGACAACAATGTTCCTTCTGAATTAAACAAACAAATTGTATCCAAACATCCAAGGTGATTGTCTTTACGTTTTTCAATTTTTTGTTATTTGAATAATATTTGTATAATGCTCCCTTTGGTATTTATCAACTTGAGCATCAAAAAAAGACATTGGGGGTTATTACAACTTTGGAGGAGGTGTTAATCCGTCTCAAAAGTGACGGTAAAGTGACAGATATACCACCAGCCGTATTACAAGTCCATTATATCCTATGGAACTCTCAATACGGCTGGTGGTATATCCGTCACTTTACCGTCACTTTTGGGACGGATTAACACCTCCTCCAAAGTTGTAATAACCCCCATTGCTTTTTTAGAACTTTAGTGTACCTTGAAAATGTAAATCCGTTGACTGTTTTGCTATTCTTAAGCATTATCAATCTCCATATCACACCCAATCCCTTCCCATCTATCACTTCTTACCTCAACAACCCCAGTGTCAGACACTCCCAGAACACACTTCATGCAAAGATGTAATCCATTTTGCAACATTGCTCACCATTGCCTGGTATTTTTTCCAAGACCATTGACGTCAACCACTACCTATATAGTCAAGCATATACACTTAGCCATACAGAACAATACAATTATTTCAAACGCAATATCTTATTTTAGTTAGAAGAAGGTCCCGTACTACTGACTATATTTCAGTCAGTGACTGACCTTCTCTATGCCGAAGTGATTCATGATTATCGGTGCTTAATAATGGGTCTTTCTGTTGGCACCCAATTCCCTAGGGGTGCTTGATTGTCACCCTCTAAATATGGCTAAACTTTTCTCTTCTATTAATTCATGTGACACAGATGCGTATTAATTAGCCTTAACATAACATATCACGCATCACTTTGAATCACAGCTACCATGGCAGCCTTCATATCTTTGATACGTCCTTCCAAAGTTTTTTTCAGCATTGGATTCTTGCTTTACACATGGGGCAGATCCATTACCTGCACCGAGCCTATCCAGTAGATACATGTGGATCTGTGTCACATGACCCAGGTATGTAACCTATCCTGCTCCTCTCCCTCCTCAATTGTAGTGCCTCTCTTTGGTAGTGATATTAATCATGCCTCTAGCACACACCCCTTTGTTTTTCACAGTTTTATAGTTCGATGTTAGGGATATCTTACTTTGAGAAACGATCACAGAACAAGAGAGCAAACCATACTTACCTAGTTAGTGCTTGATACCATCTAAACAATAGTTTGCCTTTCTCAAAAAAACCTGTCTCACACACACATACTTTCTTGATGTGTTGTAAACCAATTTGGGATCTGTAGCCTCCAGACTACGCTTCATACAAGGGAAAAAGGAATCTGCTTTTGTAAGAAGGCCAATAGCGCCCTATTCATGTTGCCCTCATGCAAATGAGGAAATGACCCCCCAATATATAAATGTCACACGTGCGCTCATTCAAGCATGTTACAAAAGGGCCTCTCGGGCATCCGTAATCCCATCTGTAATACAGACGTTCCTCGGAAGCCTAAAAAGTGGGCACACATGTCTATTGCAGTCCTAGGCAAAAGGTATATGTGGCAGCTGGCACTATAAGAGTATTGACCCAAAGAGACTTTTTTCATAGCAAATGTAATAAGGCTGACAATGGTATGCTGGATGTATCCTGCATCACACACTCTTCCTGCTTGCAAAGCAGAAAGCACACAGAGGCTTGCTGCGTACATAACTACTTATGCTTTAAATTTTGTATTGTTGAATAAAATCACATGTAGAATTTTAAATGCCACAGAAATAACCAGCCTCGTATGTCTCTTATGGTGGCAGTTGCATTAGATATCCATCACACAGTAACTGAGAGACATGGGACCTGGCCTTAAACTTGGGTGTAGGAAGTTTCAAAGTCAACTTGTTCACAGTTTTAAGCAAGTAGTTTTTCATCTTTGCAGACTTCTTGTAGTGTCAGGCTTTGTCAGTATGAAGCCAGTCTTTCTGTTTCTGAGGACTATTCAGGGTTACTCGGAGCTCTCACCAATGCACTTGTTACCTGCTGAGTTCCAACACGCCACTCCCTGGCAAAGCCCCCTCCCCCAGGCACATGCCCATGCCCACTGCCAGCAAGCTCTCCTACCCAATCTCCCTTCTACCTCTTCCCCCGTGCATTCTTCTTGGAATAATGATAGTGAATGCCATAGGTTTCCAGGTGCACAAAATATCCCTCCCTTCATGGCTAGGACACTCCGTGGCAGGATTTTATTATAGCTAGCATTTGTGAGCAGTTCACGGGGAAAGTTGTAAAATTCAGCACTCTCAAATCAGAGTCACAGTGTTAGATCTGGCATCCTTGGCCTAGTATTCCCTTAAACATTTTGCTGTCAAACCGCCTATTTGCTGAATTTGGTTTTATAGGCTTTTGGGCTCTGTGCTCTTTACCACTGCTAACCAATGCTAAATTGCTTGCTCTCCCTTCTTCAAACATGGTAAAATTGGCCTGCACCTGGTTGGCTCATTTAATTTACTTGTAAGTGCCTAGTAAATATTACAAACTTCTCAGGCCTGCCATTGCAGCCTGTAGTGCAATTTTAAACTGCTATTTCAACCTGGCAAAAAAACCTTTGTCCTGGTCAGAACCTTTCTTTTACCTACACATCACCCCTATAGTAGGCGCTAAGGACTCATAAGGTAGGATATGTTATATTTAAAAAGTAGAATATGGGTGCTTAGGTTTTACATTTCATAGCAGTGAGAAACTCTTACAGTCATTTTTCAGTTTTGTAAGGCCTATCGTTCACATTGACTAACACGGGGTTAGCTTTTTACATTTATTAAGTGATAAACCTGGATTGGTGGCAGATAGAGATATGGTGTTTACATTCAAATGAATTGTAATTTAAAATCTTCTTCAATGGTAAAGTAAAAATTTAAGTTGGAATTCTTAACATGCCAATTTTAGAATGCTGACGTTCTTGTTCTAAGCATTTGTTCCTTATTCCAGTGTCCTGAATCATATATCTGTGAATGGTTCTGGTATGTGGGCCTTGAGTATTACTTCTTGACAATAATACAAATGGGGTTTATGTGTGGACGGAGTGGGCCATCCTGGCAGGATGACTGGGAGGGGCGGTACCCAGCCATATTCTCATTTATTGCAAAAGGCTTTGCCTCCTGCACACCCAAAGAAATTTGACACCAGTAATTTGCCACCCCAGAGAGTTTGGAGTCTTGAAAGGGGAAGAACTTTCCAGAACCAGACCCCCCCTCAACACACAAAGGCTGGCATCAGGTATAAATATTAGGCCTCATTAGCCACTGATCAGAACACTCCTGGGCCTGTGAACAGTACGTAAGGACTGCCGTGCTGCCAGATGACTGCCCTGCTGCTGAGGACTGCTTTTCTGACTGACAAGGAAGACAGGACCTGCTTACCTTCATTCCAGGCTAAACGTACTGACTTCAAGGGTCACTTGGCTGACTTCCTGTGTGAGCAGGGGACCCAACAAGCTTGAAAGGCCCCTCCTGCAACTGCCAGGCTGATCTGCTGCACTGGACCTGCCTTGTCCTGAAACTGGTCCTTCCTGAGCCCTTCTAGCCTCTGCTAGAGTGCCTGATCCCCAAGAGGTGCCCCCCAGGGCCTGGACACTTGGCTTACATCAGTTTAATCACCTCCAAAAGACAAAGATAAAATCCTGAAGTTGGAGCTCTTCTCAAAAATGAGGGAGCCTGGATACACCGTGACACTGCTGCCCGCGATGACTGCTGATGTGAAGCTCTGGTGAGACTTATTTTTCGTGCTACAGTGACTGCTATTGATGACTAGCAATGTGAGATCTGAACTCTGGACTACAGCAATGACATCCAGCAGTGACCGGCAATGCGAAGCTCTAGCAATGACTGTCCATGATGTCCATCCTACTCTTTATGCTACAGCAATAAGAGTCTGCAACATCCAGCCTGCTCTTTGCACTACAGCCGACGACCATTCAAAATGCTCTCCCTGCTCCTCATGGCCTCTTTCACAAATTGAGCTCTTTGCACCTGACTTAGAAGGTTATTTTCTAGTACCTAGTACCTGTGTCCGTGGCCATCCTGAACCTGTGACTTTACCCTTGTCCAGTGAAACCAGATGATCAGGAGTGGTGCTTTTAAGCACTATTCTCTCTTTGAAATTGAATATCTCTGGTTCTACTGATTGGATTCTTGTTGTTCTGGTAGCATTTTATTTAATACAATGAACTTTATTCTTTTAAATTGGTTTGGGCCATTTATTGTGTTGTGTTTGCACTTTATTAACTTTTGTGGGCTGCATAAATACTTTACAAATTGCCTCTAAGTTAGGCCTTACTGCTTTTGAGCCAAACTACAACAGGGTTAATCAACCCATAACCCACTTCCTTGCACAGCATATCTCTCCTAGGATTTAAAATGTAATAAAACCTGTTACTTTCTACAGACATGTTTATTGTTCATGTTATTTAATTTTGGGGCATTTTCATAAAATGTCTTTATGGTATTGTATTACTGCCTTTTGATTTCAAGTAAGGTAGAGTGGATTCTACAACTGAATTATGAACAGCAATTGCACTGGTATATAGTTAAGATGAAAATTTGGAGTTGTCTCTCAACTAGTATAGTTTGGCACTGTAATGTTGTTAAAGTGAATATTCTCCCAAAATGTCTACCTTTTTCATGCAATTCCACTACGTGTCCATGATTCTTTTTTAAGTGATTAGACAGGGCTTTTAGTAACTTAATCTGGAGGAATAAACAAGCGAGGCATGCCATCCAATTTATTGATCTCCCTTGTGAGAAAACAGGGCTGATTGCAGAGGCCCCCTAACTTTTTGCCCCCATTTTCCACTTTTTGCTGGTGTTTTCCTGACTCTGATGGTGCCCTGGGTACTGCTAACCAGTCCCAGGGCCTGTGCTCTGTGTAAAATCAATATGCAAATAGGGGCACTGCTGAGGTGCCCAGTCTCATTATAAAGGCAGACCTGCCTTGCTGGCTGCTTTTAAATTAAAGTTATATGCAAATTCGACTTTGGAATTAAAAGTAGTTCCAAAGTCTTAAACTACCTTATTTTTACATATAAGTCACCCCTAGGGTATGCCCTATGTGCCCCTAGGGCTGGGTGCCATGTAACTATAAACAGGGACCTTATAATATTAGTTTTATAAACCCTGGTGAGGTAAAAACAGCCAAATTCGTTTTTCCCTCATTGTAGTGAATGGCCTTCATAGGATAGAATGGGAAGACTTTATTTTTATTTTTAAAGTCCCCTTAAGTAATGAATACCAAGAGTTTGGAATCAAATTAATTGTTATAATAAATCCCACAACTTCCAGTTGTTGGATTTAATATAACTTGTTCAGGTAAAGAGTTTTCAACTTTACCTGAAAAGTTGCCAATTTCACCCCTGCATTGTTTTTGCTGCTGTGCCCTGATTGGCCAGCCTCTGGCAACCTGGCCAGGCTGCCTTGATAAGGTGTGAAGTGGCCTGGCTTCACGCAAAGAGATGTGCCTGTGGGAGGGAATTTCCCCTCAGCAGATGGTGAGGCAGGAAGGGGGAGGGCTGCCAAACTGGTCTTCAAAGGCAGAGAAAGACATTTGGAGCACCCCAGCAACACCTCCACATCCGGCAACCCCAGACAACTAGGTGCCCCCTTGATTAGATTAGGAGAGGGCAGGAGAGGGATGTGTGTATGAGTTTTAGCCACACCAGGGAGTAGGCTCAGCCAGATGTAACCTCCAAAAATCAGATTCAGCCATGATGGATTTTTGAAGAATGTTGCCTCCTGGGATTGATTTTTGCCATACTTCCCAGAAAGTGGTCATCACAGGGGGAAGGACCCTGCACCTGATTGGAGAATCGGGACCCCCCTGTTTTTCACCCAGGAGCAAGGATAAAACTGCCAGACCTGCACCCACACCTAAGTTCCCTACCACATCCCTACCAGGAAGCACTACAGAAGAAGAAGGACTGCCCTGCTGGACCCCTGGCCTGCACCTGGAATCTGCACTCAGAAGGACGGCACCAGCTGCACACTTGGGCTTCACCACAAGAAGGACTTTGCCTGGCTTCAACTGGTTCAAGGAGGGACTCCCTGTTTGGTACAGGTGAAAAATTGCCAACCAGAGTCCTCTGCACCAGCTCCTGAAGAAACCGACCAGCTGACCACTGTCCAGTGGCCAAAAAGGAGTTTGCGCCAGGTGCATTCTAAGAGTTGTAGTCCACACCCCAAGGATCATCTCAGAGCTTCTGGACCCTTGGGGTGAGCTGTGGACCCCAAAAGAACCTTAAAGATTAATCTGGGAGAAGACCCAGAAATTTGGAGAAGTTTGGAGAGCTTTTGAAAAAAAGCTCCATAGAGGGACCGACCCGCCGCGGCAACTCTAGCCGGCTTGCCTCAACCGCGACCCGGCCTGATTTACTGGTTCATCCCGGTGAAGAAAATCTTCAAAAAAGAGACTAAGGGGGTTATTCTAACTTTGGAGGAGTGTTAATCCGTCCCAAAAGTGACGGTAAAGTGACGGATATACCACCAGCCGTATTACGAGTTCCATAGGATATAATGGACTCGTAATACGGCTCGTGGTAAATCCGTCACTTTTCCGTCACTTTTGGGACGGATTAACACTTCCTCCAAAGTTAGAATAACCCCCTAAGTCCTAAGGTAAAAAGTTGACCGGAACCTCCCAGCCAGTGTATCCGAGGAGGGATCCAAGGACGTCGGATCAAGATCCAGGTTTACCCCGGTCGAAGGATTTTCACCTCGAAAAAACTACTAAGTCCGAAAGTAAAAATCTCTACCGAGGATTCCTGCGACGCATATCCGGAGAAGAGTCCCAGGAGGTTGGACTGGACTGGCAGGTTCGTCCCGTTAAAGAAAATCTTCAGAAAAGAGACTAAGGGGCAGATGTATCAAGGTTTTTTGCATTCGCAAATGGTGCGAATGCCCGTTTGAGAATGCAAAAAGCCAGTTCAGAATGTATGAAAGACATTCTGAACGCAATTTTAAGGAATCGCACAAATAGCGATTCCTTAAAATTGCGACCCTGTTTAGAGAGTCGCAAATTGTGACTCTCTAAATAAGAAATCTCAAATAAGGATTCCTTATTCGCGATTTCTTAGCACATGTATGGAGCCATTCCTAAATGCGATTTGGGCATTTAGGAATCGCTATTTACCACCAAGTTGAACCTGGTGGTAACCATGTGCAAAATTTAAAAATGCATTTAAAATGCATTTTTAAAATGTACTTGTAAAGCACACATGCCCTTTTGGCATGTGTGCACCTTACATGTCCCCAAAAAAATGTTTGGGGTGCAGCAGAGGGGGCCGTGGGCCCTCAGCACCCTGGGGTTTCCATTTCCAAAACTGCGATTTCTGGTTAAGAAATCGCAATTTTGGAAATGCAAAAAATTCGCTGATATGGGTCTACCGGCCCATAGGTGCGAATGTGGCCAGTATCGCAATTTGCGATTCGGTAATAGCATTTGTGATTTTTAAGAAATCGCTATTACCGATTCGCAAAGGTGATACATTGCATTTTGCGAATCAGAAATAGCGATTTCTTAAAAATCGCTATTTCCGACTCGCGAGCTGTAGCTGAGCAGGGCTCCATCGCGGTTGGCCCTAAACTTTGACTTTGCCCCGGTCGAGGTGCAACCAGATGACCCAATTGGCGCTTTTTGTTTCTAGGCGCTGAAAAACAATAATTATTTAAAAATTCATATCTCCGGATCCCCTTATCCAATTTTATTAGTTTTTGTGTCATTTTAAAGATACAAATATAATCTATTTTTATAAATTGGTTTTCGATTTTTAAACTGTTTCTTGTGTTTTATTTAATTACTGTTTTGTGATATTTGAATGCTTTACACTCTCTCTCCTAAATTAAGCCTTGTCGCTCGTTGCCAAGCTACCAAGGGTTGAGCTGGGTTTAATTTACTGAGACCTAACTGGACCTAAGTGGAAGTTAGTGGCCTATTGCTAAGTGTAGGTACTTACCTGCCCTTACCAATAACCCATTTTCCAACATCCCTCTTAACCAGTGTATATTCTGATTACCAGACTTTATGAGTACGATCTATTTCTGGGTTGCATTTGGTTCACACAGCAGGAATTTAACTGATCACAATCCGGATTCAAATGTCCTTGAATATAAAATGGCTATGGGGCAGATTTGAAGATTATTTGATGAGCACTCTCTCATTAGAATTATTTTAAACGAGTGAATGTTAATATTATTAAAGACATATGTAAAATTTGGGGTGAAATGTGTTCTAATTTCTTGTTGCTGTGGCCCACTTATTTATGCCACTCTGGGGTAATCCTAATTTCCCTTTTATTTTTCATGATTCCGTCGCCATCTTGATAGTAAGTGCTGGATTTGTCAGACTGTGCAACTAGAAGACATCTCTGATGCTTTTTATAACATTAATTCTTCTGTTGTTTCAGCTAGACTTAAGCTTCAGTAACATAAAACCATTTGTTTGTCATATTATACACCAGAGGAGATTGACAAGTGAGCGATTAATAACACTAGCAATAAGCGTAACAAGGTGTAAGCTGCAAGCTAGAGATATTGTGCATATGTTCGCTGGATGTCCACATTAGGATACGTGTTTTTCTGATGTAACTGTGGCTCTACCCTGGCATCTTGGTTTTGACATAGAGTTATCTACTAAGGATATTATGTTGGCATAGAAATCTGATGCACAGCCCAGGTTTGCGATCCTTATTTCGAACACAATCATCTCTGCCTGCGTATTATTGCAAGGGAGTGGATTAGCGGCATATCCTCTAAGGTGTGTGATTGGTGGGTACTTTTTGGTCGTTTATATGACCTTGAGACTGCTATCTTGATACTAATAGGTAATAAGGAGTGTAAACGCCTCAATTATACCTGGGCCACAGTACTTACTTGATGAGTTATACGTTTTTGACAATGTCTGGTTTGTTTCTTAGCTCTTTATTTAATTGTCTGTACTCTGTAGCCCTGAGTACTATTTTGCGTCATGTTGATGCTATTTACCAAATTATAGTAATTGTAATTTGTTTGAAAATCGAAATGAAATACATTGTGCGTCCATATCCAAAAAAAGAAACAGTTACATAATGTGTGTTTATGTGTGCTGCACAGTCTAGTAAGTTGTGTAGCTGTTTTGTTATGTTGATGATATATGATTTGGGAACCTACTATTCTGTTAAGGCGAGAAATAATCAAAATAAGTCAAATCTCTTTTTGTTGTGCCATCTGACATTTGTGATATTTGGCTAACTGATTTCCATATCCTGGGGTTCCAGAATTTTTAAAGATATACCACGTACACCACATACGGTGATAACGCCTCCCAACTTTGATAATTTACTTACAAGGGGACTCGTTTTAGGCCAATGAACCTTTTGACCCTGATTGGAGACTCCTCAGGACGAGATATTTATTTAACATCTCAATTGATAGATCAATAATCTAACCAATATTCACAATAACTAATCAATCAAACTGATCAACAACATTAAGAATGAAACACACCATGACCTTTCAGCCATGAATAACCACACAAATCTAGTAAGATTTTGGATATTTATTTCCAATTAGTTACAATCTACTAGCATATTCATTAGTCTCAATATCAATAAGCACATGAACAAAACTGCAATATGGCAACTGGAATAAGATTTTATCAATGCAAAGATTATGAACATTAGCAAAATACACAAAGTCAACATAAATCAAACTTATAGCAAAGTATTTTTTAGTATATTATTCCACAAAGCAAAGATTTCAGTCATGTGTCTATTTGCACCCGATTTTAGTGAATTCATTAACTAGCCTCTAATTAGCATCAGCATGGTGGGCTTGATGCAAAACAATTTTGTAACATGAATTTAGAAAACATCTAAACTATGGCCTCTATCAAAAGAGCAGTTGGTACTTAGAAAGAAGAGGCAAACAGACAATTACAATTTATCATCAGATAGTTACCCATCCAAATGGGGCTGCATACAGTGACAGTCTTCGTCCTCAGGACAGCAGTCGATTCGCCAGCCAGGATAAGCAAGGTAAGGCTCAGCAAGGTATAGCAAAGGGCTCTTCCCTCATAAGGAGGAGAAGTGCAAATCAGGCAAGGGGTACGGCGAGGATGGTTTGGGGTATCAAACAGCTAAAGACGAAGTCTCTCAGGATAGCTAAGAAGAATAACGGCTTCATGAGTGGCAAGGTAAAGGCAAGTAATGGCTCAATAATGGCAGAGTAAGAATGGCTCGGTAATGGCTGATTTCTCCTTGTGTCACGTTGTTATATTAAAGTTGCTGGACAAGTCCCTAATTTCCGATTGGGCAATATTTGGTGCATCGTTATCTTTGTCCAATATTCAGTCGCTCACCTTACTAGAATTTTCACCTAAGACAGTTCTCATGCAGTTTATTGGCTCCTTTGATTGACGTCGTCAATGGGTAGAATATCAGGTAGGAAAAGTTACACTAGTCACTCCAGTCAGTAGTTCCATTGTCTTCCCTTCGTTTAGGCGACCTTGTACCTGTTGCGAATTACACTGTTGCATTTGGCAAGAATGTCTCCTTGAGCAAGCCGGGTCTCACGAGAAAGAATTTACTACGGCTACACACACATCTCTCTAGCTTCTGGAAAAGTACACCTTCATGTCCTTCAGGAAAGCAGCACATTGCATGTTAGAAAACACAGTTAATATGAGAACAAGCAGCTAGGCCCGAACCCTTGCTAACTAAGGCAGAGTGATTAATTTAGCAAAACCTTAATACATAACTCTTAGTGCTAATACAAAATCATACATGAATACATCATTAATTCATTAATACTCAGTTCCATTAGTCATCGTATACATGGGTGGCCACTCTCCTTGGGCACATTTCAAACGAGTACATTAGTATTACATTTATGCGGTTTCATTAGACATTATATTCACAGCTTTTCATGTTAATATTGATTATAAAAGTCACACTCCAACAAAGGCAAGACTGAAAACATCCGAAGTAGACCCAACACCACTGTTGGCAGGTCGGTTTCTCTCTGTATAACACACAATTGTAATCTTCTTGGAGGAAATTATCAAAACATCCTATCTGATTAGCTAAATGTTCAACGCTCAGGATATATTAACAATTTTCTCCCCAACAGAACTCTTCTAAAGAGGAGCTTTCAGTGTGAACAAAACATTAGACCCAAAAACATCAGACCAATATGAACCATCTGTAGGTTTACAGAAAGCGATCAGCCTGTTTGCTGTATCTAGACATCAGTTCCTGGTAAAAATAAAAAAAAAGTCATATAAATTCTGCCAGTTCGAAAGTGCCGTTTTCGCACCCACTTCTTCAAAAAAATAACCAAGAAGGCAGCAACAGATTGTTTTGTATTCAGGCGATACCATGATGATTCAAAGTAATATTTCCTTTGTTTTCTGCTACCAATATCCAAGAGGGAAATATGCAACTTTCCGTATGTCTGTCCAATCGATGTATGTATGTCTGTTTGTGTGTGTGTGTGTATGTATTTACGCATGTATATAGTACTTGTGCAGTGCAAAGCTAGCCAAAAGGAACAAGGTACAGTTAACATATGTTTGGCGGGGTAGCTGGTTTCTAAGAGCGAAAGCAGATTGTTATGGCCTTCAGCACTTTCCTAAATTGGAACAGGAGTTGAGGGAGTCTTGATGGATACAGGAATGTTATTCCAAATCCTGAGTGTTTAGATGAGTAGGCCAGTGGCCTTGATTGTCTTTTTAACACTTCTTTGTCTTGGCTTCAGATGTGCTGAGATCCACTAGAGATTGTGCGCTTGTCAGACAGGGGTGCCAGTCAGGATGGATTTGTAGATTATGCAGTTGATTATGCAAATATTGTTGTTTGGCAAGGGGAGTCAGTAGAGTTACATGAGGAGAGGGATAATGTGGTCATAATTCTTCAAGCACCTAATGAGTTGTACTTTTATATGTAGGGTACCCTTCAGTGGGACTGACCAGTGTAGAACAAGGAAGGCTGTGGAGCCACACAAGGCCACCATTCAAATGCAAGAGATCCATTTTTTCAAAAGCACCTCTGATGTCACTTTTTGTGAGGAATGGGTTCATTTTCTTTAGCAGAAAGAGCGTAAAAGGCCATTTGATTTTCTAGAGGGTAATCTATTTATTGATTTATCTAGTAACTTATTTGATGATTTCTAAAGTAATTATCCTATCATGTGACCTTTTAATATGAATAAAGATAAGTGGGGGGAAGTGGACAACTACTTGGTTGTTTTCAGGAGCAGTCATTAGAAAGATAAAGCAAAATCCACTACAGTCCATAAGCAAACGAAATTAATTTTCATTACCCTTCTGAACTTGAGATGTTAGCAGTGCCACATAGACTTAAGGGAGTTCCAAAGTGACAAGCCTTGTATCAGTGCAGAACCTTTCATATATCACCTGAACCTTGAAAAGGCGTAGTGAGACTGGCCTTAGGTATTTGGTTAGTTGGTTCTATAGGAATACTTTATCAGTACAGGACAGGGTACACTATGTGGTATTTTCTAGTGTGCACAGCATACTATGTGTTAGAAATGGGGTTTTTGGTTGGCAGTCAGGTTGCCCTCTGTCCAAGCAAGAACCCTCACTCTAGTCAGGGTAAGTCACACACAATCCAAATTATCCTGTGCCCACCCTCTGGTAGCTTGGCACGAGCAATCAGGCTTAACTTAGAAGGCAATGTGTAAAGTATTTGTGCAATAAATCATACAATAACATAATATAGCACCACATAAATACACCACATTGTTTAGAAAAATATATAATATTTATCTGTGTGTTTGCAGGTCAAAGCGATCAAAGATGCAATATGAATTTGTAAAGATATCACTAAAAAGTGATATAAAGTGTCTTAAGTCTTTAAAAAGCATACAAAGTCTCTTTCAAGCACAAAGTACCTGGTTTGGAGCGAAAATCTCTGCAAAGGGCCGCAGAAGAAGGGATGCGTTGAAAAATGGTGTGTGCGTCGATTTCTCCCCAGCACACACGGACTTGCGTCGTTATTTTTCACGCTGGGAAGTCATGCGTTGTTTTCCGGCGCGCAGACAGTCTCTTTCTGTGGGTCGCAAGATTACCAGATGTCTCGGGGTCTGTGCGTGGATTCTTCGGCTTGTTTTCCGGCTGCGCGTCGTTCCGCGAGGCTGTGCGTCGAAGTTTCGTTCTCACGGCAGGCGTCGCAGCGATTTCCACTCTGGAAGTCGGGCGACGTTGTCCTTGCGAGGCCGTGCATCGAAGTTCCGGTCGCCCCGAAGGCGTCCCGTCGATCAGCTTCGGTGTGCAGCGATTTTCTCACCGTGGAGCAAGCTGTGCGTCAAAATTTTCAGCGCACGAAGACTCCAAATGAAAAAGAGAAGTCTTTTTGGTCCTGCGACTTCAGGGAACAGGAGGCAAGCTCTATCCAAGCCCTTGGAGAGCACTTTTACAGCCAGACAAGAGATCAGCAAGGCAGCAGTCCTTTGTAGAAAGCAGACAGGTGAGTCCTTTGAGCAGCCAGGCAGTTCTTCTTGGCAGGATGTAGTTTCTGGTTCAGGTTTCTTCTCCAGCAAGTGTCTGATGAGGTAGGGCAGAGGCCCTGTTTTATACCCAAATGTGCCTTTGAAGTGGGGGAGACTTCAAAGAGTGACTAAGAAGTGCACCAGGTCCCCTTTCAGTTCAATCCTGTCTGCCAGGGTCCCAGTAGGGGGTGTGGCAGTCCTTTGTGTCAGAGCAAGCCCTCCAACCTCCCAGCCCAGGAAGACCCATTCAAAATGGAGATGTATGCAAGTGAGGCTGAGTACCCTGTGTTTAGGGTGTGTCTGAGTGAATGCACAAGGAGCTGTCAACTAAACCTAGCCAGACGTGGATTGTAAGGCACAGAAAGATTAAAGTGCAAAGAAATGCTCACTTTCTAAAAGTGGCATTTCTAGAATAGTAATATTAAATCCGACTTCACCAGTCAGCAGGATTTTGTATTACCATTCGGGCCATAATAAATATGACCTTCCTGCTCCTTGCAGATCAGCAGCTGCCACTTCAACAATGTATGAGGGCAGCCCCAATGTTAGCCTATGAAGGGAGCAGGCCTCACAGTAGTGGAAAAACGAATTTAGGAGTTTTACACTACCAGGACATATAAACTACACAGGTACATGTCCTGCCTTTTACCCACACAGCACCCTGCTCTAGAGGTTACCTAGGGCACACATTAGGGGTGACATATGTAGAAAAAGGGGTGTTTTAGACTTGGCAAGTACTTTTAAATGCCAAGTCGAAGTGGCAGTGAAACTGCACACATAGGCCTTGCAATGGCAGGCCTGAGACAAGGTTAAGGGGCTACTTAAGTGGGTGGCACAACCAGTGCTGCAGGCCCACTAGTAGCATTTAATCTACAGGCCCTAGGCACATACAGTGCACATTACTAGGGACTTATAGGTAAATTAAATAGTCCAATTGGGTATGATCCAATGTTACCATGTTTAAAGGGAGAGAGCATATGCACTTTAGCACTGGTTAGCAGTGGTAAAGTGCGCAGAGTCTAAAAACCAGCAAAAATGAGGTCAGAAAAAGAGAGGGAGGAAGGCAAAAAGTCTGGGGATAACCCTGCAGAAGGGCCATTTCCAACATATCCCCCTTCTAGCCTAAAGCAAGGGTAGATTAATCAACACTCTGATGGACTTCCCTGCTTAAGGCGATAGAACATGGACAATGGCCTGCTACTGCAGGGACACTTGCCAGTTCTACGCCTTTCTGAACTCAGTGAGGCTTCTTTGTCTATACTCTCTGGGGCCACTGAACTGGCCCATGGGGAACCCTTCTCATCACCTGAGGACCCCATCTGTAAAGCTCCTAACTTTAATTTGCTTACAGATGCATCCCAGTATGCAGACACTACCACCATGGCCAAAAAAGTGATGTGGCCCATTCCATTCCTTGGGTCTGACTTCTGTCCCCAACCCAGGGAAAACTCTGCCCATAAGGACAGAAACCAACAGAGGCCACTGACAACTGTCAGTGTCATGAGCCAGTCCCCAGACCATCCACTGCTATGTGGAGACCCTGAGGGGGCTGTTGGATGAGCTTCTCCCCCAGCTGGGGGGCTGGTAGGGAGCTCCCAAGGGGCTCCTGAAGCATCCCAGAATGGGGGGCAGTAGCCCCAGGGGTCTTGCACCCCTTCTCCATTCTCACCAGGTCAGGGGTGGGTCCCTGATACTGGTCACTCAGCCCAGGGTCTGTACCCTGAGGCTGAACAGAGGCCAGGGGTGAGTCCTTCCTCACCGTGCCTCCCCATCTGGGCTCACATACCCTCCTCTGGGGAGTGGTACTGCCAGACATTTGAACTGTCAGGGCACCCTTAGGGGTCAACCCTCTCAGCTCTCCTGACACGAAGGGAAACTCATTCCCCAGAATGCAGTCAATGGGCAGCTGGGGACTAACTATGACCCGGCTCTGGGTCACCTCCCCACCCCACTCTAGAGACCCCCGGGCCATGGGGTGGAAAAAATCTTCCCCAATGGCTGGAGTCACTCTATACACCTGTCCGGTGTACTGCTCTGGTGACACTAGTCTCTCCACAATCATGGTAAGACTAGCCCCTGTGTCTCTCAGAGCGGTGACTGGGACCCCATTCACTCCCACCTGGTGGAAGTGGCGACTCCCACCCTCAGGGATCACTAGTTTACCCTCTGAGTCCACCTCCCAACTAAAGGAGATGAAGGCATGGTCTATGACCTGCCCCTGGGGACTACTTTCCCCTAAGGCCACATGGGCCACCCCTGTAGAGGTCCCAAAACTGGGTGAGTACTTTGGACAGGCAGAGTCCCCCTGTGTCCTAGCTGGGAACACTCAAAGCAGCAGGGTTGGGAATGGGATGCTTTGGGCCACTGCCCACCAGAACCACCACCCTGTTTCTCAGATGGGGTATGGAAACCCTTTCCTCCCCCCTTACTATGGGACTCGTCTGGGTCATCTCTAACCTCCCCCTCACTTTGTCGAGGGGAACCGGAACCACCCTTCTCGGGGTCACTCACAGATACCTTTCTGGACACTCTGGTGCTAGCCCAGAGGTGCGCCTCCTCAGCAAGCTTCCTGAGATCAGTCAGCTTACTATCTACCAAGTGCTAGCGCAACTCTGTAAAAGTAGTATTGAGCATATGCTCTCTCAGAATCAAGTCATATTACCCTTTATAATTATCTACTTTGTTGCCCCGCACCCATCCATTCAGTGCCTTACTGGAAAAGTCAAAGAAATCTACCCATGTTTGTGTGGCTTGTTTGGTGCTCTCCCAGAACCTCTGACGGTATCCCTCAGGAGTCAGCCCAAACTTGGCAAGTTAAGTGGCTTTCTGAAGTGGGTATGTTTTTTGATCAGGTTGATCCAAAGTGAGAAGTGTGTCCCTCCCCAATAGCGGCACATAACCCCACATAGCTACCCCCCATTGGCCTTCAGGAACCTCATGAGCCCTTAGTGCAACTTCACAAGCAGCTAACCATTTATCTATGTGATCTCCCACCACAAAACTGGGCACCACATTTTTGGGTATATGAACCTTCTTTTCTCCAGCAGGTCCTGTCTGTATGCTGCCACCATTATTGCTGGATTCATACTGTCTCGCCTTGATCTCCAGCTCCTTGAGACTCAGTTCATGAGCCAACAATAGTTTCTTTTCAGCCAAAGCTCTCTCAGCTGCAGTTTCAGCTCTTTCAGCTTCCACCTGTTTGGCTGCTCTTTCAGCCTCAGCTTGTTTTCAGTTTTGCCATTTGCAATTGGAACTCCCTTTCTTCTCTCCTTTCCTCTGCGGTCAGGCTTTGAACAGAGACACTTCTCCCTGGTCTGGAAGGGGGCACAATTGCAGTGGTAACATCATCCACTGATAGCAACAAATCCTCAGAGGGGCCATTTTCTGGCTCCTCTTCCTCATCATCCTCCTCTAAATGGGCTTCTGTCCAGGCCCTCATTGCCACTTGAAAGTCCTCCTTTTTGGAGGCCCCTTGGTTGGGTACTCTCATCACCCTGCAGAACGCTCTTAGCTGTTTCACCGTATATGTATCCAACAGGGCTAGGTCAAAGTCTCCTGCTTGAGACCCAGTCAGAGACATGTTGAGTGAGGATTTAGTTTTTGAAAATTGTCAGGAAAAACGAATTTACAAAACAAGAGATAAAAATCAAGTTGACCTGTGGGTAGGTAGTGAAATACGTAGCTACTGTATGTCACTGCACAAATACAAGTCCTATCCTCACCGCTGATCACCAATGTTAGAAATGGGGTTTTTGGTTGGCAGTCAGGTTGCTCTCTGTCCAAGCAAGAACCCTCACTCTAGTCAGGGTAAGTCACACACAATCCAAATTATCCTGTGCCCACCCTCAGGTAGCTTGGCACGAGCAGTCAGTCTAAACTTAGAAGGCAATGTGTAAAGTATTTGTGCAATAAATCATACAATAACATAATATAGCACTGTAAGGAAATGCCTCCTTGGCATGGTTGCCCCCTGACTTTTTGCCTTTGCTGATGCTATGTTTACAATTGAAAGTGTGCTGAGGCCTGCTAACCAGGCCCCAGCACCAGTGCTCTTTCCCTAACCTGTACTTTTGTGTCCACAATTGGCAGACCCTGGCATCCAGATAAGTCCCTTGTAACTGGTACTTCTAGTACCAAGGGCCCTGATGCCAAGGAAGGTCTCTAAGGGCTGCAGCATGTCTTATGCCACCCTGGAGACCTCTCACTCAGCACAGACACACTGCTTGCCAGCTTGTGTGTGCTAGTGAGAACAAAACGAGTAAGTCGACATGGCACTCCCCTCAGGGTGCCATGCCAGCCTCTCACTGCCTATGCAGTATAGGTAAGACACCCCTCTAGCAGGCCTTACAGCCCTAAGGCAGGGTGCACTATACCATAGGTGAGGGTACCAATGCATGAGCATGGTACCCCTACAGTGTCTAAACAAAACCTTAGACATTGTAAGTGCAGGGTAGCCATAAGAGTATATGGTCTGGGAGTCTGTCAAACACGAACTCCACAGCACCATAATGGCTACACTGAAAACTGGGAAGTTTGGTATCAAACTTCTCAGCACAATAAATGCACACTGATGCCAGTGTACATTTTATTGTAAAATACACCCCAGAGGGCACCTTAGAGGTGCCCCCTGAAACTTAACCGACTGTCTGTGTAGGCTGACTAGTTCCAGCAGCCTGCCACACTAGAGACATGTTGCTGGCCCCATGGGGAGAGTGCCTTTGTCACTCAGAGGCCAGTAACAAAGCCTGCACTGGGTGGAGATGCTAACACCTCCCCCAGGCAGGAGCTGTGACACCTGGCGGTGAGCCTCAAAGGCTCACCCCTTTGTCACAGCCCAGCAGGGCACTCCAGCTTAGTGGAGTTGCCCGCCCCCTCCGGCCACGGCCCCCACTTTTGGCGGCAAGGCTGGAGGGAACAAAGAAAGCAACAAGGAGGAGTCACTGGCCAGTCAGGACAGCCCCTAAGGTGTCCTGAGCTGAGGTGACTCTGACTTTTAGAAATCCTCCATCTTGCAGATGGAGGATTCCCCCAATAGGGTTAGGATTGTGACCCCCTCCCCTTGGGAGGAGGCACAAAGAGGGTGTATCCACCCTCAGGGCTAGTAGCCATTGGCTACTAACCCCCCAGACCTAAACACGCCCTTAAATTTAGTATTTAAGGGCTACCCTGAACCCTAGAAAATGAGATTCCTGCAAACTACAAGAAGAAGGACTGCCTAGCTGAAAACCCCTGCAGAGGAAGACCAGAAGACGACAACTGCCTTGGCTCCAGAAACTCACCGGCCTGTCTCCTGCCTTCCAAAGAACTCTGCTCCAGCGACGCCTTCCAAGGGACCAGCGACCTCTGAATCCTCTGAGGACTGCCCTGCTTCGAAAAAGACAAGAAACTCCCGAGGACAGCGGACCTGCTCCAAAAAGACTGCAACTTTGTTTCAAGGAGCAGCTTTAAAGACCCTGCAATCTCCGCGCAAGAAGCGTGAGACTTGCAACACTGCACCCGGCGACCCCGACTCGGCTGGTGGAGAACCAACACCTCAGGGAGGACCCCCGGACTACTCTACGACTGTGAGTACCAAAACCTGTCCCCCCTGAGCCCCCACAGCGCCGCCTGCAGAGGGAATCCCGAGGCTTCCCCTGACCGCGACTCTCTGAAACCTAAGTCCCGACGCCTGGAAAAGACCCTGCACCCGCAGCCCCCAGGACCTGAAGGACAGGACTTTCACTGGAGAAGTGACCCCCAGGAGTCCCTCTCCCTTGCCCAAGTGGAGGTTTCCCCGAGGAAGCCCCCCCTTGCCTGCCTGCAGCGCTGAAGAGATCCCTTGATCTCTCATTGACTAACATTGCAAACCCGACGCTTGTTTCTAACACTGCACCCGGCCGCCCCCGCGCCGCTGAGGGTGAAATTTCTGTGTGGGCTTGTGTCCCCCCCGGTGCCCTACAAAACCCCCCTGGTCTGCCCTCCGAAGACGCGGGTACTTACCTGCAAGCAGACCGGAACCGGGGCACCCCCTTCTCTCCATTCTAGCCTATGCGTTTTGGGCACCACTTTGAACTCTGCACCTGACCGGCCCTGAGCTGCTGGTGTGGTGACTTTGGGGTTGCTCTGAACCCCCAACGGTGGGCTACCTTGGACCAAGAACTGAACCCTGTAAGTGTCTTACTTACCTGGTAAAACTAACAAAAACTTACCTCCCCCAGGAACTGTGAAAATTGCACTGTGTCCACTTTTAAAGTAGCTATTTGTCAATAACTTGAAAAGTATACATGCAATTGAGATGATTCAAAGTTCCTAATGTACTTACCTGCAATACCTTTCAAACAATATATTACATGTTAAATTTGAACCTGTGGTTCTTAAAATAAACTAAGAAAAGATATTTTTCTATAACAAAACCTATTGGCTGGATTTGTCTCTGAGTGTGTGTACCTCATTTATTGTCTATGTGTATGTACAACAAATGCTTAACACTACTCCTTGGATAAGCCTACTGCTCGACCACACTACCACAAAATAGAGCATTAGTATTATCTATTTTTACCACTATTTTACCTCTAAGGGGAACCCTTGGACTCTGTGCATGCTATTCCTTACTTTGAAATAGCACATACAGAGCCAACTTCCTACATTGGTGGATCAGCGGTGGGGTACAAGACTTTGCATTTGCTGGACTACTCAGCCAATACCTGATCACACGACAAATTCCAAAATTGTCATTAGAAATTGATTTTTGCAATTTGAAAAGTTTTCTAAATTCTTAAAAGACCTGCTAGGGCCTTGTGTTAGATCCTGTTTAGCATTTCTTTTAGAGTTTAAAAGTTTGTAAAAGTTTGAATTAGATTCTAGAACCAGTTGTAGATTCTTAAAAAGTATTCCAACTTTTAGAAGCAAAATGTCTAGCACAGATGTGACTGTGGTGGAACTCGACACCACACCTTACCTCCATCTTAAGATGAGGGAGCTAAGGTCACTCTGTAAAATAAAGAAAATAACAATGGGCCCCAAACCTACCAAAATACAGCTCCAGGAGCTTTTGGCAGAGTTTGAAAAGGCCAACCCCTCTGAGGGTGGCAACTCAGAGGAAGAGGATAGTGACTTGGAGGAAAATTCCCCCCTACCAGTCCTATCTAGGGAGAACAGGGTCTCTCAAACCCTGACTCCAAAAATAATAGTCAGAGATGCTGGTTCCCTCACAGGAGAGACCAACACCTCTGAAATCACTGAGGATAACTCCAGTGAAGAGGACATCCAGTTAGCCAGGATGGCCAAAAGATTGGCTTTGGAAAGACAGATCCTAGCCATAGAGAGGGAAAGACAAGAGATGGGCCTAGGACCCATCAATGGTGGCAGCAACATAAATAGGGTCAGAGATTCTCCTGACATGTTGAAAATCCCTAAAGGGATTGTAACTAAATATGAAGATGGTGATGACATCACCAAATGGTTCACAGCTTTTGAGAGGGCTTGTGTAACCAGAAAAGTGAACAGATCTCACTGGGGTGCTCTCCTTTGGGAAATGTTCACAGGAAAGTGTAGGGATAGACTCCTCACACTCTCTGGAAAAGATGCAGAATCTTATGACCTCATGAAGGGTACCCTGATTGAGGGCTTTGGATTCTCCACTGAGGAGTATAGGATTAGATTCAGGGGGGCTCAAAAATCCTCGAGCCAGACCTGGGTTGACTTTGTAGACTACTCAGTAAAAACACTAGATGGTTGGATTCAAGGCAGTGGTGTAAGTAATTATGATGGGCTGTACAATTTATTTGTGAAAGAACACCTGTTAAGTAATTGTTTCAATGATAAACTGCATCAGCATCTGGTAGACCTAGGACCAATTTCTCCCCAAGAATTGGGAAAGAAGGCGGACCATTGGGTCAAGACAAGGGTGTCCAAAACTTCCACAGGGGGTGACCAAAAGAAAGGGGTCACAAAACCTCCCCAGGGGAAAGGTGGTGAGACAGCCAAAAATAAAAATAGTAAAGAGTCTTCTACAGGCCCCCAAAAACCTGCACAGGAGGGTGGGCCCAGAGCCTCTTCACAAAACAATCCTGGGTACAAGGGTAAAAACTTTGATCCCAAAAAGGCCTGGTGTCGAAACTGTAGTCAGTCTGGACACCAAACTGGAGACAAGGCCTGTCCCAAGAAAAGTTCCACTCCAAACTCCAATCCAGGTAACACTGGAATGGCTAGTCTCCAAGTGGGATCAACAGTGTGCCCAGAGCAAATCAGGGTCCACACTGAAGCTACTCTAGTCTCTGAGGGTGGGGTGGATTTAGCCACACTAGCTGCCTGGCCTCCTAACATGCAAAAATACAGGCAGCAGCTCTTTATTAATGGGACAAGTGTAGAGGGCCTGAGGGATACAGGTGCCAGTGTCACCATGGCGACAGAGAAACTGGTTTCCCCTGGCCAATACCTGACTGGAAAAACTTATACAGTCACCAATGCTGACAATCAAACTAAAGCACATCCCATGGCAATGGTAACTTTAGAATGGGGAGGGGTCAATGGCCTGAAACAGGTGGTGGTCTCCTCAAACATCCCAGTAGACTGTCTGCTTGGAAATGACCTGGAGTCCTCAGCATGGGCTGAGGTAGAACTAAAAACCCATGCAGCCATGCTGGGTATCCCTGAACTGGTGTGTGTAAAAACAAGAGCACAATGCAAGGCACAGGGTGAAAAAGTAGAGCTGGAGTCTGGAAAAATGGCCCAGCCTACCAAGAGAAAAGGAAAGTCAGTTCGGAAACCAACTGCAACACAGTCAGAAAAAGAGAACCTCTCTTCTCAGGAAGAAGTTCTGCCCTCTGAGGGAACTGAGCCTTTGGAGCTTGAACCTTATCAGGTTGAGCTCTTAGGCCCAGGGGGACCCTCAAGGGAAGAGCTGTGTAAGGGACAAGAAACCTGTCCCTCTCTTGAAGGCCTTAGGCAGCAAGCTGCTGAAGAGTCCAAGGGCAAGAAAAATGGAACACATAGGGTCTATTGGGAAGATGGACTCCTGTACACTGAGGCCAGAGACCCCAAACCTGGTGCCACTAGGAGAGTGGTAGTGCCTCAGTCGTTCAGAGAGTTTATTCTGACCTTAGCCCATGATATTCCCCTTGCTGGGCATTTGGGACAAACCAAGATGTGGGAGAGGTTAGTCAACCACTTCTACTGGCCCAATATGTCCCAGAAGGTTAAGGAGTTTTGCCTCTCCTGCCCCACCTGTCAATCCAGTGGTAAGACAGGTGGGCACCCAAAGGCCCCCCTCATTCCACTTCCAGTGGTGGGGGTCCCCTTTGAAAGAGTGGGTGTGGACATAGTTGGTCCACTGGAACCTCCCACAGCCTCAGGAAATATGTACATCCTAGTAGTAGTGGATCATGCTACTAGGTATCCTGAAGCTATTCCCCTTAGGTCGACTACTGCCCCTGCAGTAGCCAAGGCCCTCATTGGTATCTTTACCAGAGTGGGTTTCCCTAAGGAGGTGGTGTCTGACAGAGGTACCAACTTCATGTCAGCATACCTAAAACACATGTGGAATGAGTGTGGAGTGACTTACAAATTCACTACACCATACCATCCACAAACTAATGGCTTAGTTGAGAGATTCAACAAGACATTAAAAGGCATGATCATGGGGCTCCCAGAAAAACTCAAAAGGAGATGGGATGTCCTCTTGCCATGTCTGCTTTTTGCTTACAGAGAGGTGCCACAGAAGGGAGTAGGATTCTCACCCTTTGAACTTCTGTTTGGCCACTCTGTAAGGGGACCACTTGCTCTTGTTAAAGAAGGCTGGGAGAGACCTCTTCATGAGCCTAAACAAGACATAGTGGACTATGTACTTGACCTTCGCTCTAGAATGGCAGAGTACATGGAAAAGGCAACCAAAAACCTTGAGGCCAGCCAACAGCTCCAGAAGTTTTGGTATGACCAAAAGGCTGCACTGGTTGAGTTCCAACCAGGGCAGAAAGTCTGGGTTCTGGAGCCTGTGGCTCCCAGGGCACTCCAGGACAAATGGAGTGGCCCTTACCCAGTGCTAGAAAGGAAGAGTCAGGTCACCTACCTGGTGGACCTGGGCACAAGCAGGAGCCCCAAGAGGGTGATCCATGTGAACCGCCTTAAGCTCTTCCATGACAGGGCTGATGTGAATCTGTTGATGGTAACAGATGAGGATCAGGAGGCAGAGAGTGAACCTCTCCCTGATCTTCTGTCATCAGACCCAAAAGATGGCACAGTAGATGGAGTGATCTACTCAGACACCCTCTCTGGCCAACAGCAAGCTGATTGTAGGAGAGTCCTACAACAGTTTCCTGAACTCTTCTCCTTAACCCCTGGTCAGACACACCTGTGTACCCATGATGTGGACACAGGAGACAGCATGCCTGTCAAAAACAAAATCTTTAGACAGTCTGACCATGTTAAGGAAAGCATCAAGGTGGAAGTCCACAAGATGCTGGAATTGGGAGTAATTGAGCGCTCTGACAGCCCCTGGGCTAGCCCAGTGGTCTTAGTCCCCAAACCTCACACCAAAGATGGAAAGAAAGAGATGAGGTTTTGTGTGGACTACAGAGGGCTCAATTCTGTCACCAAGACAGATGCTCATCCAATTCCTAGAGCTGATGAGCTCATAGATAAATTAGGTGCTGCCAAATTCCTAAGTACCTTTGACTTGACAGCAGGGTACTGGCAAATAAAAATGGCACCTGGAGCAAAAGAGAAAACAGCATTCTCCACACCTGATGGGCATTATCAGTTTACTGTTATGCCCTTTGGTTTAAAGAATGCCCCTGCCACCTTCCAAAGGTTGGTGAATCAAGTCCTTGCTGGCTTGGAGTCCTTTAGCACGGCTTATCTTGATGATATTGCTGTCTTTAGCTCCACCTGGCAGGATCACCTGGTCCACCTGAAGAAGGTTTTGAAGGCTCTGCAATCTGCAGGCCTCTCTATCAAGGCATCCAAATGCCAGATAGGGCAGGGAACTGTGGTTTACTTGGGCCACCTTGTAGGTGGAGGCCAAGTTCAGCCACTCCAACCCAAGATCCAGACTATTCTGGACTGGGTAGCTCCAAAAACCCAGACTCAAGTCAGGGCATTCCTTGGCTTGACTGGGTACTACAGGAGGTTTGTGAAGGGATATGGATCCATTGTGACAGCCCTCACTGAACTCACCTCCAAGAAAATGCCCAAGAAAGTGAACTGGACTGTGGAATGCCAACAGGCCTTTGACACCCTGAAACAAGCAATGTGCTCAGCACCAGTTCTAAAAGCTCCAGATTATTCTAAGCAGTTCATTGTGCAGACAGATGCCTCTGAACATGGGATAGGGGCAGTTTTGTCCCAAACAAATGATGATGGCCTTGACCAGCCTGTTGCTTTCATTAGCAGGAGGTTACTCCCCAGGGAGCAGCGTTGGAGTGCCATTGAGAGGGAGGCCTTTGCTGTGGTTTGGTCCCTGAAGAAGCTGAGACCATACCTCTTTGGGACTCACTTCCTAGTTCAAACTGACCACAGACCTCTCAAATGGCTGATGCAAATGAAAGGTGAAAATCCTAAACTGTTGAGGTGGTCCATCTCCCTACAGGGAATGGACTTTATAGTGGAACACAGACCTGGGACTGCCCATGCCAATGCAGATGGCCTTTCCAGATTCTTCCACTTAGAAAATGAAGACTCTCTTGGGAAAGGTTAGTCTCATCCTCTTTCGTTTGGGGGGGGTTGTGTAAGGAAATGCCTCCTTGGCATGGTTGCCCCCTGACTTTTTGCCTTTGCTGATGCTATGTTTACAATTGAAAGTGTGCTGAGGCCTGCTAACCAGGCCCCAGCACCAGTGCTCTTTCCCTAACCTGTACTTTTGTGTCCACAATTGGCAGACCCTGGCATCCAGATAAGTCCCTTGTAACTGGTACTTCTAGTACCAAGGGCCCTGATGCCAAGGAAGGTCTCTAAGGGCTGCAGCATGTCTTATGCCACCCTGGAGACCTCTCACTCAGCACAGACACACTGCTTGCCAGCTTGTGTGTGCTAGTGAGAACAAAACGAGTAAGTCGACATGGCACTCCCCTCAGGGTGCCATGCCAGCCTCTCACTGCCTATGCAGTATAGGTAAGACACCCCTCTAGCAGGCCTTACAGCCCTAAGGCAGGGTGCACTATACCATAGGTGAGGGTACCAATGCATGAGCATGGTACCCCTACAGTGTCTAAACAAAACCTTAGACATTGTAAGTGCAGGGTAGCCATAAGAGTATATGGTCTGGGAGTCTGTCAAACACGAACTCCACAGCACCATAATGGCTACACTGAAAACTGGGAAGTTTGGTATCAAACTTCTCAGCACAATAAATGCACACTGATGCCAGTGTACATTTTATTGTAAAATACACCCCAGAGGGCACCTTAGAGGTGCCCCCTGAAACTTAACCGACTGTCTGTGTAGGCTGACTAGTTCCAGCAGCCTGCCACACTAGAGACATGTTGCTGGCCCCATGGGGAGAGTGCCTTTGTCACTCTGAGGCCAGTAACAAAGCCTGCACTGGGTGGAGATGCTAACACCTCCCCCAGGCAGGAGCTGTGACACCTGGCGGTGAGCCTCAAAGGCTCACCCCTTTGTCACAGCCCAGCAGGGCACTCCAGCTTAGTGGAGTTGCCCGCCCCCTCCGGCCACGGCCCCCACTTTTGGCGGCAAGGCTGGAGGGAACAAAGAAAGCAACAAGGAGGAGTCACTGGCCAGTCAGGACAGCCCCTAAGGTGTCCTGAGCTGAGGTGACTCTGACTTTTAGAAATCCTCCATCTTGCAGATGGAGGATTCCCCCAATAGGGTTAGGATTGTGACCCCCTCCCCTTGGGAGGAGGCACAAAGAGGGTGTACCCACCCTCAGGGCTAGTAGCCATTGGCTACTAACCCCCCAGACCTAAACACGCCCTTAAATTTAGTATTTAAGGGCTACCCTGAACCCTAGAAAATGAGATTCCTGCAAACTACAAGAAGAAGGACTGCCTAGCTGAAAACCCCTGCAGAGGAAGACCAGAAGACGACAACTGCCTTGGCTCCAGAAAATCACCGGCCTGTCTCCTGCCTTCCAAAGAACTCTGCTCCAGCGACGCCTTCCAAGGGACCAGCGACCTCTGAATCCTCTGAGGACTGCCCTGCTTCGAAAAAGACAAGAAACTCCCGAGGACAGCGGACCTGCTCCAAAAAGACTGCAACTTTGTTTCAAGGAGCAGCTTTAAAGACCCTGCAATCTCCCCGCAAGAAGCGTGAGACTTGCAACACTGCACCCGGCGACCCCGACTCGGCTGGTGGAGAACCAACACCTCAGGGAGGACCCCCGGACTACTCTACGACTGTGAGTACCAAAACCTGTCCCCCCTGAGCTCCCACAGCGCCGCCTGCAGAGGGAATCCCGAGGCTTCCCCTGACCGCGACTCTCTGAAACCTAAGTCCCGACGCCTGGAAAAGACCCTGCACCCGCAGCCCCCAGGACCTGAAGGACCGGACTTTCACTGGAGAAGTGACCCCCAGGAGTCCCTCTCCCTTGCCCAAGTGGAGGTTTCCCCGAGGAAGCCCCCCCTTGCCTGCCTGCAGCGCTGAAGAGATCCCTTGATCTCTCATTGACTAACATTGCAAACCCGACGCTTGTTTCTAACACTGCACCCGGCCGCCCCCGCGCCGCTGAGGGTGAAATTTCTGTGTGGGCTTGTGTCCCCCCCGGTGCCCTACAAAACCCCCCTGGTCTGCCCTCCGAAGACGCGGGTACTTACCTGCAAGCAGACCGGAACCGGGGCACCCCCTTCTCTCCATTCTAGCCTATGCGTTTTGGGCACCACTTTGAACTCTGCACCTGACCGGCCCTGAGCTGCTGGTGTGGTGACTTTGGGGTTGCTCTGAACCCCCAACGGTGGGCTACCTTGGACCAAGAACTGAACCCTGTAAGTGTCTTACTTACCTGGTAAAACTAACAAAAACTTACCTCCCCCAGGAACTGTGAAAATTGCACTGTGTCCACTTTTAAAGTAGCTATTTGTCAATAACTTGAAAAGTATACATGCAATTGAGATGATTCAAAGTTCCTAATGTACTTACCTGCAATACCTTTCAAACAAGATATTACATGTTAAATTTGAACCTGTGGTTCTTAAAATAAACTAAGAAAAGATATTTTTCTATAACAAAACCTATTGGCTGGATTTGTCTCTGAGTGTGTGTACCTCATTTATTGTCTATGTGTATGTACAACAAATGCTTAGCACTACTCCTTGGATAAGCCTACTGCTCGACCACACTACCACAAAATAGAGCATTAGTATTATCTATTTTTACCACTATTTTACCTCTAAGGGGAACCCTTGGACTCTGTGCATGCTATTCCTTACTTTGAAATAGCACATACAGAGCCAACTTCCTACAAGCACCACAAAAATACACCACACAGTGTTTAGAAAAATATATAATATTTATCTGGGTATTTGCAGGTCAAAGCGATCAAAGATGCTACATGAATTTGTAAAGATATCACTAAAAAGTGATATAAAGTGTCTTAAGTCTTTAAAAAGCAAACAAAGTCTCTTTCAAGCACAAAGTACCTGGTTTGGAGTGGAAAATCTCCGCAAAGGGCTGCAGAAGAAGAGATACGTGGAAAAATGGTGTGTGCGTCGATTTCTCCCCAGCACACACGGACTTGCGTTGTTATTTTTCACGCGGGGAAGTCGTGCGTCGTTTTCCGGCACGCGGACAGTCTCTTTCTGTGGGTCGCGGGATTACCAGATGCCCCAGGGTCTGTGCGTGGATTCTTCGGCTTGTTTTCCGGCTGCGCGTCGTTCTGCGAGGCTGTGCGTCAAAGTTTCGTTCTCACAGCACGCGTCGTGTCGATATCCCCTCTGGAAGTCGGATGGCGTTGTCCTTGCGAGGCTGTGCGTCGAAGTTCCGGTCGCCCCGAAGGCGTCGCATCAATCAGCGTTGGTGTGCGGCGATTTTCTCGCCGTGGAGCAAGCTGTGCGTCGAAATTTTCAGCGCACGAAGAGTCCAAATGAAAAAGAGAAGTCTTTTTGGTCCTGAGACTTCAGGGAACAGGAGGTAAGCTCTATCAAAGCCCTTGAAGAGCACTTTTGCAGCCAAACAAGAGTTCAGCAAGGCAGCATGCCAACAGCAAGGCAGCAGTCCTCTGTAGAAAGCAGACAGGTGAGTCCTTTGAGCAGCCAGGCAGTTCTTCTTGCCAGGATGTAGTTTCTGGTTCAGGTTTCTTCTCCAGCAAGTGTCTGATGAGGTAGGGCAGAGGCCCTGTTTTATACCCAAATGTGCCTTTGAAGTGGGGGAGACTTCAGAGAGTGGCTAAGAAGTGCACCAGGTCCCCTTTCAGTTCAATCCTGTCTGCCAGGGTCCCAGTAGGGGGTGTGGCAGTCCTTTGTGTGAGAGCAGGCCCTCCACCCTCCCAGCCCATGAAGACCCATTCAAAATGCGGATGTATGCAAGTGAGGCTGAGTACCCTGTGTTTGGGGTGTGTCTGAGTGAATGCACAAGGAGCTGTCAACTAAACCTAGCCAGACGTGGATTGTAAGGCACAGAAAGATTTAAGTGCAAAGAAATGCTCACTTTCTAAAAGTGGCATTTCTAGAATAGTAATATTAAATCCGACTTCACCAGTCAGCAGGATTTTGTATTACCATTCTGGCCATACTAAATATGACCTTCCTGCTCCTTTCAGATCAGCAGCTGCCACTTCAACAATGTATGAGGGCAGCCCCAATGTTAGCCTATGAAGGGAGCAGGCCTCACAGTAGTGTAAAAACGAATTTAGGAGTTTTACACTACCAGGACATATAAACTACACAGGTACATGTCCTGCCTTTTACCCACACAGAACCCTGATCTAGGGTTACCTAGGGCACACATTAGGGGTGACTTATATGTAGAAAAAGGGGTGTTTTAGACTTGGCAAGTACTTTTAAATGCCAAGTCGAAGTGGCAGTGAGACAAGGCTAAGGGGCTACTTAAGTGGGTGACACAACCAGTGCTGCAGGCCCACTAGTAGCATTTAATCTACAGGCCCTAGGCACATATAGTGCACATTACTAGGGACTTATAGGTAAATTAAATAGTCCAATTGGGTATGATCCAATGTTACCATGTTTAAAGGGAGAGAGCATATGCACTTTAGCACTGGTTAGCAGTGGTAAAGTGCACAGAGTCTAAAAACCAGCAAAAATGAGGTCAGAATAAGAGAGGGAGGAAGGCAAAAAGTCTGGGGATAACCCTGCAGAAGGGCCATTTCCATCACTATGATTGATGAGTTTACCTTGGTGGACAGCCAGCACAGTGACGTCTTTCCATTAATTATGTGACAGGCATGTTTCAGGCTGAAAACAAGGTAAATGGAGAGCCTTTTTAAGTTTAAGTTGTGTAAGAGTAATTAGTGGAAACTCCATGCCAGTACAGTGGTAAAGGTATGATATTTGTGCCAATAATGTGCAGGGAATACAAATGAGATAACTTCACCACAGAAAAGTTTCCTTTTATCCTTTGCTTATCCAACATACTAAAGTGTTCCTGTGTGATAGTTCCAAAGCGACTCTTAGCTATACAGTGGGTACAGATTGTGGGAAGCTCAAAGTGAACAGAAAGGGATGCCTACATATTAGCACTAATATCAATGTCTAATTGCCCAGCTGCAACACATAGATTTTAAAATGTATATCTAGCAATGACAATAAAGGAGTTTTTGAAGAGGAGACATGCCCAAGTTTGCTAAATAATGACCTCACTTTCCTGAGTTACGTTTAGTGTCAACTACTGTACACACCTGTTAACAGCCAAGCTGAGTGCGTTCAGAGATACCAAAGGTCATGTATTAGGTTGCGTTTGTTGCAGGTTGAACTTTCAAATATAATTCTGGATCTAACAGTTCATGTAGGGTAGCTAGCACCCCTCCTGAAGAACAGGAGATCAAGATGGTAGTGCTCTTCCCAAGTCATCTCAGAAATTCAACCCATTACTGTCAGTGAGCTTGCAGATTTGTGGGGGGCTTATGGATAAACTGCTGAAGAGGAGAAGATAGAGCGAGGCTGGTGGATGTAAGATCTTGTTGGAAGAAAAGGTTGGTTGCACCTCATAATAATACTATTGTTTTAAGACATGGTATCTTTACAAAGTCCCTAAAAATATATTTTTTGTTACACTTTTCGTAAAAAAAATAAAAAAAAAGCTCTCTCTTCTTCAGCAATTGCAATAAGAATGTACATGACTGCAGCAAAAGCTTTATGCCAATCTTTCCCTCAGTGACTTTCTGGCCGATGTCTAGTTGTTGCACCAACTTTACCAGAAGATGTCCATTGTGAGCAGAGGGATGAATCAATAAAGCGCTTGCAGTGCTAAAATCACCATCTTCCCAGACTTCAGGAACAGGCAGACTTGAATCAGAAAACCCAATTTTTCAACACAATTTTGGCATTTGACTGGGACATACCCCGTTTTTACTATTTGTTGTGCTCTTAGCCTCCTGCCAATTAGTGACAGAAATGGGTGGAAAACCAATGCTGGATCCAGGAAAGCTAAGCATTTCTGAATTCAGTAAGGGGTCATTTGTGTAGATCCTACAAGGTTTTCCCAAAGAAAATAACAGCTGAAATAAAAAGAGATTGAAATTGAGGTGAAAAAACACAAATTTGTTTCCACGTTTTACTCTGTATCTTTTTTCTTTATCGTTATAATTTCAAAAGTAGTATACCGTTATGTCTGTTGGACTCTTCTGATTGCGGGGACATACAGAGCTTCTAGGTTTATCAAGAACCCTAGGTACCCAGAGCCCAAAAAGGAGCTGCACCATGCAATGGGTTTTGATTCTATACCGGGTGTACAGCAATTTATTTGGTGAAATATAAAAAATGAAAAATAGGTATAGAAATGGGCACAAGATAAGGTGTTGAAAAGCAGTGGTTATTTGCACATCTCTGAATTCTGGGGTGCCCATACTAGCATGTGAATGACAGGGCATTTCTCAAAAAGGCGTATTTTTTACACATTGTCTTACATTTGGAAGGAAAATAATTTAGAAAAAAGACAAGGGGTAGTAACACTTGTTCTGCTATTCTGTGTTCCCTTAAGTCTTCCGATAAAAATGGTACCTCACTTGCATGGGTAGGCCTAATGCCCGCAACAAGAAACGCAACATGGACACATCACATTTTTACATTGAAATCTGACGTGTTTTTGGGAAAGTGACTAGCTGTTGATTTTGGCCTCTAGCTCAGCCGTCACCTAGGGAAACTTACCAAACCTATGCATTTTTGAAAACTAGACACCTAGATGAATCCAGGATGGGGTAACTTGTGGCACTCTCACCGGGTTCTGTTACCAAGAATCCTTTGCAAACCTCAATATTTGGCAAACACAATACTTTTTCCTCACATTTCGGTGATATAAAGTTCTGGAATCTGAGAGGAGCCACAAATTTCCTTCCAACCAGCATTCCCCCAAGTCTCCTTATAAAAATGGTACCTCACTTGAGTGGGTAGGCCTAGTGGAATAGATCACACAATGGTCAATGTTGGTCCTTACATAAGGGCAACTGTTGACCCTGGGGTGATCCATTCCTGACAGAGGAACTAGGTACAGGCACTCAAGTGGGGTAGCGTTTTCATCAGGACAGTTGGGGAAACACTGGGTGGTAGGAATTTTGTGGATCACAGCATATTTTTGTAGTTTGTGTGACAGAAATGCAAGAAAAAAATGAGTTTTTATTCAACATTTCACCTTTGGAGGGAATTTTGGTTAAGATAACTTTGAGGAATCCACACAAGTCACACCTCTGTGGACTCCCCCGGATGTCTAGTTTCTAGAAATGTCTGGGTTTGGCATCTTTCCCTATAAGGCCGCCGAGTCCAGGACAAAAACCGCAAGTGACTGCCTTACAAAACCAGGTTGTTTTGTGATAGATTATTTTGATGTCTCCACAGTACGAATTTGGGGCTGAACTAAATTGGGGAGCTCCCAAGAGATCACTTTCTCTGTGCTTGCCACCGCATGCACCTGCTCTCTGGGTTGGTCTAACCCGCTATTATCCCACTGCACAAACTATGCTTGCGAAGGGACAGCAGTACTGTCCTCATCACCTCCCTCATAATCAATGGAAGAGAAGTTATCGAATGGGACTCCTCCGACTGTAAAATCTCTCCCGGAGTCTTCGCCATTATCCTATCCCTCAGATGCTGTCTCAGTTTCTGCTGTCACAGCAGGGCTGTCCTCTATAACCCGAGTGAGGGCTTGAGCAGCAGTCATCCAACAAGATGCCATCTCTGCTACTGGCTAACCTGTTGGTCTAAAACACTAGCCTACGTAGACAGTCACAAAATTGCTGGTGGGTGCGTGTGTGTGATACGTGCAACAGTAGAGGTCACCTTACCTTCGCTTCTTCCCTCAATCAGCACGTTCTTTCAAGACACTCAAAAAAAGACACACTATTACTTCACCTTGTCACATACCAATCGTCATAGTCTTTAGCACCTCTAACACCCAGTCCAACAATCATTATTGGTGCTCCCATGACCTCCTCCTCAGATTCCCTCACTACCACCCAGCAAAACTGCCCTTCATCTCTCCATAGCTCCCCCCACACATAGATTTCATTTGTATTATAGCACAGGTAATGGCTGACTTTACTAATATACTCAGCTATATACATAAAATACAGATTTAATCTTCGCAGTAGGCATATAAACCTTCTGCGATACTTTATGGCATCAATACTGCCACTAGACAAAAATCTGATCCTTTTGTAGCAGAAACCTAATCACAAGACTTACTTGACTTTTTTATTGCTGCCTAAAAGCAACAGTTGAAATGCGTCAGTTGAAGTATGTGCATTGCTTTGAAGACGCAAGCTGCAATTGCAAGACAACTGGTGGCGAATATATATATTTATTGATCACTTTTATATGTGGGTCCGGTTTTCCTGGGGGCTGATTGCAGCCCAAAAGGAAAAGGAAACCACGCATGCGTTGACAAAAGTGATCTATATATATATTTATATATATTTATATATATATACATATATATATGCAAAAAACAAAGGAGAACTCTGGGAAGTTCCCAATTTTAGGTGGAGAGCTGCTCTAGTAAGGAGCACCCTGCAACACCAGCGACACTCTAGATTTGCTCACCTCAAATGTCCAGTCCAAAGCTGTAATACTGTGCCTGGAGTGGTAAATGGCTTTTGTCATTTTACAGCTCGGCAAGGATGACACTATGTCAATCCTATGCTTAAAGATTTTGCTGTACAAATGGCAAAAGACTTTGTCACTATCTAGCTCGGCGAGGATAGCACTGTGCTAATCCTATGCTTAAAGACTTTGCTAGATAAGCAGACATTTGAGGTGAGCAAATCTAGAGTGTCGCTGGTGTTGCAGGGTGCTCCTTACTAGAGCAGCTCTCCACCTAAAATTGGGAACTTCCCAGAGTTCTCCTTTGTTTTTTGCATAATTTATGTGTCACTCTATCCCTGAAAGGGTTTTGGTTTGATACATATATATATATATACATGTATATATGTATATGTATATATATATATATTCATATACATATATCTATATAGATAGATATATCTATCTATATAGATGTATCCTATTTATATAGATAGATATATCTATGGTACATAGACAGATATATCTATCTACATAGATAGATGTATCTCTATATATATATTGATCTATATAAAAATATATAGATCTATATATTTGTTTAGTAGCTGTATGGTTTACTTGGGGGCCATAGTGGCCCCCAGGGAAACCATACACTTATAAAAAAAAATATTACTCCCCCAGGGGGTCACCCTGCTCACTGGCGACCCCCTGTCCCTTTCCTTTCTTTTTTTTAGTTTAGTTTTTTTAACAAATTTTTTGCCAATGCGGGGTGCGATCGGGCGTGATCGCGACCTCAGGGGTAAACCTACCTTTTTTTTTTATTGTGTTTGCCGAGGGAGCACTCCAAGTGAAATCCCTGGTGTTTAGTGGAGGCCAGGAAACCAGTTCAGGAAGGCCTCATTTGAGGGGGGAGAGTGTCCTCTTTCAAATGAGGCCTTCTTGAACGTCAGGAAGGCCATTTGGGGCTGTTTTCCTCACTGGAGCAGGAAGCGGATGCAAGACTGCTTCCTGCTCTGATGGAGAAAACAAACAGTGACATCAGCGTGTCTCGTGGTGCGCTTAACTCACAAAGGGGCGGGTGGAGGATCAGGGGGAGACATGAAAGATCCTCAGTGTCTTGCCTCTTGACTTTGTTTTCCTCTGCTGGGAGCTTATATCTGGATGCATTCATTCTCCCTCTCTTAGCTGGTTATGGTTTGTGTCCATCATCATCAATATCAGGGAGTGATCTGAAACCCTTCTTCTAATAAGTTGCATTTTGAGATTTCTGGTTGGAATGAGGCAAACATCAGATAGTAGTCAATACAGGAACTCATCCTATAACCACAATAAAAATGAATACATTATTTTGTTCTTAGGATGTATAAGTCTTGGGGTCACTTAAATTGGTGTATTTTATAATATTGCATAGTATTCCCCTGTCTGGATCTCTGGCTCTGTCTAACAGTTCTGTCTTATCCAGGATTGGGTGCAGTGTTAAGTTCCACCCCTCTCCAGACCCCATGATTAGTTTATGATATACAAATACTGAGAGAAATCTGTAGGGATAGCATTTTTTTTCAAAGTGGTGGGTGCACTTACAGATCCCACTATTATAATTGACACTAATGTGTTAATTTTGTAACTACATACCACCCCATCCCCCAGGCTCAGTCCATGTTGGCAGCACTGTGCATTGTAGATTTTTTCTAATAAGAATACCAACTCCACACTTTTTAGACACCTGGGTTCATTCTGTTGCTCGTGCATCTGCTTGTGAGTGAATCCTGCTGCTGCTAGTGACCTTTATCACCGACTCCCTCAATAATTTGTCCAATTCTACAGAAGTTAATTATGTCTTCTGCAAAATAACCATATCGGGTGTTTTGGTTGCCAACCAGGACCACACTTTTTTTTAAATTTAACGAAAAGTTCCATTCCATTTTGTTTATGTTGAGAGAAATTATAATGAGTGGTTTGTGATTATACTGGATCCCTTTAGTTCTTATCACAGAAAATTTGGAATGTATTTGATTTGAATCTTTCTACTGGTTATGGTATGTGTTGATATATATGTTGATAGGTAAATTATACAGTAAAAATATGGTTTGTGCAATGGCCTTATCAAGATAGCACTTCTAATTTTCGCGACCATCTCTGTAAACAAACTATTTGCAAGTGCAATATATAGTAAATACAAAGTCAATACTTTATTGGTCGGTCCATTCTTCACCAGGGCGATAGAATATTTCATTCTGTTTCTCTGGCAGAGGTTGTGACATACAAACTTAGAAATGTCCATCGGGCCAACGGATATTTCTAGCATTCACAGGAGCCATCTTCAAGGCAGTTTCTGTGAATGTATAGTAATTTTGATGTCTGCCTCCATCAGACGTGACAGAGCCATACAGCAAAGTTACAGATTTTATTTTTTTCAAAACCTTAACCCCAAAGTAGGATTTTGTTTTTGAAAATTAAAAAAACATCAGTGCCCCGCCTAGCTGTGGAAGTCATCTCCAATGGCGTGGGCGTCTATGTTTCTGCCATTACTTACTGCCAAGGTTTCTCTGGGTGTGACAGGCTGTAAAGAATGGCCCACTCATTTAAATTGGGCAGGTGGACATATAGCAAATTCTCTGACTGACCTTACTCCGTTGAGCTATTTGAGAAAATTGGTAAAGACGGATACAGAGTAATCCCCGCCATTGCCAAACTATGATCCACCCATTTTTAACTTTGGTAGGTGGGCCATTATGTTTCCAGGAAGGGTACTTTGAAGCCATTGCTATGGACTACTCTTTCCACCCACTTATAAATTGAGCCCTAAGTCATTAATTAAAAACTCTAAACAAGTGAGCATGTACATCTCTCTGCCCAGGGTACTATACAGTTCTTTAGCAGTGGTTATGTCCATTATAATCTGCTCTTCTGGCGGCTGTGTCAACCCTTGGTAATGGCACCATATTCATAAGAAGGGTTGTGTATGTTTCAAAGTACACAGTAGGCTATGCGGCAGTGGATTAAATGGTTTCTCAGTGATGTGTATTCACTAGGCTTTTAAGGATGAAATTGTGATCTTTTGGTTGAGTAGTTCCATGCAGTCTGCCTCCCATCTACTTGGTAGTTGATCAGTGGAATTTTCTATTCCTTGAACAAGTAGCATAGATTGTGAAGTTTGGGCATGCCCAGCTCTCTTTCACTCTTGCAGTCAAATTGTTCACTGTCATGCCTGATAAGAGGTGTCCATGTCTTGGCTTTCCATATGCTCCAAGAAACCTTCTGGTTCATACAATTCACTATGCCTCAAATTTAGTGTCAATAACATGGTAGATGTTGCAATGATAAACAGAAGCATCTAGAATGGCCACAGTGCATCATGATGCATGGACATGGACATGCGCACACTGTGGCAACCTTGGAATATTTTTCTTATAAGCATGTGTCATTTTGCAGTAGTGGCCCGTTTTGCTTTATTTTATTTTTTGTTTAAAATATATAATGGTCATTTTAAGAATAGTTTAGTAAGGTTAAAAAACTAAGGCCCTCATTACAACCCTGGCGGTCAGTGGTAAAGCGGCGGTAAAACCGCCAACAGGCCGGCGGAAAGAAAATGGAATTATGACCATGGCGGAAACTGCCAACATAGATAGGCACTTTAACACTCTGACCACCACGGCGGTACAGACAAACAGCATGGCGGTCACCGCAAATAGACAGGCGGAAGACATTGTACCACCCACACTATTATGACACACCAATCCGCCAACTTTTCTGGGGCAGATTCAACGCAAACAAAAACATGGCGGAAACAGGACTTGGAAGGGAAAACACCCACCTCTACACAGCCCACGAGGAACCAGGACACCATGGAGCCTGAACTCCAAATACTCCCTGCAATAGTCTTCCTGCTCCTCTACTAGGAGCACGACTGACGGCGGGGACGACCACGGTGAGTACTGCACCTACAGCACAGGGGAGGGGGGAGGGAAAATTGAGTGACATACACATGCAACACACAACACCCCTACCCCCACCCTTACCCACAACAACACACACACCAATACATGCTGAAACATTACATTTACACCCCCCAACCCCGCCTGGAAGAACGCAAGGACAAAAGGAAATTATTGTGACCATTGTAATCAATAAACATCCATTAGTCAAAAATGTATATACACTATAAACAAATATGTACACCAAGAATACAAGTCCAGGTACTATACCTATATAGTCCGTGGACCATTGGGCCCAAAATGCATGGGCGAGGCCCACACTCGATACCTGATCAAAACGGAGAGAACACTGCAGGGGCATCAGATCGAAATAAAACAGGCACCTCAGGGAGAAGGGGGGCACCTCAGTCGGATGAGTGCACGACGGCAGCTCCATGAGGAGGCTCCATGCCTATTGATGTATCCTGGGGAGTGCAAAGCCACAGTCTCTCGAGTCTCTCCAGTGGGTGCTTTGCCCACTGCTTAATCCTGGGGAGTGCAAGGCCACAGTCTCTCAAGTCTCTCCAGTGGGTGGTTTGTCCACTGCTTTACCCTGGGGAGTGCAAAGCCACAGTCTCTCAAGTCTCTCCAGTGGGTGGTTTGCCCACTGCTTCATCCTAGGGAGTGCAAAGCCACAGTCTCTCAAGTCTCTCCAGTGGGTGGTTTGTCCACTGCTTTATCCTGGGGAGTGCAAAGCCACAGTATCACAAGTGGATGCCTTTCTCCACTGGTTCTGGAGGGGGCTTTGTGCCCAGAGTGTTTCATCCTGCCAAAGACAGAGGTAGTGGATGTGACACTCCACTGACGGTGGGGTAACATCGAAGCTGCCCAGGCCCCTGGAATTGACCACCAGCCTCGTACAAATTACCACTGGGGATGGCAGCCATGTCTGCGGTGGTGCCACTGGCTCAGGATGTCGCGTGGCCACTGGTGGTGTTTGCGGCAGTGTCAGTAGCGGCGGTGCTTGCTACAGTCATTGGGGCGGCGGTGCTTGCGGCGGTCATTGGGCCGGCGGTGCTGGTGGCGGGCTCACTGACTGCCATGCTGATGGCTGGCTCACTGACTGCTGTGCTGGCGGCGGTGTCAGTAGCGGCGGTGCTAGTGGCGGGCTCACAGAATGCGGTGCTGGCGGCAGTGTGAGTAGCGGCGGTGCTGGTGGCGGGCTCACTGATCGCGGTGCTGGCGGCGGTGTCAGTAGCGGCGGTGCTTGTGGCGGGCTCACTAACTGAAGTGCTGCTGAAGGGCACAGTGTCTGCGGTGCTGGTGAAGTGCTCAGTATCTGGGGTGCTGGGGGCGGTGTCCGTGGCGGCGGTGCATGTGTTGGTGCCGGTGGCGGTCTTGTCCACCGTGCAGGTTGGCGGCGATGTTGACTTGCCTTTCTTTTTCAGGCCCTTCCCCACCTTGGATGGTGGCGCAGCTGTCTTGTCACTCCCAACTATTGTCTTGGCTCAGCCCTTTGTGGCAGGTGTTTTGGCCTTCTCCCTTGGGGATGTGGGCAACTTCTTCTGTTTTGGAGGTGGGGGAATGTCTTTGGGACACTGGCAGCCTTGTTGCTTGGCGCACTCCAGAATCCGGATATTGCTGGCACCACTGTGCCCGGTGATGTGGTGGCTGAGGTGCTGGGGTGGGACCTGGAAAGGAAGATCCTACGTGACGGACTGGGGGGGAGGTGTAGGGAAGAGGTCAACATTTGAGAGGAAAAGCTTTTTTGGCACACTGGGATGGGTAGATGGAGGGGGTTTAGGAGTGGAGGAAGAGGTAGTCGTTGTAGGTGGTGTTCGTATGCTGACTTTGGGTGAAGGTGCATGGGCTGGAGGCTGTCGTGAGGTGGATGGCTGTTGGGTGGGTGTGTGACTGCATTTGTGTAGTTTGGGTAGAGGGCTCACAGACACACTGGGAGAGGACACAGCGGATGTGTGAATGGTAGTGGGGTGGTGAGTGCACGTGAGCAGTGTGTGGTGATGGGTGTGCTGGTGATGGAGGTAGTGGCTGAAGATGTAGTGCATGCAGGTGTGAGTGGAGATGAGACTGGGAGGGAGGAGGGAGAAGTGGAGGAAGGGGACACAGTGGAGGCAGTAGATGTTGGTATGTGTGCATGGGTATGATGCTTGTGTGAGTGCTTGTGCGATGTGTGGTGCTTATGTTTGCCAGAGCCACTCTTGTGTGTTGAGGTGAGTGCATGCTGGTCTGATGGTGTGCTTGGGATAGGCTGAGGGACTGGGGATTGGGTCTGGGTGGAGGAAGTTGGAGGGGGGAGGCTGGACACAGGGACAATGGCTGCCATCAGTGCAGAGGCCAGAGCCTGAAATGCTTGCTGTTGGGCTGCCTGGCCAGAATGAATGCCCTCCAGGTATGCATTTGTCTGTTGTAACTGCCTCTCTACACCCTGGATAGCATTCAGAAGGGTAGACTGCCCAACAGTGAGGGATCTCAGGAGGTCAATAGCCTCCTCACTGAGGGCAGCTGGGCTGACTGGGGCAGGGCCTGAGGAGCCTGGGGTGAAGGAGATGCCCACCCTCCTGGGTGAGCAGCCACGGGACACACGCTGAAGGGCTGCTGGGAGGACGATGCTGGTAGGGGGGTGGCGGCTGTACCTGTAGATGCGGTGGGCACAGAGGGGCCCGCCACCGCAAGGGAGCTCCCATCAGAGGAAGAGTCGGTGTCGCTGGTCCCAGCTCCTGTCCCTGCTGTGGAGTTCCCCTCGCCCTCCGTCCCACTGGGTACTTCAGACTCTGTTGTCTCGCCCTCCAGGGCCATGTGGGATGCAGCTCCCTCCTGCTCCTGTGGCATAGTTCCTCCGCCTGATGATGCTAATGCACACAAGAACAGGGAGACCACAAAATGGGGGGGGGGAGAAAGAAGAAAGACATGTTCAGTGCACACAATACCGCTACCGTCGGCGGACACTACAGACACAGCAGCCCTCTGCACTACGCCATGCACTTAGAGTTCCCTAATTAATAACAGGGACATGGGGTACATGGCCTATGCCCGATTGCTGCACATATGGAAGTCACAGGAGCCTGACTAGGTGTAGATAGCTCTTACCACTGGTGGGGATGGGGGGCCACTTAGCCTGCCTCACAAAGGGTCCTTGCCTACAAAGCTCGCCCTAGCCTAGGGGAACCCACTGCCCAGCTCCCCCACCCAGACACCTCCAATGCGTGCAGAGTCAGATGGATGTGACGGTACTCACCCCTTTGTGGCTGCTGTGATGCCCTCAAGTGCCCATCCAACTCCGGATACGCCACCGCCAGGATCCGGAACATCAGGGGGGTCATGGTGCGACGTGCACCCCTCCCATGTTGGAAGGCCATCCCCAGCTGGGCCTCCGCCGTCTTCTTACTCCAGCGGCAAATGTCCTCCCATCTTTTACAGCAGTGGGTGCTCCGTCTGTGGTGGACCCCCAGGGTACGGACGTCTTTGGCGATGGCACGCCAAATATCCTTCTTCTGGTGGGCGCTGACCTAGAGGAATAGTACAGGGGAAAATGTAAAACTTTAACTGTCCAAACCGTCATAGTCATTGTCCCACGTTCCCACCCTTGCCCTGACGCATATACACTCACCATCTGATCATGCAGGCCTCATCTCCCACCGTATCTTCCATCCACACCACTCCAAACAGGCATTGCCCATACAGCATGCTCACAGTGTACTCACCTGTTTGTCTGGAGGACCGTAGAGTAGCGTGTACTGGGGGAGGACCCCATCCACTAGTTTATCCAACTCCTCCGATGTGAAGGCAGGGGCCCTTTCCCCAGACACATGAGCCATTGTCACTTCCAGACTGAGGTCACAGCAGCACTTGCAGTGTAGGTCCTCTCCTGTCGAAGATCAGGTATCAAGTGAGGGAACAGACAGAAAATGGCGGTCACGTACGCGGCGGTGTGTACCGTCACCACCGGCGGACATCCTCATTGGCTCCCGGAACCCATAGGGCCCAATGTTAACCAATTCTGGATTGCGCCAGTGCAGTTACCTCATATCCCCTTGTCCCACAATACAGGTCAGGCAGCCGCCATTTCAGGGGGCCACATGGCATTAATTTTTAATGTGTCACACATATATAGGCCTTGCATATACACAGAGACAGGCACATAGCGGATTGACATATGTGTGCAATTAAACTGTTTTTTACTACCTCAGTGTTGGCTGACTCTGTGCTTGCTGTTCTCATCCATGGGGCACGTCCGCTGGGGCAGGTGAGGAGATGGCGGCATCCTCCGGTGTACAGCCCACTGCTGGACCTGTCGACAATGGAAGAGAGACATGTAATAGTCACCTACAGACTTGATCGTGCCACAATCCAGGAACTGTGTGCCCAGCTGGAGCCAGACCTGATGTCAGCTATCCGCCATCCCACAGGAATCCCCCTCTAGTGTAGGTCCAGTCAGTACTCCATTTCCTGGCAAGTGGGTCTTTTTAAACAACAGTGGCCATAGCATCAGGGATGTCCCAGCCTATGTTCTCCAACGTGTTGTCCAGAGTGTTGTCTGCCCTGCTGAAACACATGCGCAGCGACATCGTGTTCCCTCAGGTGGAGGATTTGCCTACAGTGAAAGGTGACGTCTATGCCCTGAGACATATCCCCAACATCATAGGTGCCATTGATGGGACACATGTGGCCTTGTTCCCCCGCAGGAGTGAACAGGTGTACAGAAACCGGAAGAGCTACCATTCAATTAATTTGCAGATGGTGTGTTTGGCCGACCAGTACATCTCATACCAGCCAAGTTTCCTGGCTCAGTGCATGATGCTTACATTCTGAGGAATAGCAGCATCCCTTATGTGATGGGGCAAGTCCAGAGGCACTGTGTGTGGCTAATAGGTGAGGACAAGGACCCTATACCCTGTGAATAGTTGTCTGGGTCTGGGGTTGTCCCTAAGGGTTAGTGTGTGTCTAACAGATTTCCCTCGACATTTGCAGGTGACTCTGGTTACTCCAACCTGTCAAGGCTACTGACCCCAGTGAGAAATCCCAGGACAAGGGCAGAGGAATGCTACAATCAGGCACATGGGCGAACTAGGAGAGTGATAGAAAGGACCTTTGGCCTCCTGAAGGCCAGGTTCCGGTGCCTCCATATGACAGGTGGTTCCCTATACTACTCTACAAAGAAGGTGTGCCAGATCATCGTGGCCTGCTGTATGCTGCACAACTTGGCTTTGCGACGACAGGTGCCTTTTCTGCAGGAGGATGGTCCAGGAGGAGGTCTTGTGGCAGCTGTGGAGCCTGTGGACAGTGAAGAAGAGGAGGCAGAAGAAGAGGACATAGACAACAGAAACAAAGTGATCCAGCAATACTTTCAGTGAGACACAGGTAAGAAGACATCACTGCCTCCTACATCTGATAAAATTGTTAGACCTATCATCTGTCTGTCACTTTCACCCAGTGTATGGACCCTGAATTGTCACTTTGCCTTTCCATTTCACAGATGTGGCTCCCACTGTGTGACCTCTGCTATGTTACCTCATGGACTAGAGCTGTGTGGCATAGGTATGTTGACAATAGAATGGGCATTGCTAGTTTCCTCAGTTATTGCAAATACACATTTGTGGAAGCACAGACTGACACCAGATTGTTTTGTGATTCAAGGGTGTTTATTTAAGTGCTAAATAGTGGAGGGGGTTGTAAAATGGTCAGGGGTGATGGTGGAGGAATGTCCATGGCTGAGTCCAGTTATTTGTCTCACAGGTGCAGTTTAAGGATGGACAGGGTGACAAAGTGGGACAGAAGGGTGACATTCAGGGTGGTCTCATTTCTTGGCGGGGGTCTTGGCATTGTTCTCTTTCTTTGTCCTGGATCTCAGGGACCGCTTGCGGGGTGGTTCTCCATCTGCAGGGGGGGGGGTGTGCTGGTGTCGTGGTCCTGTGGCGGTGCCTCCTGTCCACTAGTGCCAACGGAGGTGGTGGGCAGTTCATCATCTAGGCTAGTGTCAGGGGCCCCTTGTTGTTCCACAGTCTCCCTCCTGGTGTTCACAAGGTCTTCAGCACCCCTACAATGGTGCCCAGGGTGGTGTTGATGGACTTGAGTTCCTTCCTGAACCCCAAATACTGCTCCTCCTGCAGCCACTGGGTCTCCTGAAACTTGGCCAGTACCGTTGCCATTGTCTCCTGGGAATGATGGTACGCTCCCATGATGTTTGAGAGGGCCTCGTGGAGAGTGGGTTCCCTGGGCCTGTCCTCCCCCTGTCGCACAGAAGACCTCCCAGTTCCCCGGTTTTCCTGGGCCTCTGTCCCCTGAACTGTGTGCCCACTGCCACTGCCCCCAGGTCCCTGCTGTTTTTGGGGTGGTGGGTTTGCCTGGGTTCCCTGTAGTGGTGGACACACTGCTGCTTGATGTGACCTGGGGACAGAGGTATAGGCCTGCTGGGTGGGTGCTGTGCTGGTGTTTCCTGAGGGGGGAAGCTCTGTGGTGGCCTGTGACTGTGTCAGGGGAACCGACTGTCCCGAGGTCCCAGATGGGCCGGGCTGGTCATCTAGATCCAGTTGGACAGAGCTGCTGTCATCACTGTGGGCCTCTTCTGTGGGGGGGCGGACATGTCTGGAACCTCCTCTCCAGTAGTGTTGGGTGACCCTGTACCCCAGTGCTTACATTCTTGTGTAGGACCTTGTGTGATAGTTGTAGTGAGGTCTGTGTGGGCATCTGTAGTGGACATGCTTTGGTGATTGGTGTCCATGCTTTGTTGTTGCATGCATGGCTTGGTGTTGGGATGCGTGGTTTGTGATAATGGGACATATGTGAGGAGTTGGAGTGTTGGGGGTTAGGGCGAGGGTGGGGGTATGTGATAGCATGCAGATAGGGTGGGGGATATTGTAGTTAAAGATTTGACTTACCAGAGTCCATTCCTCCTGCTACTCCTGTGAGGCCCTCAGGATGCAGTATAGCCAAGACCTGCTCCTCCCATGTTGTTAGTTGTGGGGGAGGAGGTGGGGGTTCGCCGTCAGTCCTCTGAACTGCAATGTGGTGTCTTGGGACCACGGAACGCACCTTCCCCCGTAGGTCGTTCCACCTCTTCCTGATGTCATCCCTAGTTCTTGGATGCTGTCCCACTGCATTAACTGTCAACGATTCTGCGCCATAGCTCCATCTTCCTAGCTATGGAGGTGTGCTGCACCTGTGAGCCAAATAGCTGTGGCTCTAACCAGATGATTTCCTCCACCATGACCCTGAGCTCCTCCTCAGAAAACCTGGGGTGTCTTTGAGGTGCCATGGGGTGGTGTGGGTGATGTGTGAGGTGGTGTGTGTTGTGATGTGTGAGGGAATGTGTTTGTGTGTGTTGTGTGAGGTGCGTGGATGTTGTGTGAGTGATGTGTTGAGTGCCTGTGGATGCTAGTTTGTTGATGGTGGGGTCTCCCTCTGGCCTTCTGTCGCAATTCTGGTCGTAAGGGTTTGTGGGTGATGTGGGTGTGTGTTTTATATTGTATTGAGTGTGTGGGAGTGGTGTGTGCATGTGTATCAGGTGTGTGTATTTCGAATTGTCCAATGTGGTTGTGTTTTGTAAATGTGTGTGTGTTTTGAGCGCGGCCGTGTGTACTGCCAATGGTTTACTGCGGTTGAAAGACCGAGGCGTGGATTCGTGGGTCGTGTTAGTGTGGGCGTATTCCTGTTGGCATGATGGTGGAGGTTTTGTTATCGCCAGTTTATCACTGACCTTAGGTGTGGCGGACTTGTGTAGGTGTCTGGATTTTGGCGGATTCCGAGCTGTGGGTCGTAACAGCTGTAGCGGAATTCCGCGGCCGCGGCGGTGTGTTGGCGGTCTTCTGCACGGCGGTAAGCAGGATTTACCGCCAATGTTGTAATGAGGGCCAAAGTATTAGTGAGAGAAAAATAAGCAAAAAGAGAGCAGCCTAGGAGCAGTTTGCAGCTGCAAGGCCCTCAAAATAAATAAATAAATAAAATTGAAATAAAACAAGGGTCATGAGAGGTAAGGCTGGGCAGCACTTGGTTGCAGTGGCCAAGTGGTGATGAAAATGTATACTAAATGGAGAGAGTTGGGGTGTGGGGGGATGGCTTGTGAAAAAATACATACAAATTGAAAGCTGTGACAGTGGTTAAAGGAGAAAAAGTGGGAGGAAATGGTTGCGAGAACAACATAATGAAAAGAGAACCAGGAAAGAAGACATGCACACCCATAGAGAGCTGTATGAGAAATAAATAAAAAAACTCTACCTAGCAGAAGGATTCATCTCATCCTTTCAGGAGCAATATAAAGCAGCAATGCTCCAAGGGGAAACAACAACTGGGAAGAAAGCCATTGAGTAAGGAACAGAGACCTGAGACATATAAAATATCCATCCATTCATGAGTAAGGAGCTGACACAAAGCATTCTCTGTGTATTGTATTGTAAAATGTAAGCTTTTGACAATAGATAGTTACAGCTGTCAATAGCTGAGACCTAAAATGAAAGGACGAATCAAAGAAAATCAGGAAATGCTGCTAACACAGTGCCTTCTGTAGAAAAACAGTAAACCATGAACACGTAGTATTGTAAATATTTGCAAAATATAAGAACAGGTGAAACATTAAGTTAGGGTACATGAAAGCACAAACCCTAAAGGATAGGCCCAACACTGGTACAAGGACCTATGCCACTCCCTTGAAGAGAAGCAATTTTATGTCATTAATGGGTAGCATACAGCAGGTGAAACCTATCACTCCCTATGGTTCTCAGAATATATGCTTAAGCACCTGACTCTCAAATTTGGGAAGGAGCTAGGGTCTTATATCCTGTTTGCTAGCTTGCAATTCTTTATGCAATACATAATCTTGGTCTAAAACTGTTAAAAATGTTTTTTGGCACAGAATAGTTTTATTCTGCTCTGAGGCTGTTTTTAATAGCCCTGTAGGTCTCAACATCATGTAATCTAATACCTGCTGTAAATACAAAATCATTCCATTCAATGCATGCTATGCGTACCTAATGGCTCCCTTCTACATGGTTCCCACTGGTCTAGAAGACCTGTAGTTATGTTACATGTAATGTAATTGCATTTGAAATATGCCATTAATGTGCTTTGCAGTGCGTAGCACATTACTTTGGAACCTAAGGTTATTGTATAATCCAGTGGTTATTGGTTACTGCTGGTTATTGGGTTTATGTGTAAGCTCACAAGGAAACCATTTCATACATTTATGTCAGTTTCTTTTTGGTTGCAACAAGAAAACAAGCATTGAAATCTTGAGCGAATGAACCGTACCTGCCACTGTTTACCCTAAGCCACCCCATGTGTGGTTATGTATGTTAAAGGGGATGCTGGATGGGATGGATACATGGGCTAGATGAAATTTGCTATTTTAAGAATGCAGGGATAAGTTAAAAAAAAAAAATGTAAATCGATATGATATGGTGTGGCAATTTGCAGAAATAAAACAAAAGAGATTAAAGCAGGCAGACATCTGACTTGCAGTAGGATATACTTAGAGAGCAGAGGCATGCAGACAATAGAAGGAAAGAAGAGGGTCCTTCAAAAGAACTGAAGGACAGGCAACAACCCAAAGTTTTAAGTGAGTGTCAATTTTTCAAGCATTTTAAAAATATTTAGTGGGAAGACGTTTTTTTCATAGCTTACAATTTAAGGATGTTAAACTTTAGAAAGAAGTAACATTATTTGCATGTGAGATAGTGCTATGTTAATTACATTTGAAGGCAAAAGAATTAGATGAGTGATCTGTTCATTGCTACCATTGATTGTATTGTCTTATAAGCTCTTTGTCATGCTAGGCCCATAGAGAAGCTGCGTGTGCACTTCCGCCTGGTCTTCAGTAATTGTGGTATACATCATGATGAGTCTAACCCCTGGCTCATCCATTGAAAACAAAGCACCATAAACTGCACAGCTGGTCAGCAGTTGCTGGCACTGGCACACTTTTACAGAGGGTCATAAAAGATGCCAGAAGAATCAGTGTGAGGAAATATTGGCGTAAATCTGAGAGCTACTCATTTCTTTCAAACTCTCCTGCCTATACCTCCTCCACAGAATAGAACCAAATGTGAGAAAGTGGCGCACAGACCCCGCAGAGCAGAACAACAGGAAGCACAAAGTCCTGGCATCTGTCACCTACTGGGTAGCTGTTCGGGGGCATCCTCTTCTTGACAGAGAAAGGTTCTCTTGCTATTGGGGTAATTCATCTTGTTCATCAAGGGGATTCCTAACAGGGGGTGAAGTGACTAAAGTCTCTGAAAAGGTCACTCTCTTGCATGAGTGATACTGTAGGTCTTATATGCTTGCAGGAGCATCAGTGCTCAGGAAGATTTTTTGGGGGGCGGGGGTAAGAGAAAGTGGGTTGTTTGGCTGAATGGGGTGTGAGCCCTTTCAATCAGAAACCACAATTCCTGTCAGGGTAAGGCACAAGCAAGCCCCAAATTAACCTGTGCTCTCTCTCTGGTAGCTTGGCACAGAGCAGTCAGACTTAACCTGAAGGCAATTTTTAAAGTATTTGTGCAATACTTCCAGCAGTAAACCAGTGAAAACATCACACATAAAGGATTCAACAACATATTAAAAAAATGAAACGTAGTGTAATAAATGAAATATGACCAAAATGGCAATAATCCGATAAGAGAGTTATGAATTGTTAAAGAATAAACTGTAAAACAGTGCTTAGAAGTAAGAAATGTCAATCGGGGATAACTGGTAGTGCTAGACTGGGACAAAGCTAAAAGTTCAGGCCAACCGGTATTGAGCAAGTTCCAGCTACAGGGAGCCAGTTAGGCCTGCTGAACCAAAGTTCCTTACATTCTGGCTAAAGACCATAATGTGGATCCGAAACAAGGATGCTCTGCACAGCCATGGTGATGCGTGGGTTCTAAGATGCAGCGCGGCTGTGGTGTAAGATCATGATACATCAACGTCAGAGATCCTGTCAATGGTCCTTGAGATACAAAGACTGTTGTCAAAGATGTGTGGCACAGTCTAGACCAACGGTACTCAAAGTACGGCCCGCGGGCCGCCAGCGGCCCCACGGACCTAGCTTGGCGGCCCGCGAGACGCACATCAAATGCCACATCTTAATGGCAGCAGTATGTAAACATAGAAGAGGGCCGCGGGAGCATGCTCCCGCGGCCCTCCTCTATGTTTACATACGGCGGCCATTGTTTATGGCGTTGCCCTGACGATCCTGGAAGCCAAAGCCCCATAAAAGTCAGCGCTTGCAGCTAACTTTTATGGGGCTTTGGTCGTCTGCTTCCTGTCACCGGCTCCACGTCTGCTGCCCGCCTGCCTGCTGTTCCACATTTGTGGCATCTTTACAGTGCTTTGAGTCAGGTAAGGCTCTTTGGTTTTTTATTTATTTGTTTTTAATGTAGTGTGTGTTACTGGGGTAGGCGTGAGAGCAGATTGCGCTGTGTGTGTGTGTTACTGGGGTAGGGGTGAGAGCAGATGGCGCTGTGTGTGTGCGCGCTGTGTGTGTTACTGGGGTAGGGGTGAGAGCAGATGGCGCTGTATGTGTGCGCGCTGTGTGTGTGTTACTGGGGTAGGGGTGAGAGCAGATGGCGCTGTGTGTGTTACTGGGGTAGGGGTGAGAGCAGATGGCGCTGTGTGTGTGCGCTGTGTGTGTGTGTTACTGGGGTGGGGTGAGAGCAGATGGCGCAGTGTGTGTTACTGGGGTAGGGGTGAGAGCAGATGGCGCTGTGTGTGTTACTGGGGTAGGAGTGAGAGCAGATGGCGCTGTGTGCAGATGGCGCTGTGTGTGTTACTGGGGTAGGGGTGGGAGCAGATGGCGCTGTGTGCAGATGGCGCAGTGTGTGTTACTGGGGTAGGGGTGAGAGCAGATGGCGCTGTGTGTGTTACTGGGGTAGGGGTGGGAGCAGATGGCGCTGTGTGCAGATGGCGCAGTGTGTGTTACTGGGGTAGGGGTGAGAGCAGATGGCGCAGTGTGTGTTACTGGGGTAGGGGTGAGAGCAGATGGCGCTGTGTGTGTTACTGGGGTAGGGGTGAGAGCAGATGGCGCTGTGTGTGTGCGTGCTGTGTGTGTTACTGGGGTAGGGGTGAGAGCAGATGGCGCTGTATGTGTGCGCGCTGTGTGTGTTACTGGAGTAGGGGCATTGTTTTGAAAAAGGGGGTGGGGTGGTTGTTCCCCCTCTAAGCCCCGCCCCCGCTGTCACTTCAGTGCTGCCCTCGGCCGCAAACCATACTGCAATTTTGGCCCCCGAGAAAAAGTTTGTGAGTACCCATGGTCTAGACGATGCATTAGTTCTGATCCATGCAGTTGCAGCGATGGGGAGGTTTGTCGCCATTGTCAAGGCTGCCGTAGATGAGGGATGCAAGGAGCTTGTACCAGGGAAAGCGACACGCAGTGGTGGTTCTGAAGTCAATGCGCTGGTGCCAAGATGCAGCAATTCAAGTCTGTTGCATCGGTTCTGATTCATCCAGTAGCGGTGAAGTGCCTGTTCTGCTCCACGCTACAGAGCTGATGTGTCAGTTTTGCTCCCTCTACAGGAAATGTACCTATTTTGCTGGAGCAACCAGCTTAGGTCCACTTCCAAGGGTCCAGGACTGGGGTGGCACCACTTGGCAGAGCAGACTCACAGATGCAGAGTCCAGGTGCAGAAGCAGCATGGGTGGAAGTCTTTTATGTCCCTGAGACTTCAGATCAGGAGGCGATCCAACTAGCCTTTGGAGTCACCCTGGGTTCCGGGTTGGAGAGAATCAGGCCCTGTCATTCTCACTATCAGGCAAGAGGGCAGCAGGGAGCAGCTCAGGCCAGCAAGGCAGGAGTCCAGCAGAGTAGCAGTCCAACAGAGAAGCAGTCCTTCAGCATCATAGCAGTCCTTCTTCCTTGCAGAGTATCCACAGGTCCAGAAATGTACTGAAATGGTGGCCTCAGAGGTCTAGTACTTATACTCAGACATGCCTTTGAAGTGGTGAAGGCTACAAAGACATGCCTTTGAAGTGAACAGAGTCCCTGCCCTTCCTGCCCTGCCTTCAGATTCACTCCAGGAGGTTATACAACCCTTTGTGTGTGGACAGGACATAGCCTATTCAGGTGTAAGTGAGGCTGTGTCCAGCTCCTCCCTCTCTTTCTGCCCAGGATGGCCCACCAAAGCCCATCAGGTCACACTTAGGCTCCCATTGTGTTTCTGTCTAGGAAGAATGCACCAAGGCCAGCTATCAACCCACCCCAGATATGAAAGGAGAAACAAGTAGCAGACATCAAATGGCTAGAGTAAGAAAATTACAACTTTTTAAAAGTAGCATTTTCAGAATTGAAATTTAAAATCCACCTTCATCATAAATTGTGATTTTAAATTGTGATTCCAGAGACACTTATAAAATGTTATTAGGCAACTCTAATGTTAGGCAACTCCAATGTTATCCTATGAGAGTGATAGGCCTTCCAGTATCAGGACATGTAACATTTTAAATTGCATGTCCAATTTGTTAAATACACTGCACCCTGTCCTTAGGGCTGCCTAGGGCCTACCTTAGGGGTGACATTTATGTATTAAAAAGGAAGGTTTGGGCCTGGTAAAGTTTTATTTTTCCAGGTAGACATGGCAGTTTAAGACGGCAGACACAGGCTCTGAAATGGCAGGCCTGAATCATGTTTAAAGGGCTACTTAAGTCAGTGGCACAATCACTGCTGCGGGCCCACTAGTAGCATTCAGTCTACAGGCCATGGGCACATGTAGTACTAGGGAATTATAGGTAGATTAATTATGCCAGTTGAGGATATGCCAATCTAATCATGGTTTACGGAAATAGCATAAGCACTTTTGCACTTGTTAGCAGTGGTAAGGTGTGCAGAATCCTAAGGCCAGCAACAACTAAACAAAACATGAGGTCTGAAGGGTAAAAGTGAGGGTAGACCACACCAAGGGTGCCAGGTTTAATAGCTAGGCTTGCTTAACAGGGTCATGTATGGATTTTTTTGTTTGTTCTGATCCGGGAGTTTCATTAAGTTTTCGTTCTGTGGCTTTTAGGGATCCTTTCAGTGGGAGTGGGAATCTACTGTATGATTTTTACAGAGTCTCTGGAAATGTCTCCTATTCTTTTATAGAGTGGTGTCAGGGAAGATATTTTGCTTTGGGTTCTTAGCGAGCGTCGATGGAATATTAGGAGAGGTATCACAGCCATGAATATGAAGGCAGACATGCAGTTCTTGCCTTCTCGATCTCTCCCTACACTCTAAATGTGCACTACAGGCAGGTGGTGTAGTCCTTAGTGGGGCTAAACTTTAACAGCACCACTTATACAAAAGCAGCCTCACAGGCTAGGGTAGCTGGAAGGCCCAGAGGTACAACCAGCAGCAGAAGCATTTCAAATGGAGAATTAGGCTTTTCCAAGCAGATGAGATCTCCTAATCGTGGTGGTTTTGAAGCCTTAGAAATACTAGCTCTTTATGGACACAAATGTTGGCAAGTAACTATAAGCTTGCAGTGTCCATCAGGGAAATGTTGTCTTGCATAGGTTTATATGCAACCGATTCCTAGTGGTTAATGACATGCAGCAGGAGGTACGGGAGCAGTTAGGCCTTTGTATGTGCTCTTTCTTTTGGTGTGTAAGCTGGAGTTTGTCTGCTACGTGCTTGCTGTCTCTGGAACAGTAATGTCACAAGTATAACTTTGTGTTCCTGGTAGCAGTTCAGCAGCAGCCTACAACCATCCTGCATAGTACTGAGATGCACATGTTAAATGTTCAGTTTTTCAAGTCACTCTAAACTTTCTTATTTAATAGATTTCAAATATGTTGTTTTCTCCTATAATCTCACTCCACCACTGCTCTACATGCTCACCTGGCTGGTAGGACTTCAATGTATCCCATCTGCTCTGTCGTAGTTGGACTCTCACTCCTAGATGAGACTGCTGGTTTAGGGGAGACAGCACTTTTGTTTGCAGGTGACTGAGTCACTCCTATAAGAGGTCGTAACTGTCGGCCCAACCCTCTACGCTCACAAGCAGTACCTCACCAAAACTCAGAGAGCAAAGGTGATTTCTGGCAGCCTTACGCATGAACTCTAGATAAGACCTCTCAGGGAAGTCATAGTGGAACTGAAGTTACCCTTTTCTCACATTACCAACAAGTCTTAGGGGGTCTTTCTGACCCTGGCGGCCGGTGACCGCCAGGGTCACCGACCACGGGAGCACCGCCAACAGGCTGGTGGTGCTCCCGAGGGCATTCTGACCGCGGCGGTTCAGCCGCGGTCAGAAAGGGTAAACCGGCGGTCTCCCGCCGGTTTACCGCTGCCCCATTGAATCCTCCATGGCGGCGGAGTGCGCTCCGCCGCCATGGGGATTCAGACACCCCCTACCGCCATCCTGTTCATGGCGGGAAACCCGCCATGAACAGGATGGCGGTAGGGGGTGCCGCGGGGCCCCTGGGGGCCCATGCAGTGCCCATGCCAATGGCATGGGCACTGCAGGGGCCCCCGTAAGAGGGCCCCGCAAAGTATTTCAGTGTCTGCTTTGCCGACACTGAAATACGCGACGGGTGCAACTGCACCCGTCGCACCCCTGCAACTACGCCGGCTCAATTCTGAGCCGGCGTCCTCGTTGCAGGGGCATTTCTGCTGGGCCGGCGGGCGCTCTTTCGGAGAGCGCCCGCCGGCCCAGCGGAAATGTTTAAATGGCCGCCGCGGTCTTTTGACCGCGGTGCGGTCATTTCACAGCGATACCTTGGCGGACGGCCTCCACCGTCCGCCAAGGTTAAAATCACCCCCTTAGTCACAAACAGGCAATGAAGGAGGTACAGGAATGTTTTCAATATATTTGTTGAACGGACTGCAATCTGCGATAACATGCATGAGCTGCAATGACTAGGATAAAAAAACAGTAAAAGAAGAAGAATTGGGAAGATGAGAGTCGTGAATACAAACCCCCCATCTAACAATAAACATGAATTATAAGATTCCAGCCAAGAGAACCTAATCTCTAATCTAATGAGAGCTAGGTATGATAAGCCTAATCTGCCAGTGCCAGGTCTATGAGAAGCACCCCCAACTCTCATTACCTTGGAATGAGGTCTCTAGGTCAAACTCCGTGGTGACACAAAGGCTGAGTTCATCAGCAAGGTCATGTGCAGTGTAGATGGCATCTGGAAGGAACCCCTCTAATGACTTTGTTTGTGTGAGATGTATTTATACAGATCATGTATGACCCTGATGCAGGTATGTTCCTGAACAATTGATAGGTGATTATATAAATAATCCCCAACAAGATTACATTATGTTCCTATCACACATAAGTGAGAAAGGGACATGATAACAATACCTACGTACATCACTGATCATGACGCTGATAGTGACGCCTTCTCAGAGTGGCACTGATAATGCAAATCAAATTATCTTTATAAAATTAAAACAATGGCAGCGATCTTAAAAGAAATAATAAAAAACGGACTAAAACAGAGGATGCTAAGTAGGTTAAAAGTCACTAGGTGACAGGGGCACAGGCCTGCAAGCTAGAAGGCTAATCTAAACTCCTGAGTTCCAATAAGAACTGAAAGGGATTCTTTTGTGTTGTTAATTCACCACAACCTCCCCATTGCCGAAACAAGGATTCTCACTCACTAGCAAGGGTTAATGAGTCTAAGGCAAAAATGCTCTGAGCTAAAAAGTCAAAAATATAATTAAAAACTAAGCTAAAAAAATATAAAAAGATAAAATGATTACAATGACAGGCACAGCAGGCCAAATGCAGGCCGAATTAATAAGACAATTTGGTGCTTTATTTAAAATTTTGAATAAGGCCAATGGTTGAATCATTCAACAATAATCATGGTCTTGAAGAATGTCTCTGAAGTCATCAAATGGGAATGTGTCCATGAAGGAATCCACATAATCAAATGTCAGATAAATCTCAGGCTTGGCAGACGGATCCACGGAGCAGAAGTGCGCAGATGCCGTAGACACAGGATCACCCACGTTAGCAGCACCACCCATAGTGCCAGATGTCATTGGATCCAAATAGTTCACAAGTGGTGGCTCATAAGAGGCCCCGTGAATTAACCTCAGTGTCATGGGGCACGACCGTGAATGAACCCTCATCGGGAACATCAGCAGTCCTCCACTTTTCTGACACTGTTTTTGCTGGTTTTAGGACTCTAAGCACTTTACCACTGCTAAACAGTGCTAAAGTGCATATGCCTTCTCCCTTAAACATGGTAACATTGGTTCATACCCAATTGGCATATTTGATCTACTTGTAAGTCCCTATTAAAGTGCACTACATGTGCCCAGGGCCTGTAAATTGAATGCTTCTAGTGGACCTGTAGCACTGGTTGTGCCACCCACATAAGTAGCCCCTTAACCATGTCACAGGTATACCACTGCAAGGCCTGTGTGTGCAGTTTCCCTGCCACTTCAGACTTGGCATTTAAAAGTACTTGCCCAGACTAAAACTCCCCGTTTTCAACATATAAGTCACCTCTAAGGTAGGCCTTAGGTAACCCATAGGGCAGGGTGCTATGTAGGGAAAAGACAGGCCATGTACCTGTGTAGTTTATATGTCCTGGTAGTGGAAAACTCCTAAATTAATTTTCCACTACTGTGAGGTCTGCTCCTTTCATAGTACAACATTAGGGCTACCCTCATATAGTGTTTCAGTGGTAGATTCTGATCAGAAAGGGGTGACCAGATCCTATTTAGTATAGGCTGAATGGTAATACAAACCTCAGCTCATTGGTGAATTTGGATTTTATATCACTATTTTAGAAATGCCACTTTTAGAAGTGATCATTTCTCTGCACTTAAAGTCCATCTGTGCCTTACAGCCTATTTCCCATCCATGTTTGGCTGGACTGGTTGACAGCTCCCTTGTGTATTTCACCCAGACAAACAAAAAACAGGATATTCAGTCACACCTGCACTCATTTGCATACTGAATAGGTCTTCCTGGGCTGGAAGGGTGGAGGGCCTGGCACTTAAACATTTCAAAGGCTAGTGGCCTGCCCTCACACAATGGACTGCCTAACCCCCTACTTGGACCCTGGCAGAGAGACCTATACTGAAAGGGGACCTTGTGCACTTCAAAACAACTCTTTGAAGTCTCCCTCACTTCAAAGCATGTTTGGGTATATTAACTGGGTCCCTGACCCCACCAATTCAGACACTTCTGGACCAGATCCTGCAACCTCTCAAGAGGAACTGCCTGGCTGCCCAAAATACTCACTTGGACTGCTTGCTGTAAGGACTGCTGCCTTGTTGTTGCCCTGCTGCCTTGATGGACTCTGACTTTGCAGAGAAGTGCTCTCCAAGGGCTAGGATTGAGCTTGCCTCCTGTTTTCTGAAGTCTCAGGGCCAAAAAGACTTCAACTCTTCAAGGACACTGCTTGTGCGCTGAAAATTGACACGCAGCCTGCCGGTAACGAGGCACAGCATGCCCTGCAATGAGAAAAACACCGCACAGCCGAACCGGAACGATGCAGCCCGACTTCCCGAGCGAAGATCAATGCTGCGACTGTAACTTCTTCCCGCATGCCCAGGATTTTTCCCTGCATCATCCCTGGGCATCCAAAGAACCCCACATCGCAGTGAGGATCCAAGACTGAGCTCCAGAACTTGATGCAAAGCCTCTTGCGTCAATTTCCCAGGAAAGGACGCATCATCTGTTCCATGTCGGTAAATTTGACGTACACCTTTTTTTTCCAAGCATCTCCTCCTCTGCGGTCTTCGTGCATGGTAATTTTGATGCAAACCAGGTACTTTGTGCAAACAAGAGACATCTGTTGATTTTTAAGATCTAAGACTCTTTTTTAACTTGCAAAAGTGACATCTCAACTTATGCTTATTGAATCTTGATTGTTTTGACCTTAATTTAATCAGATAAATATCTTATATTTTTCTAAACCTGTGTGCTGTATTTTTGTGGTGTTTTCATTGTGTTAGTGCATAGTGTATTGCACAAATACTTGTAAGTTAAGCCTGACTGATCAGTGCCAAGCTACCAGAGGATGGGCACAGGATAATTTGGATTGTGTGTGACTTACCCTGACTAGGATTGTGGTCCCTGTCTGGACAAAGGTGAATACCTCTGCCAACTACAGGGAGTGCAGAATTATTAGGCAAATGAGTATTTTTACCACATCATCCTCTTTATGCATGTTGTCTTACTCCAAGCTGTATAGGCTCGAAAGCCTACTACCAATTAAGCATATTAGGTGATGTGCATCTCTGTAATGAGAAGGGGTGTGGTCTAATGACATCAACACCCTATATCAGGTGTGCATAATTATTAGGCAACTTCCTTTCCTTTGGCAAAATGGGTCAAAAGAAGGACTTGACAGGCTCAGAAAAGTCAAAAATAGTGAGATATCTTGCAGAGGGATGCAGCACTCTTAAAATTGCAAAGCTTCTGAAGCGTGATCATCGAACAATCAAGCGTTTCATTCAAAATAGTCAACAGGGTCGCAAGAAGCGTGTGGAAAAACCAAGGCGCAAAATAACTGCCCATGAACTGAGAAAAGTCAAGCGTGCAGCTGCCACGATGCCACTTGCCACCAGTTTGGCCATATTTCAGAGCTGCAACATCACTGGAGTGCCCAAAAGCACAAGGTGTGCAATACTCAGAGACATGGCCAAGGTAAGAAAGGCTGAAAGACGACCACCACTGAACAAGACACACAAGCTGAAACGTCAAGACTGGGCCAAGAAATATCTCAAGACTGATTTTTCTTAGGTTTTATGGACTGATGAAATGAGAGTGAGTCTTGATGGGCCAGATGGATGGGCCCGTGGCTGGATTGGTAAAGGGCAGAGAGCTCCAGTCCGACTCAGACGCCAGCAAGGTGGAGGTGGAGAACTGGTTTGGGCTGGTATCATCAAAGATGAGCTTGTGGGGCCTTTTCGGGTTGAGGATGGAGTCAAGCTCAACTCCCAGTCCTACTGCCAGTTCCTGGAAGACACCTTCTTCAAGCAGTGGTACAGGAAGAAGTCTGCATCCTTCAAGAAAAACATGATTTTCATGCAGGACAATGCTCCATCACACGCGTCCAAGTACTCCACAGCGTGGCTGGCAAGAAAGGGTATACAAGAAGGAAATCTAATGACATGGCCTCCTTGTTCACCTGATCTGAACCCCATTGAGAACCTGTGGTCCATCATCAAATGTGAGATTTACAAGGAGGGAAAACAGAACACCTCTCTGAACAGTGTCTGGGAGGCTGTGGTTGCTGCTGCACGCAATGTTGATGGTGAACAGATCAAAACACTGACAGAATCCATGGATGGTAGGCTTTTGAGTGTCCTTGCAAAGAAAGGTGGCTATATTGGTCACTGATTTGTTTTTGTTTTGTTTTTGAATGTCAGAAATGTATATTTGTGAATGTTGAGATGTTATATTGGTTTCACTGGTAATAATAAATAATTGAAATGGGTATATATTTGTTTTTTGTTAAGTTGCCTAATAATTATGCACAGTAATAGTCACCTGCACACACAGATATCCCCCTAACATAGCTAAAACTAAAAACAAACTAAAAACTACTTCCAAAAATATTCAGCTTTGATATTAATGTGTTTTTTGGGTTCATTGAGAACATGGTTGTTGTTCAATAATAAAATTAATCCTCAAAAATACAACTTGCCTAATAATTCTGCACTCCCTGTAGAGACCCCATTTCTAACACTTGTTCACTGGAGGCACAGGCTGAGCAGCAAGATACGCCAATGGTAGATACTCGAAGAGGCACCAGGTGCAATGAAAGATAAGTTGCACACACCACAGGACTGGTAGGGATGACAAAAACCAATCATGCTCCAATTCTTCCAACAATGGAGCACCAAAGAACTGTACCATGTGATCATGACATAGCTGGGCTGGTGGTCGCTCCATCACTCTGCTTAGCAGAGTAAGCACAACCACTGCATATTAGGAATAGCCGTAGCAATATTTCACCAATCAGTGCCAAATTTATTGGAAGTCCACCAGACACACTTGAAAAGAGTCAATGGGTAGCTGATGGAATGACACCGAAGAGAGCCTGGAAGGTAGAAACAAATACAGACCCAACAGCCTGAAAGAAGTATACAATCCCTCAATCCTGCAAACCAGCTCTCCAAAGTGCTTAGGGAAGTTGGCATTTAATAGGGATTGTATCTCTGCTGATGATCTCACTATCTGGAGAGCATATGTCTCCTTGACTGATGTCAACGCCACTTGTTTTCGGAACAGCAGCGCCTTAAGTCTGCTTAGCTTGTCAAAATTTACATTAGTAGTATCAATGTGAGGCCACATTTCTGGTACTCTTCTCTCTTGTGTGGGATGGATTAAAACATGTCCCCAACAAATTACAATTTGAGACACACAGAACTTGTGTAGGCAATTCCTGGTCTCATTCCACAGCAGCTCTGATCATTCAGGACTATATACTTCCATTCAAAAGTATATGAAATGCTGGATGAATCAAAGGAATGGGTGTACCCTTCAGAAACCATGCCAAGTTTGTGACCCCCACATTGCAGAAACTGTGAAGTGACACCTGTGTGCAGATCATTGAATGACTAACAGTAGTCTCACATTCACTTCCACTCAGAAAGACCTCTTTTTCGCCATTCAGACATTTGAACTTGAAAGCCAACTCCCACTCTTCTTTAATATAGCTATTTGCTAGCTGCTCATATCTGCCCAGAGCAAATTGTTTCAAACATTTTTTAGCATGAAAGGTGGAAATTGGCAGATTTATCACACCATGTATGAGCCATACTGTTGATGGTGTTCTGCTACGGTGAAAGGCAACTTTTTTAACTTTTCTATGTTGAGCATGGTGTAACTAGCTTCCTTTTTAGCAATTATCTGTTGCTCCCTGAACAAATTAAAAGCAGCAAACAAGTCACTACTGTTGATATATTTCCATGGCACGTGGACATTTTTCATAATCTGTAACCTCCAACCCAAATGCATGAGAGAACACAGCTGACATTGCCCATGTTGTAAAAGCGACATGTCATTCTGAATGATCTCAATTGCAGAAGACACTATAGGGCATATCTAAGTGCCCCTAGCGCCACCCGAGCGTCACTTTTCATGACACTCTGGTGGCGCTAAGCACTACTCTATATTTACAAGGAGGTGTGATGCCACTTTTTTGTGGCGTTATGCTTCCTTGTAAACATGGGCCCCTTCGATGCAGTTTTCGGCGTTAGAGGGGCTTGCAATGGGTGTTGCTGTAGGAGTTCCACTGCAACACCCATTGTTCTTGAGGCTTTCTCAGATTTACTAGTTGTCGTAAACCTGAGGCAGCCCCAAAAACTAACCTCACCAAAGGGTGGAGTTAGCATGGCAAAATGAGGAGGAATAGTTTTATTCCTCCTCGTTGTTCGCTTTCTCCATGTGTGCTGCCTTCTGCAGCACACATAGAAGAAGCAAAATGCTATGGGCGATTGTTTACATGCAGGAAGGTGTCCCTTCTTGCACATAAACAATCATTCCTAATGACGCTTTGGTACTTCCATGTGTGCTCCATTTTGCAGCACATATAGAGGTGCTAAATCGTCATTATGCATTGTTTATGTGCAGGAAGGGGCACCTTCCTGCACATAAACAATCTATCCCCTCAACGCAGGCACTCTTGCTCTATTGTGCAAGAATGCCTATGTTGGCACTAGGCAGCTTAATTCAGTGCCAGCGCAGGGGTAAATGTAGGGGTGCACCCTATTCCTCTAAATAGGGTGCACCCTGTGTTTCAAAAGTGGTGCAGCGCTGCTTTTTTTGGTGCAGGACCGCTCTGTGCCACTTTTACATAAATCTGGGCCTAGATTATTATGTGTGTATATTCTGTTGGATGGATTATTCATGCTATTATCAACCTGAAGCCTTTTCTATATTTTCCTTATCTATCTGCCTTAAACATGTAGCAGTTTCCATTTGAGAAAGCTTCTAGATCTCATTGTATATGGCACACAGGAAACATTTAGAGAGTTGTTTTCTTGGACCTAGCAAGAAATCCTGCAAGTCTACTTCCTCTGATAGGAGACTAAGATGTTCTTTAACTGCTGCTGAGGTGTTAATGCATAACCATTGTTAGCACAATTTTCCCACACTGTATGTAGTAACTATACCAGAATGTTGACCTGAGACATAACGAGGGTCCGGCTGGCTAATTTTGAAAATTTCTGAGGAATTAACAAAACTTGCCTGATACACATTTGTGTCTATTAGCCACAATAACCACCAACCAGGACTTGAAAGTTTGTAATTATAGGGATCATTCTGAACCCAAGCATTTAGTTCTTCCTCAGTGACTTTTTAAGGAATGTTTGCTAATCGGTGAATTTGGATGGTGTGGGGATACTCGGTGCATTAATTTCTTTTATTTTTGCTAACCCTAGGCAGGATGTTTGTTGAACTGGCATTTAAGAATATTTTCTGTACAGGAATAAGGCATGCTCTAAGCAAAGCTTCCCTATCCTGAATTTCATACGTTTCACATCTATAGTGCTCTTCCAATATTTATAACCTTCAACAGCAAGTCCAGAAACAAAGGAATCTGAATAGATGAATTTGGTGTCAGTTATCAAAATCATCTGCATTTTAGATGGTGGTAATTTAAAATGATGTGACTGCATTTGTATCGTCATGCCCAGAAAAGTATGAAAATTTGTCTACATGTTTTGGGGCTCCCGGGTGGAGTTGAACAGTGTTCCCACTGTGTGTAATTAAATACTAATCTATGTCCAGTTGCTCGGTGCAGAAAATAACATCCCCAAAGGTGATAACAGAACATTTCCCCATAATTTGCTGTGCCCATATACACATCATTACTTTCAAATACAGTGTAACCCTGCAGTTTAGGAAGCATAGAATCAACCATTTTAACATCCCTGTTCTCAGAAACAACACCTGGTGTAATTACATCAGTCATGGAAATTTTTAATACATAAGGAATTTGGGTAACCTGAGTAGGCCCATATAAATCAAAAGGAACTTTATCTCAAAAAATCCCGTCTGGAATTGGTACTACTGAAACGTTCACAAGGGGCACGTCTCTTTGGACCCTACGTGAGGAAAGGTATGGTGTTAGAAATTTAGCCACATGCTCAACATAACAACAATCAGGAAAATAGTGAACATTTATCAAGAGAAATAAAACTGTAACAAAACAATCCATAACAGAAAGGCAATCAGTGTCAATAGTATCCACAGATAATGCCATGGACAAATCAAATAGTTATTTTTAAGCCATATGTACAGCTTACGTGCCTTTGAAACAGTTTCAGTTGAAGGTGTAGATGAAGTTGAAGAAAAGCCATCAAGGTCAATGAAATAACCAGAAGCAGTCTCTGCGAACACAAGAGCTGGTGCATTACTGGTAGATGGATCCACTTTGCGTTGAGGTTCGGAGAAGACGATCTCGTCACTTTGTGTTGCATTGGAGTAAAAAACAGCCACATCTTGGACAGTTCTTGTCAGTGAAGTGATAATAGGAATCAGCAAAAGCTCATTCTCCGCCCTCCCAATGCTCGAGGAGGCATTTGTAGCATTGTTGTACATGCTGGTGTATTCAGAAGTGTTGTTGTTTCTTCTTTGAAGAGGTATGTCGGTTGGGTAGTGAGAGGGGACCAGGGACTACCCAAGGGACCTCTTGGTCTATTGTGCAGTATCGGCCACATGATGCAATTTGATGTTGTCAATGGAGACAAATCTGTTCCCTATTGAACCTGGCAACAGCGGTAGAATGACAATTCTGGTGCCTTGGATTCCCAGGACTGGAACCTGTGCTCTGTAAGATGGGCCAAATTCCTTCTTCACAGTAATCTTCCCACAAACCAGATCCCCAACGTTAGAAATCCAGCCTGTAGAAATAGTTGGCACATCCCTTATTCCAAAAGTGACACCCTTGGCAGATGAATTAACATCCAAAATTGTTGAAGCTCCTGGAAGGCTGTGAGACGTTCATTTATGTAAAAAGGTGTGTCTGCTACCACCATACCAGAGCCAACAAGTTACGGGACATATAGTATGTTAGAAATGGGTTCTTTGGTTGGCAGTCAGGTTACCCCCTGTCCAAGCAAGAACCCGCACTCCAGTCAGGGCAAAGGAGAAACACACCTGGTTAACCCCCACTTACCCTCATGGTAGCTTGGCACGAGCAGAAAGGCTTAAATAAGAAGCAATTTGTAAAGTATTTGCACTAACACACAAAGTAATACAGTGAAAACACTACAAAATGAATACCACCCCAGTTTAGAACAAAAGGTAATAAATCAAACAAGACCAAAATGACAAAACTCCAACATAGACAAGTCAAAATATGAATTTTAAAAAGAATAAGAGTCTTCCTCCACAGAAAAAAATTGAAACATTGATTTTACACAAGGTACCTGGTGTGCATCAAAAATAAAGCTGCACAGGCAAGGGTGCATCGGAAAAGTCAGCGATGCATCGATTACCTACTCACAAGTGAGGCAGTGCATCATTTTCTTCTCCGATTGGGTTTGCAATGCGTTTTTCTCCCTCGCAAGACAGCGATGCTCAATTACCGGGCAGGGCACTTCTGATCCGCGTAGGTTCACGATGACTTTGACACCCAGCGACGAAGCGTGAGAAATCAGATCGCACTGTGCTAGAAAACTGCACTGTGTGGGGTTTGCGTCATTATCAGCAGCCGCAAGCGAGTGTTGTGTTGTTTCTCTAGCTGTGATATGTTAATTTCCCAGCCATGATGCAGGTGGGCATCGGTTTCAGCCATGAACTGGGTGGCGCATTGTTTTTCAGCTGCGTTGCAGGTGGTGTGTCGAAAATATCCCTGCATGGTGTTCTGTGCGTGGATTTCAGTCCTTGTTCCAACAACTTCATCTTCAAGGGCCAAGGGCCTGGATGAGGCATTACCTGGTAGGACAGGAGTTTCAGCAGAGAGTCCAGGTGCTGGCAGAGGAAGCCTTTGATGGTCCTAAGACTTCAAAACAGGAAGCAAGCTCAGTCCAAGCCCTTGGAGATTCTTCTCAAGCAGGAATGGACAACACAGTCCAGTCTTTGTTCCCTTTCAAAGGCAGAAGAAGCAATGAAGGATAGCCCAACAAAGCACAGTCACAGGCAGGGACAGCAGTTCTCCTCAGCTCTTCAGCTCTTCTCCTTGGCAGATGTTTCTCTTAAATCCAGAAGTGATCCTGAAAAAGTCTGGGGTTTTGGGTCCAATACTTAAAACCCTTTCTGCCTTTGAAGTAGGCAAACTTCAAAGGTAAGTCTCTGTTGTTTACAGGATCCTGCCTTGCCCAGGCCATGCCCCAGACACACACCAGGGGGTGGAGACTGCATTGTGTGAAGGTAGGCACAGCCCATTCAGGTGAAAGTGACCACTCCTCCCTCCACTCCAGCCTAGATGGTCCATCGGGATATGCAGGCTGCACCCCAGGACCCTTTGTGTCACTGTCTAGAGGAGATTCACAAACAGCCCAGCTGTCAGTCTGACCCAGGCATGGAATACACAAACAGGCAGAGTCACAGAATGGTTTAAGCAATAAAATGCCTACTTTCTAAAAGTGGCATTTTCAAACTAACAATCTAAAAATCAACTTCACTGACAGATGTATTTTTTGATTGTGGGTTCAGAGACCCCAAACTCCACATTTCAATCTGCTCTCAAAGGGAAACTGCACTTTAAGAATATCATTTAAAGGCAACCCCTGTGTTAACCTATGAGAGAGATAGGCCATGCAACAGAGAAAACTGAATTTGGCAGTATTTCACTGTTAGGACATAAGAAAAAACATGTCCCATCTTTAACATACACCGCACCCTGCCCAGGGGGCTACTTAGGGCCTACCTTAGGGGTGCCTTACATGTATAAAAAGGGAAGGTTTGGGCCTGGCCAGTGGGTACACTGGCCAGTTAGAAGTGGCAGTGCAAGACTGCACACACAGACACTGCAGTGGCAGGTCTTAGACATGTTTACAGGGCTACCTATGTGGGTGGAACAACCACTGCTGCAGGCCCACTAGTAGCATTTGATTGACAGGCCCTGGGCACCTCTAGTGTACTTTACTAGGGACTTATTAGTAAATCAAATAGGCCAATCATTGAAAAGCCAATTACTTATATAATTTACACAGGAACACTTGCACTTTAGCACTGGTCAGGAGTGGTAAAGTGCCCAGAGTATCAAAAACTGCAAACTCCAGCACACAGCCAAATATGGGCAGCAGGGGCAAAAAAGACACCCTTGGCAGATTATTCAGTGCTCTCTGGACCCCAGATAGGTGATGAAGCCAACTACGGCCTGAACCTAAAACTCTAGCTGTTAAGGACTGGTTTAGGTCACGGTCCCTCCTCTCCACAACAGAATTATCCTCAGTATATTATGGGAAAGAGCAATGGAGTTCAATACGAATCATCCTCAAGATGTTCGTGAATGCTCTAGAGGCAAAAGCAGGGCCCTGATCCAAGTGGAATGCTGCAACCTCATATGTACTGATAAAGACCAGCAAGCCTTTTATAAAAGTTTGAGTGTCAGATGACCTCTGTGGCCATACCCACAGGAATCTAGAACAGGATTTAACAGCGACTAAGATGTATTTCTATGCATCATGAGGTTGAAGGGACCACAATGGTCCAGGTACACACATTGTAGTGGCCTGTTTGACACTAAGATGGATGTCTGCAGTAGGTGTTTAATATTGGAGCCCTCTATGTGGTGGCAAATGTCACAGCAAAGGATATGTTACATGGCAAAAAGAAACGTTTCTGTAACAGTGATATTGTGGCCGCGACACCAGCATGATCAGATGTGACACCCTCATGCGCTGCTTTGATGAGATCAAATCTCTGGTCTTGGCTGGGGATCACTCATTCTCCAACCCCAGGAATTGTTGCAAAGGCAACATTCTGTGCACTGATACAGTAGGAATAGTTTGTAGGGTATACTTTTGGAAGAGGCTTGCCCACAGCCGAGGCTTTCACAGCAGCCTTAATTTCATTATCCAACCTTCAGTGAGAGTGAGTCACTGCAGCAACAGAAGCCATAGCTACTGCTGATTTGGCCACTTCATCAGTCAAAATGTTTCCAATATTGTTTACTCATACACGTTGGTGGCCCAGTGTATGTACTACATAAGCATCTGGTAGCTTATCTTTAAGGTCAGCCACCCTCTCCCACAGAGTACTGTGTTTAATAGTGTTCCCCTTTAAGTCTCTGAACCCGTTCAACCACCAATGATTGAGGTAATCATTGTAGGCCTGGACACAATAGTACAAATCACACTCAATCAATGTGAGCTGTTCAGGATCTTCATGTTCTAGTGCAAAATTAAGAGCCTTAAGCTCAGCCAACTGAGAAGTGCAGTCCCCCAGGGTCTGCGTGTAGACATTGTAGTGAATCCTAGTTTGTTTTAACAGGATAACAGGAGTTAGCTTAGCCGTCGACTTGTAAACTCGTGCCCCCGTCACCCAGTGACTTTTAACCTACTTAGCTTGCTCTGTCTTAGTCCATTTAATTATTTATTTCCTTTAAAATGGCGGCCTTGTTTATAGTTAGGCCACTTGTTATGGGTTCTATTATCAGTGTCACTGCGCCAAGGCGTCAAGATCAAGCACGAAAGACAAACATACAGTAGGCATTGACACTTAGGGATTTTCCCTCTCTATACTTTCGAGGGATTGTTGATATTAATTGCCGTCCCAAGCATGCCTATTATCTATTGTTATGAATAACACTTATGTCAGGGGACCTTGTAGACCTGTATAAATACAACACACTTTTAGACAGATAATCAGAGGGATTCCGACCAGAGGGCATCGCCACCATCGCTGATACCGATGCTGCAGTCATCTTGACACTGACCCAGTCTTCGTGTCCCTGCGGAGTCTGAAATAGAGACCTCATTCCAAGGTAACAAGGGTTGGGGGCTCCTCTCATGGACACGGCTTTGGCAGATTAGGTTTAACGAACCCAGCTCTTTCATATATTGCATAATGGTGGGGGTCTTTATAACAATGACTCTCCTCTTCACAATACTGTTGCTTGGTATATTCATTATCCTAATCATTGCAGTTCATGCAACTTATCACAAATTGCAGTTATGTTGAATAAAAACTATTATAACTTTACTGCATCTGTGTTATTGCCTTTGTTTGTATGAGACATAATAAATCTGTGAGAAAAGGGTAATTTCCGTTTAACCACGACAAACCCTGAGATATTGTACTTTGAGTCCATGTGTAAGCGACTGCTACAAATCACCTTTGACTATTGTGTTTATGGTGAGGTAATGCTAGTAAGCCGGTAAGGTTTGGACAACAGTTACAACTAGTTGTAGGAAGAGACTTAGGCCCTCATTACGACCCTGGCGGTATAGAACCGCCAGGGCCGCGGGACGCGGTGGCACCGCCGACAGGCCGGCGGTGCCCCGCGGGGCATTCTGACCGCGGCGGCTTAGCCGCGGTCAGAGAAGGGAAACCGGCGGTCTCCCGCCGGTTTCCCGCTGCCCCCAAGGAATCCTCCAAGCCGGCGCAGCTTGCTGCGCCGGCTTGGGGATTCCGACTCCCCCTCCTGCCATCCAGTTCCTGGCGGTTCTCCCGCCGGGAACCGGATGGCGGGAGGGGGAGTCGCGGGGCCCCCGTAAGAGGGCCCCAAAATGTATTTCACTGTCTGCCTTGCAGACAGTGAAATACGCGACGGGTGCAACAGCACCCGTCGCACATTCCCACTCCGCCGGCTCGATTACGAGCCGGCATCCTCGTGGGAAGGGAGTTTTTCCCTGGGCTGGCGGGCGGTCTTTTGGAGACCGCCCGCCAGCCCAGGGAAAAACTCATAATACCCTCCGCGGTCTTCTGACCGCGGAGCGGTATTATGGAGGGCGGAATTCTGGCGGGCGGCCTCCGCCGCCCGCCGGAATCGGAATGAGGGCCTTAGTCACCTACAAACGAAAGTATTGTCATCCTGAGACCAGCAGTCTTGCTCAGAGCAAGAGTCCAAACTACGACAACATGTTGAGAGTGGAATACACTATCCTTCATCACTTCGCTCACGGATGTGCAAGTGGTTGAGTACTGATGTTTTGTACCTACAGCTGGTTGTGCTGAACCATCAGTGTAAATGACAGTTTCATATCTGTCCAGTGGCAAGATGTTAGTAGGCGAGGGGACTCCCTATTGGAGGAATTCTTGCATTTTAAATTTTGGGTCAAAGATGTAGTCAACATCTGTGGCAGTCAGGAAGGTTGCAAATTGAATCCAATATGGATGTAATGCTTTAGTGTACGGAAAGCTTGTTTTGGTGACAGCCTCTAAGGCTGGCACTGGGGTAACAAAAATAATGTGTTTCCTTTGGGCAAGTGGCCTCTCCTTAATGACAGCCATCTGTAAAACAGTCAGACTTTTTTCTGTCAGTACAAAACGTTACTCTGCGTTTGAGTACAAATGTAATTTGTATGCTATGGGCACCATGTCGCCCTCATTACAGGTGACATAGGTGAGCTCGATGGCACCAGCAATTATCCTGATGAGTAAATTTGTTTATTGTTACATGTGTGTAAATGTTTTGTTTCTAACATGTCTTGCTACAATCTTCTAAGGATGCATGTGTGTTCAACTGTCCATTGTCTGCTTGAGAAATCTGGGTGAATTGAATCATAGAGGGGTTTGATGCGTTGTCCATAATTTGGAATATAAATTCTGCCAAAGAAACCAAGTAATGACTGCAGTTTCTTGATCGTGTTTAGTAGTTGAAATTGAGCACAATTTTCTAGAAAAAGGGCGTGGTCAGGCTCTTGCCCTCATTTGATAGCTCGTATCCCAGGAACAGGACACTTAGAAAGGCTATTTTAGTTTTCCTAAAATGTAATTTTTATCAAAGGGCAATGAATCCTAGAACAATCCGATCGACTCTGGCAAGATGATATGTTGAGGTCATGATCTGTGAGATAGGTGTCATCCATATAGAACAACGTCTCAGGATCAGTATCATGCAATATTGATATTACACGGGCTGGAAACAGCCCTGGGCTGTTCTTATAGCCCTATGGCAAATGGCAGAAATGTTTTTGTGAGCCAAATGAGAAAGCACTTAGGTCACGACTTTCATGCGCTACGTTTTGGCACAAAAAAAGTTGGAAATATTCAAGCTTGTTTAGTATTTGTTATGCACTATATTGTTAAATAGTGCAGTGCTGTGTGGATTTTGTACTGTGCATGGGCGTATATCTCTGTTTAAATGTCTGTAATATAAGGCTATTCTAGATTAATGTTCTGATTTTGCAACAGGGAATAATGGAGTATTCATTGCAGAGACACAGGACTCGATTACTCCATGGTAATCGAGCTGAGTGAGGATCTTTCTCACTGGAGCTTTAGCCTCGTGTTTAATAGAATATTGAGGCTAAGACTGGGGTGTGGACCTAATAGGTATTACCTGGTAGAGGGAATCGTTATCCTACCCTACATGGTTTCAGATAGCGCAGGTGCCTGCGCCAAAGCCCAGTTAACAGCATAGGCTTCTTTTACCGTCTCTGGAACAAGATCTGAGAAAGAAGGCAAAATTACATCTTCCCTATGTGGAAGCTTACAGACCTATTCCATTGGCCAGTCTCTTTCTGCCGATAGGATTTCACAATTAAGTTATTCCCAAAAAATTACACTAATAGTGCACTCTATGGGGGTCATTACGAACCCCTAACGGTTCAGCCGCCATGCCGGCTGAAAAGCCCACTACAGAAATGGCGGGCTGAACCGCCATATAATGAACAGCTTAAGGGCAGCCATAGGCGGCCCTTCTCCACTGCTAGGCTGCCTCCGACAGGCAGCCTGACGGTGAAAGGCATCATTATCCGCTGCTGCCCTTCAGGTAATGATCCCTACTGACCCCAGCTTCCCGCCAGGGAAAGGCTGGCGGAAGGGGTTCTCTGGGGCTGGCATGGGCAGTGCAGGGGCCCCAGTGCAGTGCCCCATTGCGCAGGCCACTGCCCAATTTACGGGCAGTGATCTGCGGGACGGGTGCAGCTGCACCCGCCGTACAGAGGCATTGATGGCAGCTCCATGTGGAGACGCTGGCAATGTCCCGGCCAGGCATTCTGCTGGGCCGGTGAGCGGAAACACTGTTTCCGCCCGCCAGCCTAGCAAAATGTTTATTATGTGGTCAGAGGGATCCCAGGGGGGACTGGCGGTCAGTAGAATGACCGCCGGCCTGAACACAGTGGTGACAACCGCTGTGTTCATAATGAGGGCCTATGTCTCCAGCTATCTGGATATTTAAATCATAAACCCTGTCAGGTGAAAGAACACGCCCGTCTGCAATCTCGACTTCAAGAAAGTTGCTAGTTGCTGTTGTATCCAGATGATCTTTCAGACAGTGGCAACATATTGTGACTTCTACCGTGCTGTCCAGCAGAGTCACTACCCATGTCTTGTTCCTCAGCATTGTCTCAAGTTTGCTAGCATGTTTTATGAAATTGCTGCTACCTTTTTCTTTTTAAATTGTGGCTTTTTTGTAGGGATTTGTCTTCTTTCTTGTCTGTAAGTCTTTCTTCTGTTTCACATAGTCATGACGTTGCTCTGATAGGCCCACTCTATCACTCCATCTGTCCGGGGTGTCCTGAAAATAATGAGGGGGAGGTGAATCAGAATATCTGCCAGGAGCCTTTAAAGTGTTTCTGTTTCTGAGATTATATATCCTTTTGAGTCTTTCTGGATGCTGAGAGTCTGCTCTCTGACTTTGTCTATATTTGTTTTGTTTTTGTTTATCCCAGCATTTTTTAGAACCCTCTTGTGCTTGTTTAGTATCTTTCTTTAGGGGTGATACTCTGAATTATAGACTTCCTCGGCTTGACTCCCAAACTATCCTATGCTAGTATATGTTTCAAAAATAATTTTCAGCAGTTGACACTCCTGTTCCATATTGTGGAGAGTGTGTTGAAGTTATGCATCCGTTTCCTCCCCAAATCCAGGGCTGGAGCAGTCCTGTGCACATTTTGAATTTGTTTCAACACTTCCGGTAAGTTGGCAAGTGTTGGGGTACCATGCGTGGTAGTGTATCTTGAAGCGAAGACTGTACCCCATGTGGTGCAGTCATCCACTTAGGGAAAAATTCTGAACGGCAAGCACATTGTGAGAATTCTATGTTTATCTTGTGGTCCAGCTGGTTAGTTTTTTGTGTTATCCAGAATGGCATCTTCTTGTGTTTCGTGGGCATTTTGCCCATGATAGAATGTATTGTTTGTTGGTTAATCCCAGTAACAGCCAATTGGTGACCAGCTGATGCAGCCCATGCTGGAGCGGTATTCAATGTTTGCATAGCAAATTTACCAATTGTCTGTAAAGTTGCACTAGCTCATTATAAAGTGTACGTCAGCTATACGCAGTGCCTGTACAGCAAGATGTGGTGTGAATGTGGCAGACATGGGCCACGTTGGTCCGTCCTTACTTAAGTGACCTAATCCCATGGGTTGCATTACATGTGGTAGGGTGTCATTGAACCAATTTTGATATTCTTCATAGGAAATGGGGTATCTCTAGATACAGATATGCTCATTACCGGTGCGGTACATTCGCTATTTTATATGTGTGAAATGTATATGTTGTCCCATCTTCCTCGGGAAAGGTGACCAAGGAATAGAATGTTTCTGTTTGGTAAGATTCATGGGTTTCCATGATACATGTAAGATCCCCACCCTCAACTGTTAAGCCATGGGCTATTAGATGTAGTGACAGTTAGTGTAGAGAAGACATAAACATTTATAAAATGCAGTGGACTGATCCAAAAAGTGAAAGACAATGTCCTGAAGCAGGGGTCACCCAAACCAGCCAACTGTTGAAGAACGAGTATCAAAAGCCCCTTTCTATATGTATATGTGCATGTATATTTTTTGTAAGGTGTATAGTGTTTGTTGTGTATTGTGTGGGTAATATAATAGTGAAATTAATCTCCAAGGCAGCTAGAGCTTTCTGCAGCCAAAATCTAAAAACCATGTTTTCCCCAGATCTATGAGACAAAATGGGATTCACACTGTTTTGTTCTGTATACATTGTGCCAGAATTTACTGTGTGTGGAAAAAAAACAGGTTTTGTGCAAAATTTGTTCATGCCTTGCAACTTTGATTTGTGCACAAACTCCCAATTGCATCCAATTGTGAGTTTATGTAGCTCGGTTATTGATGTGGCAATTGGCAGTGCAGTCTCATGGTTAGGTTTTCAGATTCCTACTTTAATTTTTTGTATTTAAATAAGTACATTTTAAGTTTCACTTCGAGACAGATGACAAAGACATATTGTGAACAATATGTACGGGGTGCTTTTGTTCAACCCCTTATTCATGATTGGATTACCTTTATTTACTTTCAACAAAGATCGTAATTTGAGAGATATTCTGCTTGAGGCATATGTTGCACCTACTTCTCCCAATATTCAACAGATGCTTCACCTTACCCCTATTTAAGGTCATTACAAATGCAAAAGTTGCACAACAAGCAGTACTACTACGACTGTGAAAACTTTTAATATTAATGGTCAACAATCAGTTCTGAAACACTTTTCTAATTGCAATACAAGCAATACAATTTTCTGTTTTGTGTGCCCATGTGGCCTTCCATATGTTGGAAAAACAACTCAACAAATCAAAAAGCGCATTTTTCAACATCACCCAAGAATTAGATGTAAGATTGAACATGTCCTAATGGTTGATCATTTCACATAATTGAAACACTCAGAAAAAGACATTGCTTGGTGGATCATAGATGTTGTTAATGTTACTCTCAGGTCATCAAATGTAGATCCTATTCTTACCAGCGAAGTGAACCTCTGGATCTGGAAGCTCGATAGTGTACAAAGGGGGACTAATGCATCTCTTGAATGGTCAATGCTTGTTACAGTTTAATGTGGTATCCATCCGTTGTTGTATCTGCAATTGTGTCTTTTCACTGTGGTTACAGTTTAATCCATCTTGAAATATGTTTGAAACCTAATATTGTATAAATAGGGCTCAATGGATCTTTTGAATAGTTAACATGTTATCCTGTAATGCGGTTTCCATCTACAATACAGTTACCAATATATTTCTGCATGTTTGCCAGTGATTGATACTTGTTCCTCAGTAATGTGTTTTCCATCACACTGTCTTCATATCAAATTATTGAATCTTTTTGAGATTTGTGTCAACAACAGAATAATTTGAATAATTTCATATTCATTTATTCTATTCATCTTTTAAGTCCTTTATGTTTGATTCATTTATTTGTTTTTGCCATTCACAAAATGACTTTTTTGAGTGATGGAAATCATTGTTAGGCAATTATTATGGCCCTCATTATGACTTTGGCAGTCTTCCATGAAGACCACCAAAGCCGCAGGCGCCAAGAGAACGCCAGTGCTGGTGGTCTCCCTTCCACTATATTATGGGTACTGCTGGATTTCCACCACACTTTTGGTGGAAATTCGGCAGTAGTCATGCTGGCGGGCGGAGGCGCTCTGGCGGTTCCAGCACCTGCCCTGCCTCGCCAGTAGGACACTGCCCGCCATAATATGGGCCATGATATGGCCTGGCGGTGTCCTGCTGGTGGGGTGCTGCCAGCAGTGGAAACGCCCCTTCCGGTTCCTTGGTGGATGACGTTCTCCCCGGAGCAGGGAAGGTGATCATCTGACATGGGAGGGGGAATGGGAGGGTGGTGGGTGCTGTGTGTGCGAGTCTATGGTGTCTGCGTGTCTGCATGAATGTGTGTATGCGTGGTTGTATGCGTGTCTGAATGTAAGTGTGTGTGCGTGTGAGTATGCGTTTTGGATGGGGGTATGTATGTTGTGAATGCATGTATGGATGCGTGCATGAATGCGTGTATGTATGCTGTTGTGAATGCATGTGAGTGGATGCGTGTATGTAAGTGTATGTGAATGGGTATATGTGTGGTATGTGTGGGTGTCTGTGTGCATGAATGCGGGAAGGGGATGGTGGGAGGGGGCTGTGGCTGAAGGGAAATGGGGGCGGTGGGAGGCAGGCTCTGTGGCTGAAGGGGTGGAAGTTGGGGGGACAGAGGGTCTAGTGCTTGCTAGGGGGTTGGGGGAGCCGCCTACCAGTGACAGGGAAGAAATTCCCTGTCACCGGTAGCCTTTCCGCTATGGTTTTCGTGGTGTGATACCGCCGTGGACACCATGGTCAAAAGCCGGCTTCTAATACCGTCGGCTGTCTTCTGTGAACTACAGGGTCAGGGATAATCATCTCTGGCCCAGCGGTTCCGACCGCCATGGCGGTATGAGTGGAGATGTGGCTGGTTGGCAGAGTCCAACTCACCACACTCATAATGTGGCAGTCTGCACCGCCAGCCTGTTGGTGGTGGGACCACCACCGCCAGGGTCAAAATTACCACCTATATGTCTATCTGATGATACCGAGAGTCCAGTCCTTATTTAGTTATTTAATGATTTTCTGCTTTTATGAGCATGTTTTATTACATCTGGGTGTCATTTGTCTATCTCCATTTTTACTAATTTGCTCCATTCTTATACCACTACTCACCTCTTATCACCTTTATCTTTATTTATTTTCAATTAACACTGACTGAAAATGAAGCTGTTTCCCTTTAGTTGTATATGTGACACCTGTTTCACACCCAATCTGGTGGAACAGAGTTAATGGTCCAGTGGCTGTCCTGCATATTTATTTCTCCACTGTGAGTTTCTTTGGTACGAGGGACTGTTTAACTAATGCCAACTGAGATGGTGCCAGCCACTCGATGCTGTTGAGTCTCCTCACAGCTGCGAACTTTGTACCAGCTAAGAGTTTTAACCTACTTTCGTACTGCAAACCATTTAAATTGAAGTTGTTGGTTCCTGTTCTACTGTCCAGCATGTTGCTGATTGCAAGGTACATTGATTGTTTGTGATGTGCTAGACCAAGTTTGTATCTGTCTTACTTGGTGTGAGTCTGCATTAGGTTTTCCCGTCCCATTGTTCAAGAGCGCATGGGGGTCACTACACAGCAAGTAGCTATGCTGTTTAATAATCTGCAATATGCAAATTTGTTGTTTTGTATTTTGTTTAAAAAAACCTTAGAATATACGGATGTGGGAGAAGAACCGATAACTGTAACTTATAGCCTCTGGGTCATGCACCCGTGCTCAACATGGCTCTGTACGTCAGGGATTTTCCAATATGCATACGTTGGAATCAGGATTTTTTTTCAATATGTTTTCGTGTTTGTCTATGGCAACAATTGGTTTTCAGTACATGAGTGCGGATATAATAGTGAAATCTTTCATCACTAAGGGGGTCATTTTGACCCCGGCGGCCAGTGGTAATGTGGCCAACCACCACATTATGACATTGGCAGGTTGGCTTCAGCCAACACGCCAATGTACCACTCCGACCGCCATGGCGGTAGCAGCCGCTGGGCTGGAGATAAGAATCTCCAGCCCGGTGGCCGCTATTGTACAGCCTCAGGCATTTTGACCCTGCCTACCGCCATGGTTTTCGTAGCCTTCGTAGCCCCACAAATTAGAATTTCACAACTGGCTGTATGCATATGGATTGATTTTTCAATGAGCATATTACAATTTAAACTGTTGTCTCCAATTTTACTCATATGGGTGTGAGGCTTAGTATCATATTGTGCTTATTCCAGATTCTTACTTGCAGGGTTTTGGATGCATTGTGGATATTTTAAGTTTACACTAGTTCTTTCACTGATAGGTCCTCTCAATCAACTTTGGGTGATTCCTTTGATTAAGTGATTTTACTAACCATTAGGTTTTCTGCCTTTGGTCTTATGAAGAGCACTGTTGCTTTCTCTTTGTGACTACTCTTTTTATCTACCCTTCTGGTGCCCACAAGCAAGCATTGATTTTATATGGGAATTGATATTAACATTCTGATGTACACATCTTTGGGACGGTTTTATAGGTGAAGGCTTTTTCCTTTGTACCTTATTTCTTCTTCCTTTTTCAGTTGTTTTGCAGGTGTATTTTGTAAAGTCTTTGATTTAATTATGTTTTATTCCCCTAGGAGGTCTTCTCTCTTCTTTTTTTCTACAAGATCTGATTATCTGCCATGTTTGGGATCAACCTTATGATATTTTACTGAGTTGGTAGGTCATACATGGACATATGGTGTTGACAAATCAGACTGCATCTTGTATTACACATTGTCTATGCATGTTTGAGATTCAAGTTGTGAACCCCTGTAATCCTAATTTCATTGATATTGACGAAATGCATTGTTTTTGTTTTTACATCTACTGCTCTGATTTGTTTGATTGAACAACATCATATCAAGTGATTTGTTTAATTTATTTGTGATGTTACTTTTGGACATCTGAAAATTCCTTTACAATTAGCAATATAAGTAAATAAGTAAATAACTGTAAACAAATGTCCCTTGTTGGCATTCCTACTTGCTCTATACTTGCACCCAAGCCTAGCCTACAAGGCCATATTTGGACATCCTTTTGTGTGTATTAACGTTCTAAAAGTGTCACTTTTATAATTATGACCTAAAATATACCTTTACCATGAGAGGATTTAAAATTACAATTCAATTGAGTGTAAACATCATATTTCTCTCTGTTCCCAAGCAATAGTTATGATGTATTAAATGTAATAAAGGAAACCCAGTTAGTCAAAGGGAGAGCTAGGTCTTACAGTAGTGAAAGATTACTTTAGATGTTTGTCACTACCAGCACATGTAAAACTTAAAAGTTGATGTCCTACATTTTAGATACAAGGCCCCGACCTATGAGCCTTTAAAGCCTACCTTATATGTATTAAAAGCGAAGGTTTGGGCCTGACAAAATTTTTATTTGCCAGGTCATAATGGCAGTTTAACACTGCACTACAGGCTGCAGTGGCAGGCCATAGACATGTTTTCAAATGCTACTTCAGTGGATGGCACAATTAGTGCTAGGGGCCCACTAGTAGCATTTAATTTACATGCCTGGGGTTTATGCAATGCCATGTTCTAGGGACTTAAGCAAATTAGGTGTGCTAATTAGGTGTATGCCAGTTTCACCATGTTTTAAGGAGAGGGTGCAAGCACTCTAATACTGATTATCAATGGTGAAGTGTGCAGAGTCCTAAAGCCAACAAAAATGATTTCCACACACAGGAGGAGTGAAGACAAAATGTTTAGGGAAATACCAAGCAAAAGATCTCAGGTCTAACACTTCAATAAAAAAAAAATCTACACTTCATCTTATTCTACATTGGATGATGCAATTTGTTCTGTTGTAATGTGTTGTTTCTGAGCATGTTTTCTTTCTGGTTGTGCAGGATTTATTGATGGTGCCTCCTCATTCACATTATTTTAGTTATTAATATTTGAAAAATAATCAATTAATTTTAAATAATATATTTTTCAATTAAAAAAGAAAACCACTAAAAAGCTATATCATGTAATTACTATACAAATAATTGTTGTTGTGTTAGGAGTCATATGTATAAATCAACAACTTCGTTAATTTTTTTTCAAACATTTGTTACTGTATAATTATGACCTTTTAGATGTATATATTATTAAAGTAAAACTTACATTTTAAAATACATTTTTGGTTCAAAGTATTTTTATTAACATTGTACAGCAATAAAAAAAAATACAATAGCACCTATCCGTTTTCAACATTATTTTCTCCTTTGTCAACTGGACCACTAGTTTAAGGCTACTTAAATTGATAAAGGTCATTTTATCTTTTCACCAATGCCATGGCTTTCTACCTGCTGGTTTAAAGCACAAATCATGCTCCCTTCTTTTTACCTCACTAAACGTCTTTTCGATGTCAGTGACTGATTTTTATTTCCACTTACAGCATTTACTTACTCTGCCACAGACTGCCATAATTTTAGCCTCACAATTTAGCCCTAATGTTAAGAATATATTTGTCAATCAGGCAGACTCTCTATTTTATAACTGTATCTGTCAGAGCCTACAGTTCTTTATCACTATAATTTTATCTATTTTTTCTTTCTCTTTTGACAGTTTTAATTTTGGCAAAATAATTTTACAATATGTGTTATAACAATATTAGAAAGACATTTTCTAACATTAAATGCCTAGCCTTTAAAACTAATAATTCCCAAAAACCTTATGTGCTTGTAGTCATATAAGAAGGAATCTAGACGTTATTGAGTTACATTTACTCTTCCTGTGAAGTACTCCCGCTTCAGCACATTTTTCATACATGCATGCTATTACTGGGTCTGTAAATAAAGTATGAGTTATTCATACTTAGGATTTTACTTCTACGTATTGGTCAGCATACCAAAACCATTATTTATTTGTTTGTAAATAAAGTATGAAATACTTCTAGTCAGATAGCTATTGAACTTATATTCTTTTATTGTCTGTACAATTAAAGTAACAGGTTACGAAATATAGAATGTAATGTTTTCGTGAACAAATATGAGGTCAAACAATATCTAGTATTCCTGGGTGCACATTTTACAACTCTGGAATTAATACAATCACAAAAAACGGTTGCAGGAGAGGTAACGTTAATTTTCTATTTTGAAGAGAAGGCAGAGCTTTCTCAAAAGTTCATTTTGTAAGTTTTTTTTATATTTCTCCAATTTCTTCAGTGGCTTGTAGGCCATATCTGAATTCCAGTATATTTTAATCCTTAGAATTGCAGACTAAGATAATTCAAATTTAGTTGCAGTGAGGTACTTTTAATGTCACTGGAAGTTATAAAAGGAGAAGTATGCCTGATTGGAAATCTGATAACCAAAACAAGTTCAAAGACAGGCACTCAAATTTGGAATAATGCGACACAGAAGGTTATTGCAATTTCTTCTCATCCACCTACCAGTGACAACTATAAAAAACAGATTCGAAGACACCAAGGCCCTCATTACAACCCTGGCGGTCGATGATAAAGCTGCGGTAACAACGGCAACAGGCCGGTGGTAAAAAAATAATTGAATTATGACCACGGCGGAAACTGCCAACACAGACAGCCACTTTAACACTCCGACAGCCACGGCAGTAGCAACAAGCACCGCGGCGGTAACAGCCAACAACCAGGTAGAAGACAATGTACCACCCACCCTATTACAACAAGCCAATCCGCCAACTTTTCTGGGGTGGTACCAACGCCATCATAAACACGGCTGAAACAGTAAACAGAAGGGAAACAACTCACCTTTGGACACTCAATGAAGAACCGTGACGCCACAGAGCCCGAACTGCAGGTGTTCCCCATGCTGGTCTACCGTCTTCTACACCAGGAATACCAACGCCAGTGACGATGACCACGATGAGCACCGCACCTAGCACACAAGGGAGGGGAGGAGGAAAAAAGAGTGGCACACACACACAACACGCAACACTCAACAACCCCACCCCAACACCATACACATAAACAGATGCAACAACATTACATATCCACCCCGTAACCCTCATGAATAATGCAAGGACAAAAGGAAGTGAGTAAAGTCAGTGTAATAATATAGATTTTGAGAAATACGTCCTCAAAGCACAAAACAGTAACTACAACATATACAAATGGAGGGACACTGCCCAGTCCAAATTGTCTGTGGCCCACAGGCCCATATCACATAGGCCAAGGCCCCACTTGACTCCTGCCTCAATACGGAGAGAACACTCCTGGGGCATCAGGTCGAAAATACACAGGCACCTCAGGGGTAAGGGGAATGGGGGGCACCTCAGCTGGAAGATGGTATAACGCCACTGCTCCTGCAGGGGGCTACATGCCCACTGCTTGGTCCTGAGGAGTGCAAAGCCACAGTCTCTTTAGTGGGTAGTTTGCCCACTGGTTGGTCCTGGGGAGTGCAAAGCCACAGTCTCTCAAGTGGGTGGTTTGCCCGCTGCTTGGTCCTGGGGAGTGCAAAGCCACAGTCTCTCTAGTGAGTGGTTTGCCCACTGCTTGGTCTTAGGGAGAGCAAAACCACAGTCTTTCTAGTGGATGGCTTCTTCCACTGGTTCTGGAGTGGGCTTTGTGCACAGTGTGCTTCATCCTGGCAAGGAGGGGGTGAGTGCGTGCCTTCTTCCACTGGCTCTGAAGGGGGCCTTGTGCCCAGTGTGCTTCATCCTGGCAAGGAGGGGGTGAGTGGATGCCTTCTTCCACTGGTTCTGGAGGGGGGCTTGTGCCAAGTGTGCTTCATCCTGGCAAGGAGGGGGTGAGTGGATGCCTTCTTCCACTAGTTCTGGAGGGGGTTTTGTGCCCTGTGATGCAGATCTTGGAGGGTGAAAGGTCACAGTCTCCTACCTGGGTGTCACACCTACAGTTGTTGCAGGGGCCAGGATGCACTACAGCCCATGGAGGCGTGACTACACACTGCCCATTGGCAGTCACTGCTGCTCATTAGTGGAAGTGGCGTGCTGGCGGCGGTGTTACCTATGGTGTGGGTAGACTCCAGCCCTTCCCCGCAGCCTCAGACGGCTGCCCACTGGGGCTGCTGCTGCTGGTAGTGGTGGTGGCAGTGGTGCTTGTGGCAGTGCTGGTGGTGGTGCTGGCAGCAGTGCTGCCTGTGGTTGGGGGAGGCTCCAGCCCTTCCCCCGCAGACTCGGATGGCTGCCCACTGGTTTGCTGCTGCTGGCAGTGGTGGTGGCAGTGGTGCTTGTGGCAGTGCTGGTGGCAGTGCTGGCGGCTGGGCTGGCGGCGGTGCGGGGAGGCTCCAGCCCTTCCCCCGCAGCCTCGGACAGCTGAAGTGCCATGGCTGGTGTTGTGTGCCCAGATGCTGCTCCAGCACCAGGCTCCATATCCATCCTGGCTGCAGCGTCTGTGCCTTTCTCATTGTCCTTGGCAGCTGGTGTTCCCTTCCTATCCTTAGCAGCTGGTGCTCCCTTCCTGTCCTTGGCAGCTGGTGTTCCCTTCCTGTCCTTGGCAGCTGGTGTTCCCTTCCTGCTCTTGCCAGCAAGTGGTGCCTCCTTGGTTCTGCCATCTGGTGGGGCATCCTAGCTTCTGCCAGCTGGTGGTGCCTCCTTGCCTTTGCCAGCTGGTTGAGCCTCCTTGCTTTTGGCAGCTGGTGGTGCCTCCTTGCTTCTGCCAGCTGGTGGTGCCTCCTTGCTTTTGGCAGCTGGTGGTGCCTCCTTGCTTCTGCCAGCTGGTGGTGCCTCCTTGCCTTTGCCAGCTGGTGGTGTCGCCTTGCTTTTGGCAGCTGGTGGTGCCTCCTTGCCTTTGCCAGTTGGTGCTCCCTTTTTGCCCTTAGCAGCTGGTGCTGGCACACTGGATGTGTGGACGGGTGTCTTCTTAGAGCCTCTCACAACTGCAGTGGCTGCAGAGAATACAGTGGCCGTGGACTGGATGGCTGAGGTGCTAGTCTGGGTCCTGAACCACCCTGACCCAAAGTGAAGGACGGGGGGTGGAGGGGCAGGGAATAGGTCAAGGGTGGAGAGGAAAAGCTTTTTAGGGACACTGGGGCTGGAAGAGGGTGAAGGTTTGGGAGTGGAGGAAGAGGGAGTGGTGGTAGGAGGTGTCTGTCTGCTGTGTTTGGGTGCAGGTGCATGAGCTGGATGCTGTTTTGAGGTGGATAGCTGCTGGGTGTCTGAGTTCTTGCGTTTGTGTACTTTGGGAGGAGGGAGCACAGACACAGTAGGAGAGGACACAGGGTACGTGTGCATGGATGTGGGGGTGGTGACTGCCAGTGAGGGACGTGTAGTGATAGGCATGATGGTGATGGAGGCAGGGGGGTGGCTGTAATGCATGCAGGTGTGAGTGGAGACGCTACTGGGAGGGAGGTGGATGACGACGACGAGGGGGACACAGTGGAGGTAGTGAATGTTGGTGTGTCTGCATCTGGATGCATCACTCAGCCCCACCCTCTTCAATGTCTACATGGCTCCGCACGCCAACATCATCCGATCCCACGGCCTCAACATCGTCTCCTACGCAGACGACACTCAGCTCAGCCTCTCTCTGACGAAGGACCCCGCATCCACTAAGAACAACCTCCACACTGGACTTCACGCCATCGCCAACAGGATGAAAGAAAGCCGCCTCAAGCTGAACTTGGAGAAGACTGAGATCATCATCTTCGGCACTGACAGACCAGCATGGAATGACTCCTGGTGGCCTGCCACCCTGGGGTTGGCTCCAAAGCCCACCACCCATGCGCGCAACCTCGGCTTCATACTGAACTCTTTGCTCTCCATGACCCAGCAAGTCAACGCCATCTCATCCTTATGCTACAACACCCTTCACATGCTCCGCAAGACCTTCAGATGGATCCCTGTGGAAACCAGAAGAACGGTCACCCACGCCCTCGTCAGTAGCAGACTGGACTACGGCAACGCCCTCTAAGCAGGAACAACGGCCAAGCTCCAGAAGAAACTCCAGCACATCCAGAGTGCCTCAGCACGAGTCATCCTCAACCTCCCTCACCACGAACACATCTCAGCCCACCTCAGAGACCTCCACTGGCTCCCCGTCAACAAAAGGATTGTCTTCAAGCTCCTGATCCACGCTCACAAAGCTCTCCACGATGCCGGACCGGCCTACCTCAACGAGTGTCTCAACTTCCACATCCCTACACGCCAGCTCTGCTCTGCCAACCTCGCCCTCGCAACCGTCCCCTGCATTCACCATACTCCATCCGGCGGCTGATCCTTCTCCCACCTTGCTGCCAAAACCTGGAACTCCCTCCCCGTCAACCTATGTCTGACCCGGGACCTCCTGACCTTCAGGAAGCACCTGGCTCCTCGAGCAGTATCACACTCCACCCCTCCCCCAGCACCTTGAGAACCTTCCGGGTGAATAGCACGCTTAACAATTCACTGATTGATTGATTGATTGATTGATGGTGCTTGTGTGAGTGCCTGTGGGATGAAGAGTGGGGCTTGTGTTTGCCTGAGCCACTTGTGTGTGTTGATTTGGGTGCATGCTGGTCTGAAGGTGTGCTTGGGATATGCTGGGGCTGAGGGGAATGAGACTGGGTAGAGGACATTGGAGGGGGGATGCCATCAGGGAGTTGGCTGCCATCAGGGAGTTGGCCAGAGCCATGAATGATCTCTGTTGGACCGCACGCCAGAGTGAATGCCCTCCAGGAATGCGTTTGTTTGTTGCAAATGCCCTGCCAGACCGTGGATGGCATTCAGTATGGTTGACTGCCCAACAGAGATGGATCACAGGACGTCAATAGCTTCGTCACTGAGGGCGGAAGGGCTGACTGGGGCAGGGCCTGAGGTGCCTGGGGCAGGGCCTGAGGTGCCTGGGGTGAAGGAGATGCCCACCCTCCTTGGTGAGCGGGCACGGGAAACACACTGAGGGGCTGCTGGGAGGGCGGTGCTGGAATGGGGGGCTGCACCTGTAGTTGGGGTGGCCACAGAGGTGTCTGCCACCACGAGGGAGCTTCCATTGGAGGAGCTGTCGCTCTCCGAACTGTCCCCTCCAGTCCCCGCAGTGGTGCTCCCGTCGCCCTCCGTCCCACTGGTGCCCTCAGTGTCAGTGGATTCGGCCTCATGGGCCATGTGGGATGCAGCTCCCTCGATCGCCTGTGCCTCTGCTCCTCCGCCAGATGATGCTAATGCACACAAGGACAGGGTGACAAAACAAAAAGGGGGGGGCGAGAGACAGAGGATACACTTGGTCAATGCCAGCAAAAAAACACCATTGGCGTACACAACACTCAGGGAACAGCCCTATGCACTGGGCCATGCACTACCAGTTACAATGCTAGTCCCCAGGCCATGGAGTACAATGCTTAATGCCAATAGCAGCACAGCTGAAACCCACAGGACCCTGCCCAGTAGGAGATGCCCACTAGCATATTTGGTGTTGGAGTGCATCAGACCCTGCCCATCATGGAACCTACCCTGCCATGTTTGTCCTGGCCTATGGGCAACCATAGACCCACATCCCCCATGCAGAAAACACCTCAACACGCACAGTTTGACAAATCTGAAACTGTACTCACCCCTTTGTGGCTGCTGTGATGCCTTCAAACGCCCATCCAACTCTGGATAGGTCACCGCCAGGATGCGGAACATCAGGGGGGGTCAGGGTACAATGGGCACCCCTTCCTCGTTGGGAGGCCATCCCCAGCTGGGCCTCCGCCGTCTTCCTTGTCCAGCGGCACAGGTCCTCCCACCGTTTGCGACAGTGGGTGCTCTGCCTGTCAAAGACCCCCAGGCTCCGCACTTCCTTGGCGATGGCACGCCAACTACCCTTTTTCTGATGGGCGATGACCTGCCGAAAAAGCTACATAGAAAAAGGTATGAGTCATGCCGTCTAGCCTGTTACACTCATGTCCCAGCATATCCCTCCCATCCCCTTACGCACAGACATTGACCACCATACATTCAGCACTCTGCCCAGGACCACTCAGCCACCCCTCTCTTACACGAGGCTTACACACACAGCACTCCATGCGTTCATGCCCTATGCATCGTGCTCACAGTGTACTCACCTGTTGGTCTGGAGGACCATAAAGTAAATGGTACTAGGGTAGGACCCCATCCACCAATCTCTCCAACTCCTCCGAATTGAAGGCACGGGCCCTTTCCCTAGTCGCTTCCAGACACAGGTCACAGCAGCACTTGCAGTGTAGGTCCTCTCCTGTTGAAGGTCAGGTAGCAAGTGAGTGAACAGATAGAAAATGGCGGTCACGTTCGCAGCGGTGCGTACCGTCACAGCCGGCGTACATCACCATTGGCTACTGCAACCCATAGGGCCTAATGATAACCAATGAGGTGTTGCATGGTGGTCATCGACCGCCTCCTGCAACGGCGCACAACGCCAGCTGAATTATCTCATTTCAAATTGACCCCTCACACAGGCCAGGCAGCCGCCATTTCAGGGGGAACAGGCCATGGCACTTAACTGCATCACAGAACACATATGCACATTAGTGGAACTACACTTTCACATACTGTTTCTGTCACAACATGCAAGACATTTTACTCTGAGGATATGTATGAATATGACCATTTGCTCACCGTTTTTCATCCTAGAGTTCAACCGCTGCAGGTGAATAGGAGATGGAGACATATCCCCGTGTACAGACCCCTGGTGGACCTGGCAACAATGGATGACAGGCACATATCCTCACCAACAGACTTCATACGGCCACAATCCAAGAGCTGTGTGCCCAATTGGAGCCAGACCTGATATCAGCTATCCATCACCCCACTGGGATACCTTCTCTTGTGCAAGTCCTATCAGTGCTCCATTTCTTGGCAAGTGGCTCATTCCAAGCGACAGGGCCATGGCAGCAGGGATGTCACAGCCTATGTTCTCAAACGTGTTGACCAGAGTGTTGTCTGCCCTGATGAAACACATGCGCAGCTACATCATTTTCCCCCAGGTGGAGGATTTGGCCACAGTGAAGGCTGACTTCTATGCACTGGGGCATATCCCCAACATCATTGGTGCTATTGATGGTACACTTATTGCCTTTGTCCCCCCCCAGGAATAATGAATAGGTGTTCAGAAATTGAAAGAGCTTTCACTCTGAGTGTGCAGATAGTGTGGCTGGTGGACCAATACATCTCCAATGTCAATGCTAAGTATTCTGGGTCTGTGCATGATGCCTCTATCCTGAGGAATAACAGCATCCTATATGTGATGGCTCAACTCCAGAGGCACCAGGTGTGGCTAATAGGTGAGCCCATGGTCCCCATCCAGTGTTTGTTGGTATATGGGTTTTGGGTTCGCCCTATGGGTGAGTGTCTGGCTAACAGGTATCCCTCGGTATTTACAGGTGACTCTGGTTACCCCAACCACTCATGGCTACTGACCCCAGTGAGGAATGCCAGGACAAGGGCAGAGGAATGTTACACTGAGACACATGGGCGGAAAAGGAGGATCATTGAGTGAACCTTTGGCCTCCTGCAGGCCAGGTTCAGGTGCCTCCATCTAACAGGTGGATCCCTATACTACTCACCCAAGAAGGTCTGCCAGATCATTGTTGCATGTTGCACAACCTGGCCTTGAAACGCCGGGTGCCTTTTCTGCAGGAGGATGAGGCTGGAGATGGTCGTGTGGCAGCGGTGGAGCCTGTGGACAGTGACGAAGAGGAGGCAGAGGAAGAGGATGTGGACAACAGAACAACTATAATACAACAGTACTTCCAGTGACACACAGGTAAAACACTGTAATCTCACCTTCCATTGCTGTTTTGTGAAGTGTTTTTTTTTCTGCCTGGCTGCTGTTCCCACTACACAGCCCACTTAAAGTACCCTTTAACATGTCTATTTGCAGATATTTGTGCCCTCCAGTGGCTCCTGGTGTATTGACTGCAGTACATTACAGGTCATAACTATGTTTACATCATTGTACTGTCTATTTGCAATGTCTACAGACTGTTAAACAACTACATCCTTAAATCATTTGACATACTCCATACATGTTTGTTCCAAGGGTGTTTATTTCAGTGCTGAGAAGTAAATGGGGATGTGCAATGGGCTTGGGTGATGGTGGGGGAGAGTCCATGATAGGGTACAGTCTATTGGTATCAAAGGTGCATTGTCCATGGGGGCATAGGAAGTGGAGCAATGGCAGTTCAAGGTGGACAGGGTGACAGTGTGGGACAGAAGGGTGACAATCAGGAGAATCTTATTTCCTTGCAGGGGTCTTGACAATGTTCTCTGGCTTATGCCTGGATCGCAGGGACCGTTTGCGTGGTGGTTCTCCTTCTGCAGGGGGTGGGGTGCTGGTGGCCTGTTGTTCCTGTGGCTTTGGCAGAGGTGGAGGGCTGTTCATTGGTGTGGCTAGTGTCAAGGGCCCGGTGGTGTGCCACTGCCTCCCTCATGGTGTTGGCCATGTCTGTCAGCACCCCTGCAATGGTGACCAGGGTGGTGTGGATGTCCTTCGGGTCTTCCCTGATCCCCAGGTACTATCCCTCCTGCAGCCACTTGGTCTATTGCAACTTGGCCAGTATCTGGCCCATTGTCTCCTGGGAATGGTGGTATGCTCCCAGAATCCCTGCAAGTGCCTTGTGGAGGGTTGGTTCCCTTGGCCTGTCCTCCCCCTGTCACGCAGGAGTCCTCCCAGTTTGCCTGATGTTCAGTGCCTCTGTCCCCTGAACCGCGTGCCTACTGCCACTGACCACAGGTCCCTGATCGTCCTGTGTTTGTGGGGTTGCCTGGGATCCCTGTAGTGGTGGACACACTGCTGATTGACGTGTACTGGGGAAAGTGGTGTGGGCCCGCTGGGTGGGTGCTGTGGTGGTGTTTCCTGAGGGGGAGGCTCTGTGTTGGTATGGGACTGTGACTGAGTAACCGACTGTCCAGAGATCCCAGATGGATCAGGTTGGTCATCCATATCCAGGCGTTCAGAGCTGCTGTCATCACTGTGGGCCTCATCTGGGGGTGGACTGGATGTTGCTGGCACCTCCTCTCCGGTGACGTTGTATGGGGGTCCTGTGGGTATGTAAATGCAGTGTTATTGTTTCTGCATGTGACATATGGTGTATGGGTGTGTTTCCCTCTATCATTGTTATTACCAAGGCAGCTTTGGCTTGTGTGAGTTGTGATTTGGTTGACTAAGTGATTGTCACTACTGTGCATGCTGTGGTGATGGGTGTCCATGCAGGTCTGTGATGGGTGTCCATCCATTGGTGTTGCATGCAGGGCTTGGTTGTGGGAGGGGTGGGTTGTCATGGTGGCGTGTGTGGGAGGTGGTGGAGTGATGGGAGTGAGGGTGAGGGTGGGGGTATGTGATGGCATGCAGGTAGAGGGGTGAAAGTAGTAAAGATTTGACTTTCCAGAGTCCAGTCCTCCTGCTACTCCTGCCAGGCCCTCAGGATGCATTATTGCCAAGACTTGCTCCTCCCATGTTGGTAGTTGTGGGGGAGGAGGTGGGGGTCCACCGTCAGTCCTCTGTACTGCTATCTGGTGTCTTGCAACCATGGAATGTACCTTCTCCCGTAGGTCGTTCCACCTCTTCCTGATGTCATCCCTGGTTCTTGGATGCTGTCCCACGGCGTTGACCCTGTCCACGACTCTCTACTATAGCTCCATCTTCCTTGCAATGGGTGTCTGCTGCACCTGTGATCCGAATAGCTGTGGCTCTACCTGGATGATTTCATCCACCATGATCCTTAGCTCCTCCTCATAGAATCTGGGGTGTCTTTGTGGTGCCATGGGTGTAGTGTGTGTGGTGTGTGTGAGTGTGTGTGGGGTGATGTGTTGGGGTGTGTGCTGTGAGGTGTGTGGATGGTGTATGGGTGATGGTGTTTCGTGGCTCTGGTTCTGTGGGTGCTCCTAGCGTGTCTCTCTCTCTGTTGTAAGTTATTAGTTGTGGTAAAGGGTTGTGGGTAATATGGGTGTGTGTTTTATAGTGGTTTGGGTGTATGGGTGTGGTGTGTGTATGTGTGCCAGGTGTGTGTTGCTCAAATTGACCAATGTGGTGTAGTTTTGTTAGTCTGTGTGTATTTTGAGCGCGGAGGTATGTACCGCCAATGGTTTACCGCAGTTGAATGTCTACCGTGGTGATTCGTGGGTCATGATCCTCAGGGTGTATTTCTGTTGCCGTAACAGTGTGGATTTTGCTACCACCATTTAATCACTGACCTTTGGTGTGGCAGACTTGTGTGTGTGTCTGTATAGTGGCATATTTCCATGTGTGGGTCATAATACACGTAGCGGTATACCGCCTCGGTCGCGGTATGTTGGCTGCAGTCAGCATGGCGGTAAACGGGACTTACCTCCAATGTCATAATGAGGGCCCAAATGTCAACCATGACATCAGCAAACCAGAGACAGGAAAACGTGGCGAGTGGAGGAGGTCATGCATCTGAATTTCAGTTAACACCATGGGAGGAGGCTATGAGAAATGTCATCAGCATAATCAATATTCACAGGATTGAAGGTGAAGTGGAGATGACATGGGTTTAATAAAGTGGTAATTTACTGTAAATGACTTAAATATAGATTCTATATATAATATAAAACTGCTATGACAATTGTTAATGTTATAAAGAATTGTTATTGTAACACATATGTGCTCTGTTACTAAGATTTTGAGCAACAGCCTGTAAAGTTCCTTCTGCAGAAATATACAATGTGGTATATTGGTCAAAAAACTCTTCAGAAAAGTAAATGCAAATAATCAAAATAACTTATTGTTGGAAATGGCCTTTCTGCATGGTCACCCCCAAAAATGTTGCCTTCCTCCTTCTCTTTTTCTGACCTCATTTTTGCTGGCTTTAGGATTCTGCACACTTTACCACTGCTAATCAGTGCTAAAGTGCATATGATCTCTACTTAAAACATGGTGACATTGGCTCATACCCAACTGTCTTATTTAATTTACTCGTAAGTCCTTACTCAAGTGCACTACATGTGCCCAGGGCCTGTAAATTGAATGCTACTAGTGGGCTGCAGCACTGGTTGTGCCACCCACATCAGTAGCCCGCTAACCATGTCTCAGGCCTGCCATTGCAGGGCCTGTGTGTGCAGTTTCACTGCCACTTCAACTTGGCATTTCAAAGTAATTGCCAAGCCTTAAACTCCCCTTTTTCTACATATAAGTCATCCCTAAGGTAGGCCCTAGGTAGTCTATAGTGCAGGGTGCTATGTAGGTAAAATGCATGACATGAACATGTGTGTTCTATATGTCCTGGTAGTGTAAAACTCACAAATTCGTTTTACACTGCTGTGAGGTCTGATCCTTTCATTGTGATAGCATTAGGGCTACCATCATATACTGTTTGAGTGGTAAATCCTGATCTGAAAGGAGTAGCCAGGTCATATTTAGTATGTCCAGAATGGTGATACAAAATCCTGCTTAATGGTGAATTTGGATTTTATGTTACTATTTTAGAAATGCTACTTTTAGAAATGAGCATTTCTCTACACTTAAGTCCTTCTGTGCCTTCCAATCCACGTCTGGCTAGGTTTAGTTGACAGCTCCCTTGTGCATTCACTCAGACAACCCCAAACACAGGATGCTCAGTCACACTTGCACATATCTTCATATTGAATGGGTCTTCCTGGGCTGGGAGGGTGGAGGGCCTGACATTTACATGTCTAAGGACAGTGGCCTGCACTCACAAAAAGGACTACCACATCCCCTACTGGGACCCTGGCGTCCAGGATGGAACAGAAAGGGGACCTTGTGCACTTCTAAGTCACTCTTTGAAGTCTCTCCCACTTCAAAGGGACATTTGGGTATTAAAGCACGGACTCTGACCCTACTAACTTAGACAATTCTGAGGTAGACACTTCTACCTCACAGACACTTCCTGGAGAAGGAAACCTGAACCAGAACCTGCAACATGCCAGGAAGAACTGCCTGGCTGCCCAAAGGACTCACCTGACTGCTTTTCTGCAAAGGCCTGCTGCCCTGCTGTTGCCCTGTAGCCTTGCTGCTCTCTGGCTGTGCTGAGAAGTGCTCTCCAAGAGCTTGGATAGAGCTTGCCTACTGTTCCCTGAAGTCTCAGGACCAAAAAGCCTTCATTCCTGCAAAAGAACTCCTTGTGCGGTGAAAATCGATGCACAGCCTGCAAGAAACGACACCCTGCTTGCATCGCAGTGGGAAAATCACTGCACGCCAAACTGGAACGACGCAGGCCAACTTCGCAAGGAGAAGATCGTCGCAGTGCCAGCGTTGCAACCAGAAATTCGATGCATGGCCCACAGGATCGACGCAAAGCCGAGCCGGAAAAACGCAGCCTGACTTCCTGAGAGGAATCAATGCCGTGCAGTAGAAATTTCCACGCATCACCCTCCGGATCGACACAGCCCCTGTGACTTCGTCCTGCAAGCTCCGGATTTCAACGCGTCATCCCCGGGGCATCTGAAAACCCTGCAACCCGAAGAGGATTCAAGTCCACGTGCCGGAAATCAACACAAAGCCTTTCCTACGTGAAAAATCATCGACGCATAGTCTGTGTGCGCCGGAAAAAATCGACGCATACCTCCCCATTTTCCACGCATCCCCTCCTCTGTGGTCCTTCATGGAGAATTTGATAGCAACCCAGGTACTTTGTGCTTGCAAGCGACATTTGTTGCTTTTTAAGACTAAAAGACACTTTATATCATTTTTACAGTGATATTGCCACATATACTTATTGATTCTTGATCGTTTTGACCTGCATTTAATCAGATAAATATCATATATTTTCTGGATTTTTTTAAACACTATGTGGTGTATTTTTGTGTTGTTTTGTTACATGATTTATTGCACAAATACTTTACACATTGCCTTCTAAGTTAAGCCTGGCTGCTCAGTGTCAAGCTACCAGAGGGTGGGCACAGGATAATTTGGATTGTGTGTGACTTACCCTGACTAGAGTGACTTGTGTGTGACTTACCTTGCTTGGACAGAGGGTAACCTGACTGCCAACCAAAGACCCCATTACTAACACTTATGTTTTATATTTCTATGCAAAATATGTAATGAAAAACACTTATTTGTTGCATATCTGATTTTTACTTACAGGAGAAACTGAGCAATACGACCCAGGTCTGTCATCAGTTACCGGAGAAAAGCTACCTGAAGTACAAACCAGTACAAACCAGAGCATAATACATTCAACTTTTTTTGTATTTCATCTCTTATACCTGTTTTCACAGGCACCCACTTATGTATATATTAATCAAGAGCTAGTTCCTGAAATGTGGGCCTGTAAGACGATCAACAACACCCATAGTTACAACAGTGAGTTCCTCTTTGACTCATGCCATTCATTCAAATGTTGAAGCTCTGTGCTTTAAATGAAGTCTACAACACGAAATAAAAAAATGAAATTGAAGCAATGCGTCAGGTTGCTGAGGTAATAAGAATGCTGCAAGGTGATGAAAATGACGCCAGTGACAATGACCTTGGCACTTCGAAGTCAAGAGCTATCCTTCCTGCACACAACAGACCATAAGTCCAAGAGCCGAGGTTGTTACTTTGGAACAGATTTCGGAAATATTAGTGATATTCCAAAAATGCTCCCACCAGTTAGCATCGGTGCAAGATATGAGAACCATTTTGATATAAAATGCAAGAGCATCTACAGCTGCTGTAGTAGTTGTTGGCGAGTGTCTCGCCAATATAAACCGCAGTTTAAATAAACTAAGCAATTAAAATATGAACTTAGATCAGCAGTATGAGAACACTTACAAAAGTGTAGAGATTAAGTTTGCAGTAACACCACCGAAGTGTTGGAGTTAGGGAGAATCGGCATGCAATGAAAAACATGAAAGATACAATTAATAACTTTTCTAGGCAAGTTGAAGAAGGGTAAATTGCTGCTTTAGCTGCAACTGAAAAAATCAGCAGAATGAACTGGTTCACAATAGCAAACTTATTTTTCTAAGCAGCAACATCAGACACTGAAAGCAGTCAAACAGTATCCACAGGACCTCGGTGTCAACCAATTCACATGCCCCAACTATCAGTCTTCAAAGCAGGTTGGCTGTTTGTCCAATCCTTCAAAACTACAGGGCAGGCAATTAAAAAGAAAAGTACTCCACCGGGTCATTGCTTATGTTTTGTACAGGATGGTGAAATGTTCTCTTTCTTTTTAAGGGATATTTTGCCGTAGAGAATGCATTGTGTTAGGGTTGTTTTGCATTTTGGAGGTGATATCATTCTAATAAAAGAGTCTCATCAACTGTCACCTCTCTTGACTCATGTGGATCATAAATATTTTGTATCCTCTTGGTAGTGGGCACTACTAAAAAGTTCCCCCTGCCCTGGATCCATGAGATCTCTAAAGACTATTCAAATATTTCACTACTGCCTGCTTAGAAAGGTTGATCAAATTTTGCAGCTGCCTGCTGGATTTTCTGTTGTGGTTCATCATATTGGCAACCTAGTGCCCCACCACACAACTTTCTTCTTTGTGTCAGGGTCATAAGTGGTAGAATATTGCTAACCAAATCAAAAGGGTAGCTGTTAGACCTGACATCCTTGTCATGTATTCCTCCAGACTATTTCACTTCACTCCATATTTTTGCTGAAACTTGTTTTTGTTGGCATTAGGACGTTGTACACTTTACTCCTGCTTACTAGTGGTAAAGTACTTCTACTCTCTCCCTAAAACATGGTAAAATTGGCCTACAGCTAATTGTCACATTTAATTTACTTATAACTCCCTAGTAAATGGTAATACATATACCCAGTGGCAGTAAATTAGGGCCCGTATTTATACTCCGTTTGCGCCGAATTTGCGTCGTTTTTTTCGACGCAAATTCGACGCAAAACCAACGCCAACTAACGCCATATTTATACTATGGCGTTAGACGCTTCGGGCGCCAAAGTGCCCGGAGTGTGCGTCATTTTTTAGCGTGAACCCTTTCCTTGCGTTAATGAGATGCAAGGGAGGCGTTCCCGTCTTAAAAAATGACTCCCAGGCCTTTACGTGGTATTTATACTCCCGGGCAAAAATGACGCCCGGGAGTGGGCGTGGCCAAAAACGGCGCATTTGCGCCGCTTTTTAACGCCTGGGTCAGGGATGGCGTTAAGGGACAAGTGGGCTCAAAATGAGCCCACAGTGCCCTCCCCTGCCCCCAGGGACCCCCCCTGCCACCCCTGCCCACCCCAGGAGGACACCCAAGGATGGAGGGACCCACCCCAGGGACGTTCCGGTAAGTTCAGGTAAGTATTATTTTTTATAAATTTTTTTTTTTTGGGTGGCATAGGGGGGCCTGATTTGTGCCCCCCTACATGCCACTATGCCCAATGACCATGCCCAGGGGACATAAGTCCCCTGGGCATGGCCATTGGGCAAGGGGGCATGACTCCTATCTTTACAATGATAGGAGTCATGTTGATGGGGGATGGGCGTCGAAAAAAAATGGCGCAAGTCGGGTTACGACGATTTTTTCGACGTAACCTGACTTGCCCCATTTTAAGACGCCCATACGCCATTTTCCCCCTACGCCGGCGCTGTCTGGTGTACGTGGTTTTTTTCCACGCACACCAGGCAGCGCCGGTCCGCTTGCGCCGGCTAACGCCATTCCATAAATACGGCGCCCGCATGGCGCTTCAGAATGGCGTTAGACCGCGCAAAATTTTTTGACGCTAAACTGCGTTAGCGCAGTTTAGCGTCAAAAAGTATAAATACGGGCCTAAATGCTACTCGTGGCCAGCAGCACGCATTGTGCCACCCACTAAAGTCACCCTGAAATACATGTCTTAGCCTGTCACTTCAGCCAGCAGTGCATTTTCTAAACTGCCATTTCATTTCGACCTAACAAAATAATTTTTGCCATACCTAAATCTTTCATTTGAATACTTATAAATAACCAGCAAAGTAGGCCCTAACGGCTCAAAGGGAAGGGTGCGTCATATTTAAAAAATAGGACATGTGTACTTACGTTTAACATGTCCTGACAATGAAAAACTCATAAAGTTGTTTTTCATTGTTGTAAGGCTATCTCTCCCATGGGCTAACACTGGGTTACCTCTTTACACTTAATAAGTAATAACTTCACTTTGGTACCAAACAGAGGAAGGCTGCTTCTACTCAAATGTACGGTAAGTTCAAATCCTTATTTATGGTAAAGGCAGATTTTAAGTAGGCCTGGAGTAAGCTTGCAGAATTTAACTCCACTCCATGAAATCTTGCAGAGTTACATAAAAACTATGTGAGATTCTGTGGAATTCCTCCAACATTTGGAAATTGCAGGTCACCCTGCTCGCTCTCCGATTTTAGTGCTAGAATTGTGTTCATTGTTGAAAAATCAATGGAAATAGCACCACGCTAGATTTTGCTGCTGCTCGAGTAGAAAATCTATTCGGGAAGCAGCCCTCTGTCCACAACTATCCCAATTGTAAAATCTAACCAGAAGTTCTCCTGTCAACCTGAAATCGCAAAGGGAGATGCCAAATCTTGCGCTTGTCATCATGTTGCTCGAACGAGAGACAAACAATCTGCCACTTGGTGATTTGTGGAGTTTGGCAAGATCTATGCATTACAAGAGTAATGCATAGTTACCAAAATTCACCAACTCTGCCTGTGGAATTAAAATTTCGCTTGGACCTTATTTTAAGTTACTATTCTTAAAATGCCACTTTTAGAAAGTTGACATTTTCCTGCCTAAATCAAATGTGTCTTTCTGCCAGTGTCCAGGATCACTTGACTGTAAATGGCTCTTCTGTTGTGGGTTTTGAATATCTTCAAGAACTTGGGAGGCCTAGGTGTGAGGTGAGTGGGTCTAAATGACAAGATGGCTGGTGAGGAGCTGTACCTTTCTTGGATTGCTCTTCAAAGGGCATTGACTATAGCACGCACAAAGGAACCTGACTCCAGGCCTTCGTCATCCTAGACAATTTTGAGCCAGGGGAAGGAGAAGAATATACCAGAACAATTTTGGGGGGTAAGTCAGGGAATTTCCTCACACAAAGGCTGGCAGCAAGTACAAAAGTAAGCACCTTTGGAACCTCTCAAGCTAACACTCTTGGACCTGTGAAATATTCAGAAGAAGGGCTGTCCTGATGTTGAAGAAGGAAGATTGGAAAGGCTTGCTTTGAACCTAGGCTCCCCAAAAGTGACTCCAAGGGTCAGTTGGCTGACATACTCTTTGAGCCACAGGGACACAGCAAGCTTTCAGAGGCATCACTGCAACTGCCCAGTTGACCAGCACCAACTGGACCTGCCTGAGTTGTGCTGCTGGTCTCTGCTGGAGTGAGTCCTAATCACCAAGAGGTGACCCCTAGCTCTTGGATGCTAGGCTGGCATCAGAGTGTACTCCTCCTGAACTCAAGATGAAAATACTGATGTTTTGGGATCCTCGCAACTGCAAAGCCACCTCTTCGCTCTAAGAAACGACTGCCAGTGAAGACCGCTAATGTGAAACTGCAGCAGGACCTGCACTTCACTCCAGAAAAGGCCAACTGAGTCGGCCGTCAAAGCGTCAAAGTGAGGCTCCAACCTGCACCTTGCGCCAACAGCAACAGCCTGAATCGATCACCAACACTAAGCTCCAGCAACAACCAGCTCCTCCCACCAAAACAGTGAGCATCTGTGACACCCCGCCAGCTCCTCACATGGACAACAACTTCCTTGCACCTCCCGCTAACAATAACAGCAGCATCTTACATATACTTGAGAATATAACTTCTTAGAGGGATTGCTAGACCTCGCATCATTTGGCATGGTTTCCCCTGATGTTTTGCTTTTTGACCCAGTGTTTTGACTGTCTGTTGAACTTCGTTTTTGCTGGCTTTAGGAGTTTGCGCATTTACCACTGCTATTCAGTGCTAATGTGCATGTGCTCTGTGTCTAAAGCATGGTGACATTGGCTTTGTCACAACTGTCATATTTGGTTTACTAGGAAGTCCCTAGTAAAGAGCACTATGTGTGCCCTGGGCATGTAAGTCAAATGCTACCAGTGGGCCTGCAGCACTAGTTGTCCCACCCACTGCCGTAGCCTTTCAAACATGTCTCAGGCCTGCCATTGCAGAGGCTATATGTGTAGTTTAAACTACCAGTTCCATCTGGCAAGTGTACCCACTTGCCAGGCCCAAACCCTCCTTTTTATTACATGTGAGACACCCCTAAGGTAGGCCCTGGTTAGCCTCATGGACAGGGTGTAGTGTATTTAAAAAATAGACATGTATTTTTGGGTTTAACATGTCAAGGAAATGAAAAACTCTTACATACATTTTTCAGTATTGCAAGGACTATCTCTCCCATAGGTTAGTGTGGGGACTGTCCTAAAACATCTTTTAAGTGTAATTTCTAGTTGGGAAAAGATAGAAACATGGAGTTTGGTGTCTCTGTAGCCACAATTTAAAAACACATCTATTGGTAAAGGTGTTTTTTAAATTGACTGTCTGAAAATGCCATTTTTAGAAGGTTGGCATTTTCTTACTTTAACCATTCTGTTCCTTCGTCTGCCTCCAATCACGTCTGGTCTGTGTAAGGTTTAGGTGACAGCTACATCTGTGCATTCCATCCAGACAGCAATAAAACACAGGACACTCCACTGCCCCTGCATTTCATCTGCATACTGGTGGGTCTTCCTGGGCAGGAATGGTGGAGGGGCTCTCACTCACAATTCAAGGGTAGTGACATGACCCCACACAAAGGATTAATACCCACCCACAGACCTCCTGACAGACACAACTGGGCTGAAAGGGAACGAGGGCACTGAAGATCCACTCTTTGAAGCCCCCCTCACTTCAAAGGCACATTAGGGTGTAAGTACTGGGCCTCTGACACCATACACTAGGAACACTTCTGGACTGAAGACATTCTACCACAAAGAAGGAGCACAGGGCTGTCAGGAGGAATTGCCACTTTGATGTTTGCTCTGCTGTGTTACTGCCTGCTAGTTATTGCCTGTGAGTGAGAAGACTGGATCTAACTCTACATCCTGCAATCTAATGTTTCCCCAAGGGCCTGACTGAGCTTGCCTTCTGTTTCTGAAGTCTCAGGGACATTAAAGACTTCACCTGCATCTTGCTACTAGCACCTGGACTCCTCTGCTGAGAGTCCTGTTCTGCCAAGTGATGCCAAATCCATTCCTGAGTCCTTGGAGGTGAGTGTGGTGATGTAACACAAGAACTGATGCAAAGACACAGGCTTGTCACTTGGAACCAACGCATCCAGCAGCAGAAATGCTGCTTTTGCCGCGACCTGCACCAAAGGTGAGGACACCGCTCACTGACAGAACAACGCAACGACCCCGACTTACAATGCAGCCCCGGCTTTGATGACACAGCACCAACGAATCAGAACCAGTACTCATTGCTTCTGGACATTAACGCATCAATGACATTGCTTGATCAGGATGCATCTCCTGCAAGAGCGATGCATCTCCTCCTCTGGATCAATGCATCATCACCAAGCATTGATGTATCAAAGGCACTGTCAACGGGTCTGCATGTCTCCACTACCCAACCCGTGCTCCATCGCAGTTGAACAGCACTATTGGATTTGCCCTAGTCCAGCATGACCAGATAGTTCCAGTGCAAGCTATTTTCTTCTAAGCACTTCATGTTGATCAAACCTTTAAAAATTAATAACTAAATGCTAGAATTTTGTAGTTTTGGTCTTGTTTGTCTCAGAGAAATATTATCTATTTTTCTAAACTGGTATGGAGTCCTTTTCTGGTGTTTTCACTGCATTACTGTGTGTGCACAAATACTTTACACTTTGCCTTTTTAGTTTAACATGACTGCTCTGGGCCAAGCTACAAAAGGGTAAGCATAAGTAAACTTATAGTGTGTATCTTACTTGCCCTGACTAGGACTGTGGTCCCTACTTGGACACAGTTCAATCATCTGCCAACTAGAGACCTGATTTCTAACAGGGATAAACCTGTATCCAACCTGCGCTCCATCGTGGTCTGATTTATCTTGTCACTTTCCACTGGTTTTGCACGACTAGAAAACCTCTGGTAGCTCTTTGTGTTTTTAGTGCTATTTTCACCTAAAACTTTAAAATCTCATTTCTCCACTCCTACCGATTTTAATTTTGTGTAATTTATTAGTAGAATTTCCTCTATTTTTCTAAATTGGCTTGTGATTTTATTGTGTTGTGTTTTCACTTTATTACTGTTTTGAGTACTGCGTTAATATTTGAACATTAAGTCCAAGTTAAGCCTGGCTGCTTTTTGCCAAGCTACCAGAGGGTTGAGTACAAGTTTATTTAATGACTTTTGTGGTTTACCCTGACAAGGAATCAATTTATTATTTGAGTGGGACTTCCACCACTGTCAACTAATAACCCACTTTTTACTCCAAGCTATTAATTCATAGCCAATTAAACAGGGTATTAAATTCACTATTGTTCTCTTATTCAGCCACTCTTTTAATTCTTTATAGCACCCTTTTAAGTAATTGGTAGCAACATAGATGCACAATAGCCATGTATCATATGTTTTACTAATGATCTATGTGAACTTTATCTGATATTGTTCAGTGGTCTTCTCAAACTGTATGATCAGCGCATTTCTCAGCCTCTCATACCGCTTTCATCACTTGCAAATACACAATCAGTTCTATTCTCTTGCAAGTGTTTGTGTGACTACTGGAGCACATGTGTATACCTGTGTACACGTTTGTGTGCGGGGATGGGGAGGTACTAATTTAGTGAAAGAAGGCATAGGGTGGTTGTTAGAAATGGGGTCTTTGGTTAATACTCAGGTTACCCCCTGTTCAAGCAAGGACACTCACTCTCGTCAGGGTAAAAGAGAATCACCCTCAGCTAACCCCTGCTTACCCCCTTGGTAGCTTGGCAGAGCAGTAGGCTTAACTTCAGAGTGCTAGGTGTAAAGTCGGGGATCGCGGCGTCTGTGCGAAACGTTGAATCCACGCACTTTGAGTGGCGTCGGTCACGACGTGGTGCGGCGACTTCTACGGAGTCGTGGACTTCAGCGGGGCTGCAGCGGCGTCGGGCCTGCGAAGAGCGTCGCATTCCAGCGAGGGTCACGGCGTCAGGTGCAGGTGGCGTTACCGGATTCAGCAGCGGTGTCGGTCCGGAGTCGTCCGAAGTCGGTTTCCTTGGATTTTCACCAGCTTTCCTTTCAAGGGCCCAGGGACTGGATAGGGCACCACTTGTCAGAGCAGGAGTCTCTCCAGAGACTCCAGGTGCTGGCAGAGAGAAGTCTTTGCTGTCCCTGAGACTTCAAACAACAGAAGGCAAGCTCTAAATCAAGCCCTTGGAGATTTCTTCACAAGATGGAAGGCACACAAAGTCCAGTCTTTGCCCTCTTACTCTGGCAGAAGCAGCACTGCAGGAAAGCTCCACAAAGCACAGTCACAGGCAGGGCAGCACTTCTTCCTCAGCTATCAGCTCTTCTCCAGGGAGAGGTTCCTCTTGGTTCCAGAAGTGTTTCTAAAGTCTGTAGATTTGGGTGCCCTTCTTATACCCATTTTAGTCTTTGAAGTCACCTTTCTTCAAAGGGGACACACACCTACTTGTGAAATCCTGCCTTGCCCAGGCAAGGCCTCAGACACACACCAGGGGGTTGGAGTCTGCATTGTCAGAGGCAGGCACAGTCCTTTCAGAGGAGAGTGACCACTCCACCCCTCCCTCCTAGCAGAGATGGCTAATCAGGAAATGCAGGTTACACCCCAGCTCCCTTTGTGTCACTGTCTAGTGTGAGATGAAAAACAACCCAACTGTCAAACTGACCCAGACAGGGAATCCACAAAGAAGGCAGAGTCACAGATTGGTTTAAGCAAGAAAATGCTCACTTTCTAAAAGTGGCATTTTCAAACGCACAATCTCAAAATCAACTTTACTAAAAGATGTATTTTTAAATTGTGAGTTCAGGGACCCCAAACTCCATATGTCCATCTACTCACTAGTGGAATCTACGCTTTAATCATATTTAAAGGTAGCCCCCATATTATCCTATGAAAGAGACAGGACTTGCAACAGTGAGAAAACGAAGTTGGCAGTATTTCACTGTCAGGACATTTAAACCACAATACTGTATGCCCTACCTTATCCATACACTGCAGCCTGCCCTTGGGGCTATCTAGGGCCTACCTTAGGGGTGCCTTACATGTAAGAAAATGGAAGGTTTAGGCCTGGCAAGTGGGTACACTTGCCAAGTCGAATTTACAGTGTAAAAACACACACGCAGACACTGCAGTGGCAGGTCTGAGACATGATTACAGGGTTACTTGTGTGGGTGGCACAACCAGTGCTGCAGGCCCACTAGTAACATTTGATTTACAGGCCCTGGGCACCTCTAGTGCACTTTACTAGGGACTTAACAGTAAAGCAAATATGCCAATCATGGAAAACCAATTCCGTACACATTTTAAACAGGAGCACTTGCACTTTAGCACTGGTTAGCAGTGGTAAAGTGCCCAGAGTAACAAAAACAGCAAAATCAGAGTCCAGCAAACATCAACAACCTGGAGAACAGAGGCAAAAAGTTAAGGGAGAGCACGCCAAGGATGAAAAGTCTAACAGTGGTAATACCTGACATGTGGCCCAGGATGGTGATTACTGGGCCCCCAGGTCCAGTTGTGGTCCAAAAGTGGAAGAACAGATTATTTTAGCATGGAGAGACTTCCAGCAGCAATCTTATTCGTTTGGTAGTGAATGCTATTAGCATTATTCAAATTGGCCTGTTTGTTGCTGTTTGGAGGGAGAGCAGAAAGACCAGGTTAGGAACGTTTCATGGACTACAGACAGCTACATTACTGCTGTAGATGTAGGTAATGTTGCTTTCATCTAATGATGGACTACACTGCGAGAGATGGGATTTAATTGCTGAAATTTCAAATATTTGATTTGATTTAGGGTGCATTGCTCTTTCAGATAATTTGCAGCCTCTAACCGATAAAGTCTAATGTTTGATGGTTTGTCATTTCAGTAGTTTTCTACAGTTTTGTCTAAAGTCCGCTCGATATACATAGGTGCTAAATAAACGTGTACGCACAGTCTATTGATTGTATTAATGTTTTAAATCACCACTTCATTGGCTGGTACAGTTTGTGGTGATTTTTGAAAATGAAGTGTCTTTAAACAACGAGATTCATTGTTTCGGCCTGTAGATGTGCCAGGGGATATGGGCTTGCTTGTGTTCCATTCCGGGTTATTAGTGGTAGAGCCTTACCTTGTGAGGCAAAGGGCTAGGGCTCCTGCTGAGTGTGGAGAAGGGTTACATGTCTCCCATATCTCACAGATATTCATTGGCCTTGGGCTGAATTGGGTCCCCTGAAAGGTTAGGGGGCACAGAAAGTTTGGGGGGGGCTGCACCGCAAGAGCGGTATGGGCTTGCATTACTCTCCTGTTGGCCTTCAGTGGGATGACAGGCTTCATCCACATGTCGAATGTGCAGAGCATATGGGACGAGAAGCGTGCTCGTATGGTGCCCCTAAATGGAAGAAGGTCTCAAAAGTATGAAACTGGCTTGTTTTAAGGAATTGTAGAGATTATGAAATATAGCGGAAACTATGGTCTGGAATGCTGCATGTTCATGCAGACACAGTGCTTTAAATGGCCCGGTACTGAGTACGGGCACTTTTTTATTTTGAGACGGAGAATACCTGCACTTCGCAAGATAAACATAATACTTTTCATTGGAGAGTACCGGCACTTCTCAGAAACAAGAAGGTAATCCGATATAGAGTACCAGCACTTCTGTTTTTCCATTTCAAGCACTGTGCATACACACTGTGGCCATCGTCCACTTGGTGTTTCTGCCACAGTGTGGTGCTGTTGCAAAAGCCAAACATGTTCCTGGCAACTTTGAAAGCAGCCTGGGTGGACTAACCCCGACAACCTTCACAACATTTCACAAAATGCCTGTCTTTGCTATCTGATTTCCGAACACCGGCGAGGTGGATCCGGCAGAGAATGTTAGTGGGCGCCTGCGCTTAGAAGCCACTCGCTACGCTGCACTGTGGCACAACCCTGCGCTTCAGTCGCTGGTTTTAAACAGAGGCGCGAACCGTGTGCCCCCGGTCCTCGCCACTGCGGACCTTCAATGGTTCCTGAGGGGGAATCACAGCGAAGCATTCGCATAATCCGTCCCTAATGCATTAAACCTGCCGCTCCATGTTCTCTGAGCTTGCTGTGACCTTGCAGGGTATCACTTTCCAGCTTGTTCTTGAAAAGGCTTAAGTGAAAACAGGCAGACTGTTCATGTTAAGTATCCATGCTATTAAGCCATCAAATCAAAGAAGAGTGAGAAATATGTCATTTTTGTAAAGCATGTATGATGAGTACGATTTGAGCGCTGCTCGGGTTGAACATGGTGTAACTGACTTGTAAACAGGGAGCATTGTCGGTTCCTACACATTTTCTACAAGCCATGGGAGCTGAATAGTACACGGGGCAATCGCTCAATAAAAAGCCGGTTGGACTGTCTGCGAAACTTTGGTTTCGAGCCATCGAGAGTCTGCGTAATCAACCAATTGGAAACGGTCGCTACTGCATACATTAGTGCATTTTCATTTTCGTTCATTCTTAGAAAAAAAAGTATGCTGCCCCCGAAAATGATTTTTATTATGCGCATACTTGGCACGATTAAGCGTTTAAGATCTCGAATTACAAGGCGTGTTGTCCTCATGCTAATGTGCACTTGGGCATAAACAAAAAGCTCTCGACTCGACGGAAAATGCGGCAGAAAGTGCAGCTCTCGGCTCCGGTTTGCTCGGCTCTTCCCGGCTGGGTAGCGGTTGAAGTTCCATGTGAAGATGTCAGGGCGCACCGTATCTTCTGACGTGGGACAGTGACGTTCCAAAGTCACCCCTTCTGCCTCCGTGTTAGCGTCTCGTCTGATGCTGCTGATGCTGACACCCACCGCTGCACAAAAAGCTTCCCCCGATCAGAGTCCTGCAACGCCCCCGCCCCCAGAGTGGTATATTCCTTTGGAGAGATGCAGCCGAGCACCCCTCCACTCGATGTCGTGTGGTGTGATTTGTCCTCGACGTTACCACAGAGTCCCCCAGAGACAAAACAGGGCTGTGAAAGGCCTTCTCGGTAATGAAGCAAACTTTGAATTGCTTTTATAAACTGAGGCGAGCTTCCAAGCGCCAGGTTTTGGGACAATGCTGCTACGGAGATTGTGTGGGAGGCAACGTTTATTAATCTGAGCCTCTTCATTGCACCCGAACCCTCATACAGAGTGGGGGAAAGGACACTCTGGCGGCCTGTGTAAGGCACCTTTCCCGTCAGCCTGGTTCTGCTGATGGAATCAGAAAATCAGAGAAAAGTGCAATTAAAACAGACTCCAAGACCCAGGAAAGAGTTTCGGGCGCGGGAGAGTGTGTGTGTTTTAGTGGTGCGTTAAAGCGTTTTTTTTTTTATTTTATTCCAAAAAGTTTCCGTGAGTAATGTATTCTATAAAACCATTGCTGAAATGTAGTCATGGGTCTTTTGATTAGGTTTTCTTTACTCACACACGAGCAAGATGCCGGTAGATCTTTGCAGCAGGAGCACGAGTCTCCTGAGCTAGCCTATTGTTTACCGACCCTTACTTAGGTCTGTTTCTGGTTTTAAGTGAGTATTTAAAAAAAACATCACAAGAGTAAAGGGGTTCGTTGAAGCTCTGGTTTATAGAAAGGGTTTTTAGTGGATGATCTGGAACTGCCTGGAGATTATTATGCTTTGTAGTGTTACTCCTGCTTGTGGTATGTCTCCTTTGAGGCCATGGTGAAAGCACAAAAATCTAGCACGTTTTAAGGAAAACCTCAACGTCTGACACGCGGAAGATCGTCACGCACGCCTCTGCGGGTAACCGCTGTTCATGAGACTAAATGGATCTATGAAGCGCGCAAGCTTCCGCCAAAAGCAACCTCGTAAAAAGCGGCAACCCGAGCAGGTGTGCAGGGGCTCCTGCGAAAAGAGCAGGCTGCGAAAAAAACAGGCTTGGATTTCCAAACATCCTACAAGGCCTAAGAGAACCCTTTCCACGGTACCTTTCTTTAGGATGTGAAAAGATTAAAGCGATTTCACCTGACACACTTTTTCGTGGGAACAGCCGTAACCATCTAGAAAATAATTTTACACATAAAACGAGAACATCAAGTGGTTTTCTGAAGCCTCCTCTCCTTGAGACTGTTGGCGCGCTGGGCGTGACAGCGCGGGTTACCTGGACGCCTTGCACGCCTGCGTGTGTCACTTGTGGCTGGGGGGGTGTGCGCGTCGTCCTCACTCGTGCACAGACGCGGCAGTGCCACTCGCTGCGCCGTGGAGGTGAGCAGGAGCGCGGGGCTGCGGCGGAGGCGCGCAGCGCCGAAGGGGTTAATCCTGAGAGTGCACAGCCATCTGGCTGGGCTGGTTTGTTATAATCGAGCAGATTATGTTCGCAGCCTCAGAGTTGAAGGTTCCTCTCCCGTGGAGCAGCGCTGGGGACCGGGCAGGAGCGCCAGCACAGCACAGCCACCCGAAGACTATTGGATGAAAGATTTATCTGCGCTTTCCTCTTCTTCATGTCGACTTTTCTGCAAACATTCCCGCGGATGCCATGCTTACTCCTGCCACGGTAAGGCAAAGGGACTGAGGCAGTGGCCGGAGAGGAGGGGGCCGGGGGGTGAATCCTTTGCGTGGGACCAGAGAGCAACGGTACCCCCACCTCCACCCTACTTACACCACCCACATACCGCTCAATGCTTTCATGACGTTTAAAATAATAACTTTTGAGTGACTTCTGGGGCCGCGGGACACGCGAGGAAGTCGGTCATATGCCCTGCTGTCGTTATTGAATTCACATTTATAAGTCACTTTTTGACCAGATTTTAAAGGAATAAATAGCGCGAATTGTGCAAGGTTGTATTCAAAAGGGAACGCGCCAGCAGATGAAACTTTAGCAAAAGTTTGCCTAAGAAAGCAATGCAAACCGGCTCGAGCAGACCAACCTCGCCCCGGGGGGATGTTTTAGCTCTTGACAAGCACAGCCGAGGAGCCGTGGTTTGTGTCTGTGCAAAAGCACACTCTTTTAATTCAAGGACGCCTTTAAAATAAAACTGGTGTGCGGGATTAATTTAAGACGAGCAGCCGCATAGCTGCGTCACTTAACATGTTATATTTAGATGCACTGTTAATGCTACCTTTTCGTTTGTGTATTGTATTGAACATAAGCAAATGTGCACATATATGAGGAGAGTGTTAATTGGTGTACACAAATACATGAGCGACGAAATCAACAGCGTTCAGGGGATGCCATGAATAGCTGTCTCCGGCTTGCGTTTGGAGACTTGAATATGTTAACACCAAAAGTGCCGCGGCATTACCAGCAAAAGGCGGTCCGTGGATGGCTCGGATAGCGTCCGGGATACTTCTTAATCCTCGCTTAAAATACCCCGCCTGGCGCGCGCTTACGCCATCCCGAGCTCCACGCAGCAGACACTTTGATGTGGATGGGGCGGTTCCATGTGCATTGCATGGATGCTCTCTCATTCACAGGCCTTGGGGTACGACTCAGTGACGGCCATGTGGCTACAGTGAGTGTTTCTGTGCTGGTCCCACTGGCTGAGACACCAGGAGTTCACTAGTGATATGGTCTAGGAGGTGGGTATTTGTTTAGCCTCTGGCTGGTGTGTTTAACTTTTGTCATAACACACACTGCCGAGAGCTATGCGCAGCATGCATACACAAGGCGGCCGGGAGCCGAGCTTGCAGTCATGTATGGGTCTTGAAATAAACTCAATGATAGGAAAACTGGGACTGCTCGCGTTAAACAATGACCTCGCAGGGATGACGGACGCTTTGGACTAACGCTTGCACCAACTGTGCTTACTTGGGTCTGCGCGTGCAGTAGCGCTGTGTTGATCTGGCAAGGCTGTAGTTCAGACCCACAGTAGTATAGCGTGCCTTTGTCTCTTTCACTCTCTCTCTTGAAGTCCCGCAGGACTGACTCTCATTGCCTTATATGTCTATAGCGTTGAATGCCATGGTGTTGGCGCGTCGAGGCGCTTAGGTAGGTTTAATCAAATGAAATTGGTACCCATGTTATCAGCCTCAGAAGACTGACAGGCGGAATGCAATCCAGTCAACATAGAACTCCGTTTTGGGGGAAGGGATTAGGCTCTTCTGCGTCATACAGCCGAGCTACCATCTGGGCCACTTCTGTCACATGCACACCTGAAAGCGCATCGTCTGGAGGTGATCACCACCTTTTGTCATGTTCTCATTATGCCACCATTTGTATGTTGTGGGCGCCATTGATGTTTTGATGGCGTCTCACTGCCCGTTGTACAGCTGCCAAAGCAAATGTTTACTTGCGGCCACTCGAGTACTTCACAGAAAAGGCTCGGTGGGCCTTTCCCTCAGCTGCGGCTTATTGGCACTGTGGCGAGATCTCCCTACAACGACAAATGGCGGATTTAGCTGCTTCATTGGAGATTAGCAGCAGTTAAGCAACACGTAATTTTCATTTTTAACTGTATTTCTAAGATAGAAAGAAGTGCGGTCCAAACAGGTGATACTTACCATAGAAATGAGGGGTAAAATAAAGCTCCTTTGCAGGTACAGGTTGTATTGTGATGCTATATGGCTCGTCCGATAAATCTCACAGGATTTTTGAAATTGTTTATAAAGAATGCATGCAAAATTATTTAGCCGTGGCCTTTTTGGAAACCACTGAAAAGTTAGTGTGGCCGAATAGCACATTTCAAATGCCAATTTGTATGTTCTATGTGTTATTTTCACGCGCCTATTTCATTGTCGGCAGTCTGCATGTGTCATGGCCGGAAACAGCGATCAGTGACATGTGGCAGGTGAGAAGCCCATTGAGCAAGCACATTGACTATTGGCTGCAGTATTTTCACAAGAAGCCTAGTGAACTCGAGGCCTTTTGGCACAGTCCTTCAGGGCAATACTTGTGAAAAGGGGTGTTATAGTGTTATGTTCGCTGTGTACCTTCTATGGCATGTGGGACTCGTTATACATACATTGGCTGTGGTTGCGTTTTTTTTAATCGAAGAACTAAACGTGGTACGCTGTGTTAGAAGCTCAGATCCTGCATCGCAAACTCCACCTGGTCCTTCTGCTTTCTCTGCATTTATTCGCATTAATGCCGTTCCAAAGGTAACTTTGTGTCCGCTACCACATTGTTGTTCGGCTCTCTCGCCTTCTCTCCCACCCCCCACTCAACCCTTCTCTCAGTCTAAATTTTACACCCTGGCACATTCTGTTTTTTATTACTTTGGTTCTGCCACGCTGGGTGCCCCCCCCCCCCCCCCCCCCCCCACTCGTGGCACCACTTCTTTACTCTCTATTGTATGTATTTATTTAATTATCCCTCCCGTATGACACGATTGCCACGGCAATTCAGAACGTTGGGTGGAGGTGGCCACTATTGATGGAGGGGGGATATGAGCTTGGACGACAGAGAGGAACTGGAGGGCAAGTCTTTGGCTGCAAGCCAGAGTCTGAGTGGGACATTTGTGGTTTTAGGTACCTCGAAATGCCTGGCTCCACGTAGAAGGAGAAGAGGGGGCGATGAGGAGGTCACTGGAGCAAGGGCTTTGTGGGTGCAGTGATTACTCTCCAAATCCCTGCAACTTCATGGGTTGTGGAAGCAGTTTGGTTGAGATGTGGACTATGGTTGTTGAATGGTTAACTCACTGGCTTCCTTTCAACTACTAGGCCCCAGTGCTTCAGAACCTAACACTGAGCGCAGTCATGGTCACCACTAGTGACCTCACAGCGTCCATCTTACAAGCACTATAAAGAGGACTGCACTGTATTTTTAGAAATAAACCTGCATCTTTTACAAGTACTTTGACTAAAATACATTGTGACCAGTCTTTTGTGTCCATATAAACCACACCTTTACTAATATGGTGTAAAAGCGAATTCCTGGTGTCTACTCCTGTTGACGAGTGTTAAATGGTTTCTGTTGTGGAATGTCTTTATTAACATTAAACTTCACAAGTTAATAATAAAACCGTGATGTTGTGGCAATTAAATAAAACATATTAATCATAACCAACTGATAAAATTGTACACCAATGAACAATTTCAAGATGCAGATGGAAAAAAGTCAAGTGCAATATTCACTAAGGTTAGTTGCACTATATTCATGCATCTCATATTCAGGAATATCCTGTCCAGCATACCAGTATCGGGAAGGCAATATTTTATTCAGAATGGCGTTTTATCATTCTGGAGAGCAAATAGGTGACGCAAGTGTACCTCATTGCTTTCTGCGTGGGAGACTTGTGAAGCTGCTGAGGTGGTGTAGGGCGGACCTTGTCCAACATTCCTGCTGAGAGTTGGTCACAATGCATGACACAGGGATCCCTAGTTATGGAATCGTGGGACACACTGTCAAGACTGCGGATTCCTTCCTGTTGGAGTAGTGGGTTAGTGCTGGGGAACGTGGGTGCATTGCATATGCTGAATATTGTCTGACAAGTAAATATCATGTGCCAGGAGGCACAGCAACCAACCACTCTGATAAGAAGGGCATAGCGATGTACACTAAAGTCTACAGACTAGGTGACCAGCAGTTGGAAATGCCACCTCTGCCATTGATCCTTATCATGCATATTAATACCAGTGGTCAGCCTGCATTGATTCCCATGGGTAGTTGTACGAAGATGGAGACCTGCAATTCCGCACCATTTTTGTGTATTTGTTAATTTTCAAGTTGATATTGAGTTTTGGGATTAGTATCCGAAAGCAAGGACCTGTAAAGACGAAGGTCATGTTTTTCTCAATATTTCTTTCACAATTGTAAACCCTTATAATGTGAAAAGCACTGAAGAAATTGCCATGGAAGCATTACTTATGGAAAACATATTATATCCTCAGGATGTTTTTTCTTTCTTTTAGAAATTACACACCTCTATAACTACCATACATATTCCAAAACACGTTTTAGTGTGACATTAAAATATTCCAGTTTTTAATTCCGGCCCATTCTTGGACATCCTGGAGGTTCTGCATAATGTTAAAAATTGTTCAAAAATGCAAACGAAGTTCTCAAGGTATACTAGATTGCTTGTAAGGAACTCTAGGATTTATTGAGGGCGAGCAGTCTTCTAGATATCTCTAACCCCCTCTGTCTTCCTTCATTTTGGCGCACCACTGTTAGGAGGAAAATACATCACAGGTTGAGTAATATTTGGGCTGTCGCCTTCAAAGCACGAAAGCCGAGGCTGCAAGTAGCGTTGTGGGAATATCATGCCTCAAGAGGGCGGACTCTGCGCTTTGCAGCAAGTTGTTGTGCGCTTCGCATGAAGGACTCGCCTGCTGCGTTGCCCAAGCACTAGCACATAGTGACAGAGCAGGGGCGACTGGGGAAGTCTGCTCGCAGAAACAACCTGCGTTTCTTGCGTGCGGCCTCGCGGCGCAGTCCAGGGTTTACCGGGATCTACCCACACTCCCACTTGAGCGACGCATCAGTACTTCCTCAGCTTAGCCCCCGTCACCACACTACGCCACGTGACTTCAAGTGAATTGTGTACCGATTACTCATTGCCCAACTACAGCGGTGACACATAATTTCAAGCAGCAGTCAACACGCAATGGCATTGCCTTAGACTCCTGTGTGTGGGTGTGTGTTGATGTGTATCAGTGTGAGAGCAGCTGTCCCCATTGGTTGCTTTGATATCATACACCATTTTGCCACACGTTTTTGTTTTCCCTCGCGCCTGATTCCCTTTCAGTGCAGAGATCTGTGGAGGTCTGACCCTGTTCCCTCTTTTCCCCCTGTTCTTCAATACAGGGAGCGGAAGTCTAAGTAAGAACGTAGATTAAATGTTTCTTTTTTAAGACACCAGCTGAAAGAGTTTGGGTATAGTCAGTGTTTTGAGGATATATGTAAGCACAGGGCATTCCTATTGCACTAATCAGAATTATGTCCTGTGTTTTGAAATCGGACTGAACCCCACCTAAGCAGAACCAACATTGTCGTTATAAATATGCTTGTAAAAGCAATGCAGGTATTTATTTCCTGGAAATGAACCAGTGCTTAATTTGTGCTGTTGTTTCCGTTGCGGGCACCGGCACCTATTTTTGATGGCCGGCACTTATTTTTCTGCATCAAGCATTTACTGAGAGCAAAAGACACATATGAGAAAGACAGAGGAGGAGAAACGCGAAAAAGCGCCATAAAGGGAGAAATGAGAAAGCTGCAAGAGTGAGCTGAAGGCGCAGGCAGTGGCTTTAAATGGACTGCAAGGCCAGAGATGGCTTCAGGATTTCGCCGCCTCCTTGCTACCACATTACAGCAGCCTGTTTAAGAGGAGGGCTTTGGCCACCAGCACGTTTTTATTTACAAATTAAGCACTGAAATGAACTGAAGCTATTCTGCAATATTTTCACACATGCTTTACAAGAGATGATCAATTAAGTGTGGTCAGGAGTAGCAGTAGCTGCCTCTGGTGTGTTCTTTGGTATCTGTGACACTTCTCACCCTACTACTGGTCTCCTAGCTCATCAAGGCAGCAGCAGAAACTAAAGGTAAACCAAAGTGCTGAGGGCCTTGTTTCCTATTTTATTTTTTGTTTCTTGATGCATGGGGTCAATAGGTGTGTGATGTCACTTTCACTCACTCTGGCATTGTTGAGTAGCGATGTTCATGCACATATATATATAGGTGATTGGGATGATTTAGCTTTCATTATGGAACCTTGTACTTGAAGTTGGACGCACATGCCTGGGGATATTAACATTTTCAAAACTCTGGTGAGTCCAGACACACAAAAAACGGGAAACAAAAACAAGGGTCTGCTCACTGTCATGCTTACAAAAGAAGAGAGACCTCCTTATTCTACCTAGGATTGAGGAACAACTAAAACAAACATTTCGAAAGGTTATACTTACAACCATTAAGTCATGTTGTGAACGTATAGTATCATAATAGGTAAAGGTTCTTAGGATCACCGTGGAAGATCAAAGACATTGTAAGGCGGCTCTATTAATACAAGGCACACAGTTTGTGTATGTCCTCTGACCTATGAGTTACCAGCATTTCACTGCATTGTTTTACAGGTACTGGCTATGCCTTTGTGGCGCACACTACAGTGCACTGCAGAGTGTGCCTATGATCATCCCAAATCACTTAACCCCAAGTGAGTCAACAACTGTGTGAATTTTATCAGGAGATATGCCATTTGGTACACCAACCTTTCCTATAATCTTTCCACAGAATACTATATCCCCCTCCTCTGTGCCTGAGAAAACCCAAACGTTTTGTCTTTTGATGCTATTCCCATATATCCGATAATGATTTGTCCAGTTCTACAAGAATGCAAAGCCTGCTACCCAGCAACAGTTTTATGCCAGGAAGGGAAACTCCACACTACAGAATTTGTCCACTAGTATGCCTTCGAATAAAGCTATCATGCAATATAAAAATATAATTTACACTCACATAGAGCACACTCATTATTGGGGAGATATATATGGCTGTGCAACTGAAATGGTTACTTTTGGGAGATGCTGGAGAATTGGTAATGGAAACAGGTGAAGGTGCACTTCACTTTATTTTAGCATAGGTGGCATAGCGTGAAGAAGCTGTGAGAGGGTCTGGAGTGGATAGTTCGAACCTGCGATGTGGTTTGACACCCCAAACCTATGGCAGCTGAATGGGAGATGGGGAGTGTAGATGGCTGTTGCACACAGCGGTTAAGGAGAGCTGGAGTTTGAGAAGAAACAGTATCAATCAAAAGAAGAGATTATGGCCCAAAGAAAAATGACCATAAGGGAAATTTGCTTTCACAACTGAAGGTTGTTGAGGGCCTAAACTCCATGTGCATAAGACATTAAGGGGCATATTTATAAGCCCCTAATGCCACCTGGCTGCACATTAGCGTCATTTTTTAAAATGCTACTGTGGCCCGATTAAGCAAAAATCCTTGCACCATATTTACAAAGTGACAAAGTGACGCAATGCATGCATTGCGCCACTGTGTTTCCCTTTGCGCTACATTATGCCTGCGCCAGGCATAATGTATGCAAATTTATTATTCCTGCATTGGGGGGAGGGGGATAATGGCGCAAGGAAATCTAAAAGATTTCCTTGACTCATTTTTAGAGCATTATTAACAACTGCTCCGAGTAGGCGTTAAAAGGGGGTTTCCATTATTTGTAATGGGCCACATTGTACTCTGCAGGAGTAGCGTCAATATTTTGGCGCTATTCCTGCAGAGTACATCAATAGCGTCAATAACAATTACGCTATTGCCCCCTACCCTGTGCCATGGTATGCCGTACCTTAGATACCACGCACACATGGTGGTGGTAGGGGAGCACTAAGGGACACAAAGAAAATGGAGCTCCACTAGGTGCAGCAAAATTTTTCTTAAATATGCCCCCAAGACTCCTTATCAGTTATTTATGTGTAAAGATGCCAAACTGATGGTCGAGCTACTTTGGGTGTGACACTTCCACTGTCTTTGACCCCAAAGAAAGGGCACGCTTTTGGGCCAAAAGGTAGGAATGATCACCTTGGCTTTCACTGGTAAAGGTTCTTTGCAGCCTGCAAATTAAACCTGGGTCCAGGAAGCCAAATCAGGCTACTTTCTTCCCTTGTTCTCTGTTGACAGCGAGCAGGGTGTGGGGCAGGTGGACAATTTTCCTTTACATTGTTCTGTAAATGTATCATTGATTTGAGGACTAATTGTTAGAGATGTAACTGCTCTTCCCTCAAACTATATGTAGTTCATATACATGCCATTTACCTCTCAGATGTCACATTGGTATGTGCCCACATCTGGCTGTGTATATTACGAAGTCTTGATATTTTCGAGTAGAACTGTAATCCTAGCTTAAACTAAAATGTGACCTTTTAGCATGTGAGCAATGAAGCCCAGTGGCATCTAAGTTGTTTGAATCTGGATGTGGTATTTAGTTTCTCCTGCTAAGTGTGTGTGTGTGTGAGAGTATAATGGGCAGAAAAAAAAGAGATGCAGTGAGCACTAGTATGTGCAACTGGGGTGACATCATTGTAGGAAATTAAACAGCCATGCAGTGGCCTGGTGGTTCCAATAGTTAAATATGAGGCTGGAAGCTGGGTTCCCGCTGGGAAGTTTTCCTTTGATGCATTTGAAGTGCGGATGCGAGTCGTGGGGTTGAGGATTTCACTACCTGTCAATGTGATTAGGCTGGATTTGGGCTTTACTTGTGGCAGAACCTTGCTGACTACACTTAAGTTTCAATATGAGGGTATTTAGGTGAGAGGCAGCCAGTACCACAATCTTGGGGAACAGAGGGTCTCTCGGAGTTGATGTACAAAACCTGTCGGTCTTTATCAGTCATTTCTGGCTGGCTGGTGACCCTTATCAGATTTCGCATAAATTAATGAACGCTTGCGTTAGAAGGAGTGGAGGGTCCTGCGTATCACCAAACGTTCTAGAAAAGTAGGTGTGACCTCTTTTGTATGAACTATAACTTCCGGGCTCTTTGTCCCTATTTGGGGATCACTGTCCAACAAGAGGATACAATAAGCTTTAGGCCCTTCCAAAAGGGCATTAAAACTCGCACGGTTGTGTGGGCTTGATATGGAATGCTGTTGGCAAAGAAACTCTGCAAGCTGCACAAGATTAAGTGTGGATTTAGTACTTATTTACTCATCCATTGCTCAAACATGAAAAGACTGCTGAACTACCATTCACTTGTCACACATGAAGAATCGAGAAATAGTGGAGTGCACTGGATAAAAGCATGGGCCTGGAAGGCGGTGTCACTGAAGTGAGGGACAGAGGTGCAATGAATCTTTTCTTCACACAATGTGAGAATGTTCTGGGATTGTCATGAAGGCTAGATGAAAAGTAGGCAGAGTGATAATCACTTATACAGGCTGTGTTAGTGGTGTTTATTTATGTAGATATTCACTGTGCATTTATTATCTAGGAAGTATTATTGTGAAAAACGACGATTTAGAACATGTTTCACACGCACGTTTTTGTAAGAGCTATAAAACCAGTCATTACAATTGGGCCAGCAGACATGTTTCCACAGGGATGGTAGTGGAGGAAAGTCCACTCGGTATCTTTCCCATTTCTATCAGCATAAGAAACAAGAGCTATAGGCTGCACTATGGGCAGTGAATAAAGTTAAATAACATCTAGTGGTAATTGTAGGCGCTTTTCCTTGAGCCAGGATGAAATGGCACGGTTATTGCACGCCCAGAAGGATACAGCTTTGTGCATTTCTTCCAAACTTGGTAAAATATCATTGCATATAGCATCTGACCGGTAACAGCCGATGGTGCCGTGTCTGGTGTAATTGCACAGAGGAATTCAATCTTTCATTTAATATGACTAATACTAGTCAGCCAGGGCAAACAAATAGAACTGACGGGTTTGCTGTGCATAACTCAGTTTTCATGAAACTTTGATGTCCACAACTTGTGGTCAAGGCAATCCATAAATCAGCAACCTGTATAATTCATTTTAAAAAAGGTGCTTAGTTTTCAGATAGCACTCTAGTGCTTCAAAGCAAATCCCACTGATTTACTCTGTGATTCGAGGGCAATTAATTTTGTTTCCCGCACCACAGTTCCATGATTTGCCCGAGATAACCATGCCGTGTGCACTTAAAAACAGAAAACCTCAGTTATAAAGTTCCTTTGATTTGAAAGACTAAATTGAAGTTATGTGGTAAATGTTGATATCAATAAAACAAGTATTCTGTTTGATATATGTAATCACATACAGTTACAGATCTACTGAAAAGTACACACACAAAGAACCATCTTAATTGCAGATATGTTTCAGGCTGTAGTCATTTATTGACACCAGTTTTGAAACATTTGGGGATGCAATATAATTTTTATCTGAATATCTGAACAAAAAACTCCAATAAATGTCCACCCATTCCATGTGGAATTCATAAATCTCGTACTAATCCCATCAGAATACCACACGTTAGTACTCAGATGGTTTCCAGCATTCCACTGGAATCTCTCCAAAACAGATGCAAACTTCAACAGCATGTTTTGGCAGAATACTTGTAAAAAGCTCACCTGAGGGAAGGTGTTACTGCTGGTTCAACGAACGCCCATTCAAACAGTACCAACTATAACTTTAGAAAAGGTGTTATGTTACGGCTACTCGAGAAGAGAACGTACTATTCCTCCTTAAAGTGTGTGACTCTTCACAGAATTTTAAAGTTCTGTCAATGACTAGAGGATTTTTTTACATTTTAAATCAAGCTAAATATAACAGAAGTTTGCAATGCATAACTTGCTTACAATAGTTCAGTAAGACCACAGTACCAATCATAACACCAGTAATAAAAGTAAACATAATGAATTTAAAATGCAGAGCTAAAATATTCTATGTTCATTGCAATATTCAATAAACTCTGAACAAAGTTCATATTAAATTGAAAGAGCTCAAATTAATGAAAATGTAATAATCTGAACCATACTACATTCTGTTTTCTAATCATTAGTCTTGTATACTAAATGCTCAAAATATGCAAACCGTCCCATAACATTGAACAATATGTACCAGAGCTTAAAAGTGCTCTCATAAGTGTAATATGTCCTTTTAAGCAGACATTAAAACAGTCATTTTCCACCTAAGAAGATGCTTATCCAAGTGACCACAAGATAAAAATCTTCCAACACTGCTTGAGCTTCGGTTTTAGGTGAAATTCTGGAAGCAACAGTATGCAATATCTTACTGATTTGGCCCAAAAATTCCTAAGTAAAAAAACAGCATATAAGAACACGTTTCAAATCACAATGACATGAACCTCTAGCCCACCATCAGGAGTCATCAGAAAGACCCAGCCTTTCTTTTTAGGTCGAAAGGCGTGTTGTAATCTATCTGTGGGCTTTTAACCACACCAACCGCATATCCCTCACTATAACTCGCTCAATGGCTTGCCTTTAAAAAAAACGCTGTTATCATTAGTAAATGTTTTACGTTTGTCCCTCCTTGGGGCGGTTTTGTTACCCCCTTGGCCATCGCCCTGTTACAGGGATAATTGCACGTTTGCAGATACGTTTGTCTGCAAGCGAACTTCTTTTTCCTTTTGTGTCTCTCCTTCACCTTCGTGCTGATGGCAGCTGTGGCGCTTTGAATTGGCTCGCTTATGTCAACTGTTTTACTTTTCATTTTTTATTTATATGGCAAGGAAAGTCCAGTCAGAAATTTACAATGCTAATAGCTCTATCTCTACCAAAAGCGAGACCCATTGCATTGCAAATGCTTGTTTTTATTATGAGAGAACCAAAACTATCCGCATGCTAGTGCTCAATGATTTTGAGTAATTAACTCTGTTTAACAGAATACACTAGCCTACCTCAGAGTGCATTGCACTTCAGGCAGATGCCTTTTCCATAACTAGTTGCGCTTCATGTTTTGTTTCCTGGTTGCATTTGCTGTCTTTTCTTCCAGGCCTTTTTAAAATAAACATAATCATTTGATATTAAAAAAAAACTGTTTCATATTGTTGAAATGACACCCTGCGGCTCCATTCCCTCTTCCAAACGGCCTCTTATCGTATGATGTAGTTTTTAGGATTATCCTAACAGTCACTTTTATGATGTGTCTATGATGTATACCATAATGTAAACATCTCTAGAAGTGTGGAACCCACAGTGAAGTTCTCAGCACCTCTTTCCGGGTCTCAGTCATTTTTTAAACATCATTATTCCCACAACTGTGAGAAACATTTTGATTGTTAGAATTCCATTGCGTTGTCGCATCAAAGGAAGCCTTGTTGTGGGCTGTACGTCAGTGGAAGGAATTCATTTTGAGGCCCACTTTTTCATAGATTAATGTGCAATATAAACCTCTCGCACCTTCCTAAAATTTTCTGTGCAATGCTTTGCCATTTACTTAAAACAACGATTTAACACAACACTGAGACTCAGCATGTTGTGAAGTTGAGTTTCCCTTACCTGTCCTATTTTGAAGATTTTTCCTAATTTCTATACATATTTTCTGGTAACCTTATGGCTGCGAGATAGTAGAAGCTTTTTAGGATGGTGCACGATTTCTTAAGCAATCTGAGCTAATTTGTGTTTGTCTGTGTCTACTGTGTTTAGACTCACACACAAGTACAATGTAAAGTTTAATTACAGGAGCTCATATGAATCAAAAACCTTCTTTTTGCAATATGTTGTATTTAACCCACTTAACTATAGACCAAATAGACATGACTCCGGTAAATAGGATGACACATTCCAGGCACTTGTATCAATTGCTATTTCTCTTTTATTTGGATTATTGGCAGTTTCTACTGTGGACCCAGAGTCTGATTACATTGTGCAAGTGTAGTTTTGTACCAACATTCCCTGATTACAAGAATTGAATTGTTGTTGATATAGTTGTGAACCAGCAAATATGCAGACTGACGTGTAAAGTGTTCTTTCATTCACAGTCTGCTTGGTACAAGTGCTCATTTTGCACTTATCATCCAGTCAAAATAGCAGTACAAAAACAGATCAGTTCAAATAAAAAAATAATGCTTCAAATTCGCACCAGTGTAATAAAGATATGTTGGTGCTTAGGATCTGTTCCATATGCTTTCTAGATGTCCTTCATTTGTATTTCTCTGATAGATCAGGCATGCCCATGCTTGCCTCTTCTGGTCCTTCAGATAACTGGTTTGTCTTTGTTGAAAGTATGATTTCCCCTCTCTCTGAGTTCCTATTGTGACTATGCATTAGGGTAAACCTGTGTTATTGCACAAAAAGTCGTTTAGGGCAGAATTTGTTTTTTAGATTTACATCTCTGTCACTTGAGTTTCCTTTCTTGTAGGGATTATTGAGAAGATGCAACGACTGTTGAGGCATGCATAGATAGCTCATATATTCCATGCATATCAGGACAATATATTAGTCATTCTGAAACAGTTGTTGGCACCAAAGCTGGGAGTTGTATTGACATTTTGAGTGGAGATTCCGAGTGCACAAGCCTCAATGAACTTTTGGTAATACATTCAGACACACCAAACTCCTCATTTCTTGATCTACTTTTTCAAAACCGATAGAATAATTTGTCGACCAAATAGTGACATCTCCTTATTCCTACCACACAGAGAGCCTTGTACACAAGTGATCAGGCACAAGGCAATATTAATTATAATACCTGCATCGATGTGGGTTGACAATACATAACCAAACATTTTCAATATAAACCTGGTTCTTACTTTAAAAGCAAGGTTCTTTGCTTTAGCTTAAAATCTAGTAGAGATATTACTAAGAATAAAAAAACTGAGAGATTGTGGAATATAAAAATAACTCTAAGGGAAAGTTGAAAGCAGAGAAAAACAATTTATATGCTTTTATTAGGAGTTGCTTTTCTAAACTATGAGAGCACTTTTAGTGGTAGGAACAAAATATTTATTGGTGGATGTGTGAAAGACTCCTGACTATGTACTTGTACAACCTGATTGTATGGTTATTAGTCTTATTTTCTTCACTGTCATTTCCATCCCTAAGGAATTGTATGCAACTTAGGTAGGCACAGTTTAGCTGGAATTGTCCATTTTGAAATGATTAACATTATTAAATCTGTAACGCTCCACAAGAAAACTTTGAAAACTATTTTATTAAGATAATTGCATGTAAACAATCATTTATTTTAAATGAAAGGAGCACTGCTGTTCAATTGTACAGTGGGATCATAGATAGCAACACAACAAATCTAATGGCCAGGAACAGGGGGTAGTGTTTAAAGCCATCTTGGCAAGAGTTCCAAAAACAAATATTGTTATACAACTGTGGCAAATATGATATGATTAATGGGGCATTTGTCATCTTATTATAATTATATGAAATGGCTTGCCCATTTTCTTGTATAACCTCAAGTGCATTCAATATCATATAAGGCATTCTAGACGAACTCTGCAAGTGTAACTTTACTTCAGTTAAATTCATTCTTTATGCTGCAGTTTGACTAGTGGCTGGAGCAAGACCATCTGATCACACCAATACTCAAAAGCATCGATTTCATCGTTCTAGACAGTAGAACAGAATTTTTAGGGCACAACAATTATCTGCCTAGTCATGAGAATTAGTGAGAGAAACATCTGAAGAGAACATTTTTACTGGCTTCCTAAGTCTTAAATAGTAGATGTAAGACACATTTGAAATAGGGGGTTGTTGGCCCACAGGGAAGACACTTACATAAAGAAGGTACAGCATGCATTCTACGCCTTATGAAACACATTGCAGGAAAAGCCAGCAGATTTGACTGTCCAGGTGCTTGGAAAGATAGTGACTGTTAGGAAGGTTAAGGCAGACCCACAATTGATGTAATAAATAACATAAGGATTTTAATGACTGCTCTTCAGAGACAAAGAGATGGGCAGCAGCATCAAATTTCTGTCTGCCCATAACAGGTCAAAATATCACAATGTGTACCATCTGAAGAAAATGCTCCAAGGTGTTGAGGATCTATGAATAAAATGAATTACAGACGCCAAGCCAGGAGGGCCTACAAACAGCCAGGGGGGATAAGGCACACCAGGAATGTGCTTGTGAAACTAGGTTTAAAGGAAGTTCAAAAGGTTACTTCTGCTACCCAGCATGCTCAAAGTAGATTACCGTACTACAATATTCCCACGGTTTTCACTAGCATTATGGGGAAAGGAAAAGCTCTAAGTTTCCACTGGCCAAAAGGGCTGCTGTCACAGTCAGTTGGTGTGACTCATGATGAAGACTTCAGTGTTGACTGAATTCGTCTTTAGCCTGTTGCTCCCCATCGAGACTAAAACATCACGTCATATTTCAAAGTATTTGCAAGAATATGGGTTATTGTTGGAGGGGAGCACTGTGCACAGACTCCTAAAGCCAACAAAAATGAAATCAGCAACTTTGGAGAAGTGAAGGCCAAAAGTTTGGGGAACTAACACACAAAGGAACAGTCTTAAGTTCCTATTCTTCTGAAGCAAGATCTGGGTGTCAAAGGCAGACATGTAAAAGTGGAAGCCACAAAACCAGACAAGCCAAACAAGTGACTGAACATAGATCATGAAGAAGCCAGGGGACAACTTTAAGTCCTGTGGATCACCATAAAGTCATGACCTCAAAGCCAAAGTAAAAGTATGATTGGGGACTTTATCTAGTGCTAACTTAGCATAGGGGGTCCAGCAGAGTGATGAAGCTGATGGTATCATATGCTGATAACAAACACACAAGTAATTAAGTGCTGACACCACAAACAATAGAAATAAGACTGGAACATAGGGAATCACCACCAAGACTGCCTCAGTGCATTGGTTGAGTCAGAAGCCCATCTGGAAATTGTCAAGGCATTGCCAGATTCAAGAAAAGTGGCAAGCTGCAAAGATGAATTAACCTTCATGATCTTAGCTCTACAGGAAGTACAGATCAGCCTGAAACTAGGTGCATCAGATGAATTAAAGTCTTAAACAAGGGATCCATTGGAAAACCTAAACTCCAGAGCAACAAATCATGTGTGAAGAGGTTGATTAACAATAGGTCTGCACACGTATTCAGATATTTTAGACAGAATTTTTAAAAAATCAGCTGAGGACAGGGATCCCGTTAGGCAGCAGATTTTAGTCCAAAATGGAAATAATTAATTTGTCATTCAGTCTATATCAAAATCTGAGCGAACACTATTTTCTGAGAAAGAAGCAGAATGCCAGCCATACTGCCAGTTTTGATTTTTCTACCTATATCTGTGAAAAACACAAAGCTTTTCTGATGTCGACAGAGAGGTACTTGGAGCTGAAGGGCTGGGATATACCATTTTCATAATTAGTAGCTTGAGAGGCCTTCCCTTTTTACCCCTGGAGCTGTGATGGTGAGACTCGCCATTCAGGTTAGGCAGTTACCTCCAGTGGTGGCAGGAGCGCTGGCTTAAAAAAGTTATAACAGCATTGGATCAATAGGCTTAAGTTGTTGCCAGACCACTTCCTAGCCTCCACTGACACGAAGCCGTTTCATAACCCTCTTATAGAGACAACCTTTTCCATGGACCGCTAGTGAACCATGCACACCATATTCATGTCTGATCAGTATGGGATCTAAACCAGAAGGCATATAATTCAAAGGAGAGGAAGAGAACAAGAGCACGATCAATATTCGTTTTACAAAGACAACAAAAACCCTACAACGGCAGTCAGTTAGATGTCAGGCCAGTTAGTAATGAGATTATGTTAGATGCCTAAATCATTCGTATTGAAATGTTAAGTAACATAGATGCACACTAGTGCACCTATGCTCCTTAGTAGGACATGATTAATTGAACCTATGTTATTGCAACTTAATTGAACATGCTGGATCTTTGTGCTACATTCACACAGGCGGATGGGCCAGTCAGCATCTCCCAGAGTGCCCTCGGTGCTTTGTGGTCCCCAATCATTTTCTATCAGGCAGTGGAATCAATGGAGCTTGGTCGGCTTCGGATCCAATCAGAGCCATTATGCTTTAACCCTGATTAAAAGTGATCACAATTATTGTTTTTGTATAACCACACGTTTGCGGCTAAAATAGTATTACAATTTGGGCATAAATTGAAATGGGGAGTAAAGTGCATTGTTAGCGTGTAATCTTACATTCTAAAATGCCAAACTTGTAATCAGGCATACATTGCTAATACAGGCACCGTAGGCTATTGTAAGTTAGTGGGTGCACAGTTTCAAAAGCTTTTTGCGATCTAATTGTGATCAGGCCCATTGTGTTCTGTATGCTAGCAGAAGTCCTTACTCGCCAAGGATGGCAGTGCTCTTGTTACTGTTGAATAGAAGAGCTCCTTTTGAACCTCACCATGAGAAAAAATAGTGCTTCTTCCTCACAACAGCTGGAAAATACGAGGGTTTGACCAAAAAAGGTAGCGTGCTGCTGATTAGACATTGGGGAGTAGAGTTTGAGCAGGCAAAATTCCATGCCTCTGCGTGATAGAACTTACACATTTTGTTGCTACTGTAAATGCTCTTCTTCACCTGTCGAGTGGGGGAGACAGCCTTTCCACTGCTGCCTTTACCACACAATACTTTTACCACGCAATGCCTTTACCATGCATTGACTTTACCATGACTGGCATAAGGTAGTAAGAGTGTTTTCAGAGTTTAGGGGTAGGTTAGGGCATAGGATGGTAAGGCTACAAAAAACGAGGGGGGTTGGGAAGCTTCCCCTCCAAAAAGAAAACATTTATTTTTATTTCGGGGGGATACCCCAGTTAAAACAATGAGTAGTTTGTCTATAGTATGTGTGTGTATATATATGTAAATATACACGTGTATATAAATGTAGGGGTTTAACTTACCTTATGCATATACTTAGCTTATTGCAAAGGCATGTGTGCTGAAGCCAGACGTGTAGTAAAGGCAATTTGTGGTAAATGTATTGCATGGGAGAGGCATGTGTTGTAAAAGCATTTGTTTGACTGTCAACTACCGCTTGATGGTTGTATGACATTAGGTTTTCAGTATGCATATATGATGGCTGCAGAGGGCACATGCAGATAGGAATAGGTGCAGGATGTATAAGTGGGGAAGGGAGAACCGTACTCTAACCAGTCGTTCATTGAGCCCTGAGTGCCCTTAACTCAATATTAATGAATTGCTGTGGTGGTCTATTGAAATGTTAGATCAGAACAATTTACCACGAAAATCAATACAGGTGCACCAGGCTCCATCTTTTTTGTTATTTAATTTCCTCCCAGCGTCTTTCTCTCAGGATTAATAACATCAATAGGTAAAGATGCTGCAGGTTATGCTAAATGATGGCAACTTACCAAGAGGCTAAATTGTGGTAGTCGTCAGTGCTTAGTGCTGACTTCTTTCTTGTACGCAATAGAACTGTTTTTCTCTGTGTGCCTTTCGTGGAGGTTTGCAATCTATGCTTTAAGGAAAAACAGACATTTTCTGGCGTCGATGGCTTCATTTTAGTTAGCAACTGATTTTATTGATACGTTTTGGAGCGTGTTCTTCTGGAGGCGAGAATTTATGGGAACCATTGTCTGTTTTCATAAGAGGTGCGTGGCCTCCTTCCACACCACCTCATTATGTTGTAACTCCAAAAACGTCAGCATAATATAAAATCTGGCACATCGACTTACAATGCGGTTGGCCTTGATGCAGGGCCAATGTGATATCGGAGAATTCACCTGAGAGCGATCCTCTGAAAATCAGGCAAATACAAAATACACATGAAAACATATACTTATTCATTATTCGCTTTTATGCAAACAAGCATAATTCGACTAAACATTGAAAAGGAAATTGGCATCTAAATGAAATATAACATATGGACGATGCTGGTGTATTTTTTATTTACTTTCCACCCTAGAGTCCTTCTCTCCATTGCTGTTTCTGCAACCTGTTCTGAGCTCTCCTCCCACAGTCTGATTGGATTTGCCTATCCTGTATTTTTAGATTGTAAATACTCGGTAGGAGAATAATGTGCTATTGTGTCACGTTGCCCCCATCCCTTCGGGCTCAGGTTCATCTGATTGCAATAAGATGATGGAGACAGATGCACGGTTTAGTGCTGATCCCTGCTGGTTGGATGCCTGTGTTCACCTAGTTTTTGGGCCGCCCTGCTAAACACTGAATTCAAACAAGGCGTCTCTTGTACGATTAATAAGATAGAGCTAGATGTTACCCACATGCTAAATTGTAAACGAAATGAAGGACGTGCTTGATTAGATACATGATTAATTTCCAAAGCATTTTAGGCGCCTATTTTTTTGAACCGGTCCTAAAAGAATGATTCATCAGTGAAGTTACATCCTAGATCAATGAGAGACATAGTGAGGGACACAAGGCACAACCTTAATTTAAAGTAAAATACAGAATGAGATAATATGATGATAAAGAACCTGGATTGTAGACAGTAATCTACCATGTATATCATCACTCTGCACACACATGAGCGCAGCCATAGACACACCTTTCACTCTCATACACGTAAGGGATTGCACCCATGCCAGGGGCCGATGAGGGAAATCTGTGAACCCTCCCTCCCCAAAGACCTACTTCTGCCCCCCCCCTAAAGGCAAGGAATTGACAGAATTGACCCGAGACAAGCAGATTTGCATTTTGAGAAACAGTTCTCAGGCCGTATTTATTACATCCACAAACATTAGCATTCAAGACATTTTGGTTCAGCCAATGTGAACATTACATAAACAGAAAGTGAAAACATGTATACAAAGAATCACCTAACCACATATTTTAAGTCATGTTTGGCCACCCCGCTGGTCCTTATAGCAACAGTTAATTGACTTGTGAATGTGAGTGCTACCCACCAAGCCCCCAATATATAAACTGTACAAGGTAAACTCTCCCGCTCCCTCATAGAGAGGGGAGCAAAAAGGCCAGCATGTCAGCTGAGCCCCCAAGCACCCATGCCAGAGCAACCCAAAAGAGGGATCCCTCCTGGCACTCATGGGAGATGGGCCTGGGCAACCGGGCCAAATCTTGGTCCCCTGGTACATGGTCCAACTCCCCCACAATCCCAGGGCAGTGCCATAAGGTACCCCTCAAGCCAAGGACTCTCGCTGTAGCGGGCATCCGTGGCCCTGCCATACAGATCATAGTGCTTCCGCCCCTAGTTGTTCAAAGGTTAAAGACCAAATGTATCTAGACTTCGCCTGCCTTCTTGTTCCTGCTGTCAAGGTGTCTAGTAGCATTGTGGACAAACCTGACTTCATCACCACAATAAATATGACAAACAGCAGAGTGGACCAAGGACATTGAAAATTAAAAAAAACACCATCACACACCCAATGCTGGACTTGAGAGTAAACGCAGCCACATGAACATAAAGCAAGCCACTTTGAGGTCTGACATGTGAGGCAGTACTAGGCCCAGAACTATAGAGACCACAGAACAGCACTGCAGTTAAAGTTATACCCATAGTCCTGCACCACAAAGCATAATATAGCATAGTCCTAACATGAGCGAAAATGCACTCAAGTAAAACTTCCATAAAATGTTAAGGAAAATGTAATACAATTTGAGATAAAACTTTGTAACTAACTACACTTTAGACTATTGTACCACAAGGCTGCAGTGCAAAAAAAAAAGATATTTGTCCGAGAACAAAAAAGGACATTTTTCAAAGTATAAAAAGCATAAATAAATACGTTTTCTACATTCACCATTTAGTAATGAACTACACTGGCATCCAATACTGTGTTTGAAAAATCCATTCCAATCTGCAGTGTACTTAAATAACAAAAGCATTGATTGTTCTTTTTCAAATGTTTTATTGATTTTTATTTTTTAACTTACTGGTAGGGCACACATATACCAGGAAACTTCATGCCATTGCTGGTACCTGACATCTACAGGGTGGACCTCATTATTAGGCCTGAGTTTTCCTCATGGAGCTTCAATCTGAGGAAACACCTGGAGTTACATAAAAACTCATTGAGATTCCACGAAGTTTCATGAGCAGGCTGGATTTGAGCATGTTGCGCTGCTCATGTTGATTTTTAGGGCTGAGAGTTTGTTCATGGTGAATGACACCACATGGCGTGCCAGAGGGTGCTTCTTTTTCTGCCACTTGAGTAGATTTTCTACTTGAGTGGCAACTTTCTTAACGCAAATGGTCGCGATCTGCAGCGATCATCTGCATTGAGAAATCTTTCTGGGAGCTATTTTTAGCAAATTCTTGCTTACGCTCACCAACTTAATGTTGGCAACCTGTTGGTGAGAAAAAAGTCTGCAGTGCGGTTGGAGGAGTTTTGCGGGAACTCCGTGCTTTAGAATACAGAGTGGGTAAAACTCTGCAAACTCTACCAGTGGAGCAGAACTTTTCACTCACCCCAAATCATTATACTCAATGAAGGAGGGCTAGGTTTTTTTATTAAATCATTTTTCTAACCATTAATTGATATTATTGAACCTAGAGGGAGAGGGACAGTGCATTACAAAAAAGTGCTGCTAAAGGTAGTACATTGTTTGTTATATGGAGAAAACCGATTGGGCTTTGCATAGCAATTTAACAGAGCAGTTTAATTCTATCCACTAACTTCTATAGATCCCCACTCAAATAATGATGGGTCTGCTTTGAACTTACGATTAGGACAACACTATATTTGTCACCCTTCTGTTCATTTTTTTGTATTTATTCCTCTATTTGTTAATTGATTTATGTTTGTTTTGTGTTCATTTTTTTATACAGGCAAAGGTACCTTAAGACCAGAAATGTTATTTAGCAGATGAGGCATAGTCAGAGCACAGATCAGATAAAAAAGTATAACAACAAGAATAAAAAACAGCACTGGCATAGGCAATAGGTCTTGCCGAAGCACAAGCTATTGGCTTTGCCAATATGGCTTAGCCATGTTATACACAAGCATGGCTGTTGTTCAGCCTGGCTAAAAGTTAGTGGGTTAAAGGAGAGTGGTGTGGAGAGTTGTAAAGTGGAGTGTTATCGAGTGGCGCCGAGAGTCATGGAGTGGAGCAGAGTGACAAAGCGGTGCATGGAGTGGCATAGAGTGGCGTGGAGTGAAGTGGAGTGTCACAGAGTGGTGTAGAGTGTTGTTGATTGTAGTGGTAGAAGTAGAGTGTCATATAGTGAACAGGCATAGAGTTAAGTAGAGTGTCAGAGTGAAATAGAGTGTTGTATATGGGAGTGGCATATAGTGTTGTGGAGTGGTGCAGAGTAGAGTACAATGGAGGGTGTTGCGTAGAGTGGAGTAGAAAGTTGTAGAGTGATGTAAAGCAGTGTAGATTGTTGTAGATTATAGTGGCATAGAGTGGAGTAGTGTAGGAGAGCGGAATGGCATAGAGTGGAGTAGAGGGGCGTTGGCTCAAGTAGCATAAAATGGAGTGCTATGGAGTGGAGTGGCATAGACTGGAGCAGTGGAGTAGAGTTGAGTAGTGTGTCATACAATAGAGTGGAATATAGTGGCCTGGAGTGGCATAGAGGGAGTTGTGTAAAGTGTTATAGAGTTGAGTAGTGTTATAAAGTGGCATAGAGTGGAGTAGAATGCTGTACAATGTCATAGAGTAGAGTTTAATGGAGTAGATCAGAGAGTGGACTAACGTGGAGTGGAGTGTCATAGAGTGGAGTGAAGTAGAGTGGACTAGAGTGAAGTGGTCTAAAGTTTACTAGAATAGAGTAGATTGACATCGAGTGCATTGGTTTTGAGGAAAGTTGTGCAGAGTTCATTGGCGTAGAGTGTAGTGATGTAAAGTGGTGTGACATGGAGTACAGTGATGTATAGTAGAGTGTTGCAGAGCATATTGCAGTGTCATAGAATGCAATGTGGAAGAGTGGAGTTGTGCAGAGTGGAGCAGAATGACATGTAGTGCAGTGGTGTAGAGTGCAGTGATGTTGAGTAGATTATTTCAGAGTAGAGTGGTGTGGTGCAGGGTAGAGTGCAGAGGTGTATAGTAGAGTAGCATAGACTGCAGCAGCACAGAGTAGACTGGTGTAGAGTGAATGACATGGAGTGCAATGGTGTAGAATAGATTAGAGTGACATAGAGTAGAGTGATGCAGAGTAGCATGGCATAGAGTGTAGTAGGGTAGAGTGCATTGGAGTAGAGTGGTATAGACTTGAGTGGTGCGGTGTAGAGTGTAGTGGCATAGTGTGCAGTGCCATAGAGTGCATTGGCATAGTGTAGAGTGGTGCAGAGTACAGTGGTGTGGTGGAGAAGAGTGCAGTGGTATATAGTAAAATGTGGTAGAGTGCACTGTATAGAATAGAGTGGTTCTGAGTAGGGAGGTGTAGAGTGAAGTGGCGTAGAGTGCAGCATCATAGAATGAAGTGGCACACAGTAGATTAGAGTGGCATAGAGTGCAGTGGCTTAGAGCGTAGTGGCATAGAGTAGGGTACAGTGATGCAGAGTTGAGTGGTGCATAGTGCAATGGTGTAGAGAGTGGTGCAGCGTACATTGGTGTAGAATGGTGCAGAATAAATTGACATAGAGCACAATGGTGTTGAGTGGTGCAGAATAAATTGACACAGAGCCCAATGCTGTAAAGTAGAATGATGCAGAATGCTGTGGCATAGAGTTGAGTGTTGCAGAGTAGAGTGTAGTGGCATACAGTGCAGTGGTGCAGAGTAGATTGGCATAGAGTGCAGTGGCAGAAAGAGGAGTAGAGTGCATTGTTGAAGAGTGCAGTGGCCTAGAGTAGAGTGCCGTATGGTAGAGTGGAGTGGGGTGGAGCAGGGTAAATTGCAGTGGCATGGAGTGGAGTAGAGTGGATTGGTGCAGAGTAAAATAGAGTGACATAGAGTAAATTGTTTCAGAGTAAAGTGCAGTGTCATGGAATGTGGTGTTGTAGAGTGCAGTGGTGCAGGGTAGAGTAGTGTGGGGTAAAGTGCATTGGCATAGAGTAGATTAGTGTAGAGTAGAGAGGCATCAAGTGAAGTTGTGTAAAGTGGAGTTATACAGCGTAGAGTGGAGTAACGCACTGTGAAATGGAGTGGAATAGTGTGAAGTGGTGCAGAGTATAGTGGAGTGGCATGGAGTGGAGTGCCATAGTGTGGCATGGTGCAGAGTAGAGTGCAGTTTTGTGGAGTGGTGTAGACTGGAGTGGGGTTAAGTAGAGTACGCATGGTAATGCCATTAAAGAGAAAACATCCACAATTTAAATTACCATTACATTTGCACAGGCATACAGTTTAACTGATAAAAGTATAGAGTGCACAAATAATGATGTGTAGAAATGTCATCACCTAGTGTATTGTTTTAGTTTGATAATGTTAAAATTATTTGGTTACACCACACTTCAGAATTACCACAAAAGTGCTTCATTCGTGCTTTCCATAAACATCATATAGCACACCATGAAAAGCCAGCATGATTGCCGCATAAAGCCTTTCACTTCGAAGTCAGAGAAAGAAAATTAAACACAAAGCTCCTTGGAAGACAGAGCATGACAGCTGACCTCTGTCTTTGAATGCACAGCAAATGTGACAAGATAAGAACAAGATTTAAATGTCTGTTTACAGAAATTCAGTACTGGTGGAAAAATACAGTAAAAAGGATTTGGGCAAGGGATCAAACAAACTCAAGCTGGACATCCTAAAACAAATAAAGCCAGAGAATAGAAAGCAAGCTAATGTGAGTTGCAAATCACAAAGCCAATGGTAACCAATGGCCAGAGAGCATTCCCAGGGAAGCTTTCTGAATGTCTCCAAGATGTTGTTAGTAGACTGCTAGGCTTCAACATAACAAATAAGAGTCTTCAATGCATATTTACATAGGCAAAGTTACACAAACCTCCACCCTGGGAAGGGCTGAGAAGGGCTCTCTTTCTACATCAAGTATGACTAAAACAAATTCTCAGCACCAGCCAGGATTCAGAACAGCATTCCATACCCAGAACATACAGGGTAAAGCTGAGTGAGAGAAACTGGGGAGTAGTTCTGTAAAAAGCCAGCTGAGACAAAGGTCCCTAAACTGAACACACTGCTTCAGTGAAACCAATACAACATCCATTGACTCTGGGAGACCAAGGTCTATAGTAATATTGCTGTAAAGTGCAAGAGCACACAGGTTTCCATAGTCACAGCCTTCTTGGATACAGGAATGAAGGCAAGAATGATTCTAAGCCTTGTAGTTGCAAAAATCTAACCAGCAACACCTTCAAAATCTGGGCAGCAAAGGAAAGACCCTTGACACAAAGGATGTCAAGAATCTTTGCCTTCATAACTAGAGTTGGAAGTGTTATCAACACAGCCCACAAGAGCTGTACAGCCCACCTACAGGCCCTATTGTTTGTCCTTGGTAAGATTTAAAAGGTTAAGTGTCATTTTCTCTGGATTTCACACTGGCAGTCCCTTAGTTGAGTAATATAATTTTTTGCCATTTGCTGTGAGAAGGTCTAGAACCCAAAGGAACAAATTGGCTTTTCTATTTTTTTAACATAGATGTTAAAATATTTTGTAAAGAGGGCGGAACTCTTCAGAACGCCACAAGTGACTGCCATTTCAGTCGAGCCAAATAGGGAGAGGGGAAGAATGCGATTCCAGCTTTCCAAAAATCTGTCCAGCAATTCAGGGCCAAGAAGGCTAGACTTGCAACTGTGAGAAGGTCGATAAGAATGGAATGAACAAAAGTGTTTAATGCTGCAGCCATATTAAGTAACAACATGCTTACAGGATTTGCAGCCCTTGTGTGTCACAACCAAGAATGATTCAATTTTTAAGGTCGAGCTGGCAAGCCCTCTGTCCTGTTGTAATCTCTTTGAGGGCTTTTAACCACGCCCACTCTCGCTATTCATTCCTTGTTGTGCTTATTTTAAATGCTTCATTATTATTTGTGCATTTTGTGAAATGTCCCTCATTTGTGTGCTGAGTTCCCTCCTAGGCAATTTCACTAAGTGAACATTTTTGTTGGCCATCACACTATGTCACTATGTCACACTTCCTCCTGTTAAGGCATGTGATGGCCCCTCCTCCGGTTTTGGTTTGCCTTTCATCCCAGCCTCAATCCATTCTAAATATTTATGTAGGAAGCCAATAACTCTTGCGCTCACGCTCGTGGCAGCCATGGCGCTTTGAACTGACTTGCTTATGTCAAGTATTTTACTTTTCATTTTCAATTTATTTGGCAGGAAAAGTCCAGTTAGGAGTTTACAATACTAGTAGCTCTAACTCGAGCAAACGTGAGACCCATTGCATTTCAAATGCTTATTTCTCCTGCAGGTTATCCCGCTTGACAGCAGTTCAGAAGCTGCAGTGAGTCTTGACTCATAGCTAGCCAGGTAGAAAAATGTTTTTATTTTTCAAAATAATATCAATTTCAGGAAGTAAGGTGATAGGCCAACATTTTTTTAAGTCAGTGTGTCAGATCAAATGTTTGTTAATTAACGGTATAGTTATACATGTCTCACAAACATCTGGAACAATGGTTGAAAACAAGGGACACCTTTCTGCAAGTAGCTGGTCCATAGAAAAATGCAAGAATAGTCCAGGAAATCTGATTTCAGGTGAGTTACCCAGACATCTGCACATTAATGAGGTACACCACAAGCCTTCCACTTCATTTCTACACCTGGAGTGCTTTTCTCTTGAAGAGTGTGCTGGAGAACAAGACCCATGTTGCTTAGATGTGAGACAAACCATAAAAAGAACATTGTGCCAGCAGTTGACTTCCTGCTTTTCAATAAAAAAGGTGGGGAAATAGGAATGGGTTCCCACACAAACACAAACACATACACATGCTTATTCACCGCATAGAAACCCCAGGCTCTACTAAAAAAAATGCTCCCAGACTGAACTTTCCTACCACAATGTAAGCAAACATGAACACCAGAGCCACATGCACACTTCAAGCTGAAACTGTATCTGCTCCCTGACAAAAAGCCATTGCTGACTGTTCTTAACATATTTTAAGCGCTTCATCCAATGCATGCTGATATTAGACAGCGCTACAGTACACGCTTTGCTAGTCATAAGAAAGACACTGTTAAAAGAAAAGCAAACACTAAAATCTTGTTCTGCTGAATTTAAAAGTTTTGTTACCATACGCTGCACAACTGTTGTAAGGGCTCGTCCGGCTTTTTATCGTTTTAAATATTCCTCTAAGGACGCTCAACTTTATCATCCCTGTACTCGGCTAAACCTGCTAACCCCAAACAGTGTCCATGTCCTTCTCCTGCTGACACCAGGTGGTGGGCTAGGGGTACACATGGCGATTTCTTAGCTCCTGCCCTTTGCCCAGAGCCACTGCTTACATGCTGTCCCGAGCTGCAAGATGGTAAAAGGAAGTGTGGTGATATTAGGCCTTTTAAGTTGTGTTGGTGTTAGTAAGCCTCCAACGTTTTTTGCATCCTATTACAAGTCAGAATGGTGAGTGATTGACTGTAGAGTGATTTCTTTACAGATGACAAAAATTGCAAATGATCAGATTGAGCATTAGCTGCCAGAAGCCACGCTTCTGTCGGGGGGAGAGTGCACACATAGTGTGAATTTTCTAAAATGTAAAAAAACAATTTGAAGTCTTCTTAGCCTACGAGCAGAAAACGCAGCAATTTGCCATTTTCTGGCTAATTCATTTTTACAAGTTGTATAATTGAATATTTAGTTTAATTATCTGCCCCCCGAGAAGGCACCTGATGTGTTTCCCATACTGGTCATAATAGCCAAAATGTCAGTGTCAACCTCCTCGCCTCCTCCCTCAGCCCTTAGGTGCTAAGCCAAAACAATTTAAAATGTAATCCTAGATGATGCTTTAATTATGATTCCTCCCTCTTATTTAGTTTTCATTCTCATGTAATAAATGTATTGGCGGTAGCTGCCTCAGATACGAGATCTCATTCTCTCAATCTCAAAAGACACACAATGGATTACAATTCTGTCTCTAGTGGCTTAGTTGAAAAGACTAAATATCAAGAAATTGCGTAGGGTCTTCATATTGAAATTACCGAACAGACAGCTTCACTTATCCAGGTCTCTGTTGTATAAGAAATGGGACGGTCTGTATAGTCACGTGTATAATCTTTGGTTCCAAATCACAAAACAGGTGTATGAAATTGAACTTTGTAGTGCTACATCACATACTCATAAATACTGTTCACGTTAGTACAGCTGCATATCTACACCTATGTCTCTTGCATACGCCTTTTTCGGATTCCTCTACAAAGAGTGCATAAAACTCCACACATATTTCTAAGCTTTATAAGTTAATGTGGGCGTGGCAAGTGGGAGTGAATGGAGAATAGGAAATCTACCACATTGTGAGAGGAGTAAAAGGGAATGATGATACTAAGGGGCACAGGTAGGCACATCTACATACAAAACGGTCATTAAAAAGTGTCATTCAGGGACAGTTCATTGGAGTTACACCCATCGCATCTCCAGTAGCACTATGGGTTCAATTGGCACAGCCTACTCCAGTCAAGCTTTGCAGTACGTCACACACTTTACATGTCCACTTACATGCCCTGCAAGGGAATCACATTGTAAAGAATAGAGGGAGATACTTACTTTACCAGTACAAAGCAAAACACCCAAACCTGAAAAAATTTCATATTTCTTTAGACGTTGCATAAAGCCATAAACATGACATTGTACAACTATGAAATAATATATAAAATCAAAAATAAAATTAATATAAAAAATAGTCATATGACTAAAAACATTATAGACACCTACACAAATCACATTATAAAAATGTAAGTAACAAATGCACACATTTAGAAAATGACAAATACCTTCATTTTTAAATAATTACAATAAACATTTAAAATATTTATAGAAAACGCATCGTAACACATTACTTCCCTGAACACTTACACAAGGTCACATAACACAACTGTCACTAATGTTCTGCATCCACAACATCTCATAATATTAGCCGATAATGATAGAGTTCAGGGTGTGGGCTATATTTACGTACTATCACTTGTGATGTTTGTCAGTGGGTTTTACTTTTCTCGTGTGATGTCTATTTTATTATTCTTTTAAAATCATAGTTCTCCTAAGCCTTGTAGAACTACATTTGGCATATTTACACATAAAACATGCTTATTTATGGGTGTACTTTGATTTGTATGTATCCCCAACTCTTAATAAAAATGGGTGGGAACATGTAATTCTACTTTCAGGAGTAAATCCCTGCTAGGAGTGTCTAAATTGTATTTAGGCAAAGATGTATACCTAGTCACAATACTAAATCTATGGGTGCACACAGTTCTATTAGTACACTTACCTTTGTGAATCCGACCCAAAATATTTAAGAACTTCTGACATGTTACCCTCTCATTTCTACACCTGGACCTATTTAGTGTAATAGATGGAAATCATTTTATTGTTCACATACTTTGCATATTACAATTCCACTTTTGAGCAATGCGATTTTAAAGTTTAGTTGGTTCATCTGAATATGGAGAAATTCAATAACTACCAAGTTCATTGACTGAAAAAAGTGGAATAAAATATAAGTGTTATACATTAGCTGCAGTCATTGTCATACCAATAGTCATAAATGCTGAGTGGAGACCCAGTTGTTATGTAGTAATTTGCTTGTGGATGCTGAGCTTTTCAGCAGTGCAGTGTCTTCTTCCTGAACAACTGAAACTTATATGCTAACTCCATGTTACTGCTTTGCTTAGTTAGTACAGGTGGTGAAATGATACAAATTTTTCGAGCCGGAAACTAAGGATCAGATTTCGAATTTGGAAGATGGGTACTTTCTCACAAATGTGACGACTATCCAATTCACTATATTACGTGCGTTTTTTCCGAATGCACTTTTAATAAGGCGGATGGAAAAATCGACACAATTGTGATGGAGTACTTGTCAGCCAAACTATAAATCTGTCAAAAAATGGCATCATCAGCCTTTGAGCTATTTTATTTAGTAGACCAGTAGACTGGAAGTAGACATAGTCTAACTTTTTGAAAATCCATGTTACATGTGTCCAGTTGGAGGCTGTTCAAATGAGGCCATTTGTTGATTTTGGATAGAGTGGTGGGTAAATATTTCAAGTTATCCTTTCTGTCATTTACATTACTCAGGAAGGCGGTATACCATCAGCATATCTTGATAAACTCATTCTTTGGCACTTCCAAAGGGTCTTAAATGGTTGTTTTCGAAGAGAATATTAGTCTAATTAAGACCAGTGATAAACATGAATTGCATTTAGTCTGATGTAGCATTCATGGCAGAAATATTTCTATTGGACATTACAGCTTTTATTGGCAAGCAACGGTGGCACATCTCTATGTATGTATTGGTACTGAAGCTCATCTCTCTTTCCAAGAGGTATTTGTTTTGATTCTTCCTTCATTCACGGGTTTTATGGGATAATGGTTCTTAAGTGTACTACCTCGACTCCTCCTGGATGTTCACTGTACCTCTTCGTCAATTCCGTCACTGGTTATTTTAAAATTTTATTAGAAGTTGCTGGGAGAGTGGGCAGTGACATCCCCATGCCTCAGTATGTTGATGACACATCTATTTGCAAAAGCCTCATTAAGGATGACGTTCACTGCCTGGCTTTTTTCATTCTGTAGATTAAGGCTACCAATAATGAGTTTTTCTTAATAATTTTTGTTTCTCATATGCAGACTCTACTATTTATGTGGGGCAGCACTGCATTATTTCATCTTAGCACTTAAAGTGGAAGCTCTGTAAAGCACAGGTGGCAAATAAATTTAATTGTGATAATAACGTTTGGCTCCTCTTCTGCAAATTATACAATTATATTATACAATTATTGAGTTCACGAGAATACTTTTCTTATGACCGTATATGCCTTGAACCATAATGATGAACATAATGCTATGCAGTTTACATTCCCAAATGAGTGCTTGAACCTTAAAGTCAGTTTCACATCTCTGCCGCCCAACTGTGGTGAGGGCAATAAAAAATGAAGTACTTGTTGCATCCCTTCATCGGCTCACATTTGAGGCTTGTGTGCTGTCCACAGCCATAGGCTAAGCATATGAAGCAGTAACCATGCACCAATACAGCTCGTTATCATCAAAATGGAATATAAATGGAATCTTACATACATGACAGTAACCTACTGCCTTTCTCAAGGTCCCCAAAGAAAACTAACTCAAGCCTTTTACTTAATTAATCGACTTTGAAACCATCTTCCCGTCTCACAGTGTCGTTTGCGTTAATTGGCTTGTTTTCTCAGTGGGTTAAACCCTTTCCGGTTCCCTTGTAGTTCTGCTATGGTAGCTTGCTACCTGATTTTTCTTTTCTTTTCTGGATTAGAGTATTTAAATGCTTTGGTGAAGGATATGAAAGAGAATGTTTATTTTACTTTTTCCATGGTTTCTGGTTTTCTTTACCTTTTTACTACTAGGGTTCAGTGTTATCTGCTCGTTCTTTTCAGTTCGACGTTTTCTACCGAAATGGACAGTTTTGAAGGCATACAATACACGGGAATGCAAAACATTCAAAGTAATATCAATGTGTTGAGAAAGATATTCAATTCTGTATATTTACATTGAACCACATTTTTTGATTTGTAACCGGAGCACCTACTAAAGAGAGCTAACCTGAGGGTAGGCTGCTGGCAAGCATCAGCAAGTTTCACCTGTACCTCAAAGTAGCCAGGACACTCCTTCCTGTTCAACGGTATCCACCCATCAGCTGCTCTCCACTCAGTGCGTTGGTCATACGAGCAAACACTATGTCAGTGGCAACATCCACATCACCCCGCACACCTTTGGTGCTAAGCATTACAATACAAAATCCAATCCTAAGTGATGTTTTAAATTTAACTATAATGTATAGTGTTACTGGGCTGGGAGCAAGAAAAGGCTTTGAATCTCATCTTCCATTACAAAGTTTTTTTGTTGTTTGCTTTAGACAGGGACTACATTTGACATGTTGTTAGTAGTACTGTGGTTCTCTGTACAATTCAGACTGACGTGGGCTTTGGGGGTCTGGTGTATAAAATGGATGTCCATATGGCTCACATAGTCTTTCTACGGTGTTTAGCCACAACAGAGCAGTTAATATGCTATTGATAACCCTTTACTGACCCCTTAACGGAGGAGAAGACATACTGAATATATGGGTGTACACTAATATTATAATCGTATTTCTTTATAACTTAGTAGGTTAGAGAACTATATTCTACGCTTATTTTTATTTTTTATCTCAGCTACTCAGAATTGTTTCAAACTATCAATCCCGTTCATGAATGTATAGGTGACTTCTTATTTCACAGCAAGGTCAGCAACCATTATTAGTGGAATCGCATTGTTTGCCATTTTATCTTAGATAGTGAAATGTAAAACAAATATTTAACGCATGACGTGTCTGGATGCGCTGCAGTGCCCAAGTATAAGGTGAAATGGTTAAGTACATTTTAGAACTTCAGTTGGAACACATTTCCACATTTTTCTTGTCATTTTAAAAAAAAATGAGGAGATAAGTTCAACAAAACATGCTTTGCCTTAAGCTATTCTTCTAAAAGTAAACCTGTTTTGAGACATTCCTGAAAAGTTGCTCTTTTTTTGTGGCCCTGATATTCAACACCTGTTTCCTCAGGCTGATGCTCACATTCTTCCACCTCCCAAACTTAACAAGAAAATGTCACCCAACTTTAGCAAATGCAGGAACAGATGTGGGCTGGACGTGTCTCAAAGAGAGGATTGCATAATTTCAAGTGTGCAGAACTTTCTGCATTTATTTCACTGCATCCTTTTGGTGGTTGTTCCATATGGTGCTGTCTCTTCAACCAGAAGCACAAAAAAGTAAAGGTCGTCTAAGAAAAGTCACCTAGACTAGCATTACATGTAAGTCACACTGCACCTTTAAGCTAGAGTGCTTTGCGCTGACCAAGAAAGTATACCTTATTACATGAAATGCACTATATTCCAGTACAGCTGTGAACACATGCCTGTCTTGGGGGTGCAGAGTAGTCAAAGTCAGGCTGTCTGAAGCCACTGGTCCCTCCTTCACTGTGCATATGGCAACCCAGCCTGCCTTTCAAAAGGAAGACCGAGTTCCTCTGCGGGCAGCTGCAGAGAGTGAATGCACCTACCTGCAGTGGGATGTCTTGGAGACTGAGAGGATCTCCACTCCCCCTTCCAAGGTGGAACCTCTATGTAGCTCACAATCAGTCTGTCTCCAGACATCTTCTTTGAACGAATGTCTGTAATACGGTATGGGCACAAGGCAAGTGCTTCATTCGTTGTATGGGGCTATGCCCCCAAGCAAATGTGGTAAAAACCTACTGTGGTTTTGCTGATACAAAATGTGTGCTGCCACAGTCCACATAATAGAAGAGGCTCACATAAACATTTGACGCCCCTTCTTTAATGCTAAGTTACGGTGGGAGTACCAGAAGGAGTTACAGACACATGTTGCGCACTCTCAAGACTTGCTGTAATATAGCCCCTAGTGCTCTCTTTGTGTCGGAAGTGGTTAGCTTTGGAATGTAGACTGCAAATCATATTGTGCTGGGTCTAGCATACAGATTTAATGTAGTAATAGAGGAATGTGAGACTGAAATTTTACAATATTTGCTTATTTATTGTGGAAATTTGTAAACACTGTGTTTGCTTGTCATCAACCTCAGAGCATTAGTAGGTGGAAGGCGAAGTTTGATTGTAGGAATAGAAATTTGAAGTGCAAAAATGCTTTACAGTTTTAATACTGCTCTTATACATAATATTTAAATTAAATGTCACATAACTATCCTTTTTATAATGCTTTCTAACATTAGTATGGCACTGTGGCCTGGAATTTCCATCAGTGGTTTTGTATTATTGTTTGGTTGTGAATAAATGGTACTGGTTTGCTAGGTTAAGAAGTTGGTAGGAATAAAAAATGGTTTTTGATGGTTACAATGAAAGAAAAATTAATATGATCCCTCTAAAGGTCTTCCTAGTGTGCTTCGAGTATGAGTGCAAAAGGACTTTTCCACTTTTTTTAGAAAGATGACTGATTTGACTATTGCATAGCATCACAAACCAGGAATAGTTATGATGCTACGCTTCATAGCTGAAAGGCTGATATGTTAAAGCTACTAAGATGCGCGTTCGTCTGGTATGCAGATGTGCTATGGAATTGGCAGCGCTTTGACAGATGAGGTTTTAAAGTGGTCTGGTTATCTTGCTCTTTTTGAGAATGTGAATTACACATAGGATTAGAAAGGTGGTGGGTAGTGGGTATTTTTGGGTGAAAGTGAACAGAGCAACTGGGTAGCTCGATAACTGAGTATGTGGACTATCTCTGGGCCTCATTACAAGTGTGGAGGACTGAGGACTGCCACACTCTCGTTGACAGTCACACCACTGCACTCCAGGTGGCCTGACCACCCAACTACAACACTCATGGCGGTCAGAGTTGTGCTCATTCAGGACAGCGCTGAACTCAGCTCTGCCTGGTTGATTACAACTCACCTCACCGCCAGCCTTCGCATGGCAGTCTGGTGGGCATGGAAAGGCTGGTGATGAGGCTATGCTGGGGACTACAGAGGACTCCTACACTGCTCATGTGTATGGGCAGTGCAGGGCCCCCCGCCTAACTCCATCGGAATGCACACTGTCTGGGTGGCAGACAGTACGCATTCCAAGTGTGCTGGTCGACCCCCTCTGTGCTACGAGATATGCTATTTCATAGCACTGTTCCTGCCAGTCTGTCCAGCGGGAATGCTCTATTGCAATGTTCTCACTTGTCAGACCAATGGGAACATTGTAATAGGCCGGGGGGGGGCGCCACCACCATGGCGGTGACATTCTCCCTGCGAGTTGGACCGTAAGACTCCTAATGAGACCCCCTTTGTTGAATGTGTGTTAGTATTTCTGTACGGTGTGTATCATGGCATGGTGGTAAGTGCTGTTGTGAACATTGTGAGTGTCAACTATATGGTACATCAGGGCTATTTTAGATTTGCACAAGATAATCTATTTGCAATTTTAATTTGGAGGTTTGAGTCTTTTTCACCGATCGTGTCATAGCCTACATTGCTGCTTGGTGGCATGTGTTTCGACTTTCCACATGCTTAAAGGCATCTTCATAGCATCATCTTAAAGGAGCAGCAAAGGAATTGGATAGTTAGAAGAAAGCATCATAGATACAGGAGGCATAGTGATCCTGATGGTAAACTATGTAGAGGTGTTAGGCATCATTTTTCAAAGCAGGCATACTGTTGAATGTGTAAAATAACAGCTGGAGAAGCATTCAAAGATGGTGGCATGAATAGAAGCTTAACAGGTAGAGGAGCTGTCACAGTTGCCCTCTTGAGCAGAACTTACACAAACATTTAAACCCTGAATTCACATACACCTCCTGTGTGGAAGGCCACATTTTACACAAGGGCTAAGCCTCAAGCCTGCCTCATTCTCGTATATGCTCCCAGATAAGGACTACCTCTAGAGAGATGAGCCCTACTCACATCTCACATCATGGGTCAAATGCTTGCCTGATTGACTTCACATGTGAGGGTGAGGCATTAAATGCTTAGGTTGCTCTCCTGATATAAAAAGACTATCAGGCCTGTCCCTTGTCATCCTCCTGGCCTCAACCCCCCATGCAAGCTCAATATTCTCTTTAGATCCCAAAGATCCTTGGCCTTTTTTGTTTGCATGAGATGATATTCTTCTGCCCACCTAAAGATTCCTTCTGGACACTTTCACTTTAATTTTTCAGAAGGGAATAACATTTAAGGATAGAAAAATAAACGGGAAAATAAGATCAAGTTATGGCACAAGAGATCTGCCTTGCTTTTTGTTGTAATTAAGAAGCGAACATAGGGCAGATTTGGCTGCCAAGACATTTTTTCAATCTTAGATCGGATGTTCTCTGAAAGATGTAAGCTGTACGGACTGCAAGGAGCAGATGTTATATTTCCAGTGGATAATAGGATCTTATTACAACACTTTTCCAGCTAAACACTTGACATATTAATAATGTTTGGAATATTTTGACTAACTTGATGTTTTTCTTTTATATAGTCCTAGTTTTTGTCAAACTGTTTAGTTTTCTAAATTGCTTACGTTGCAATACTTCCTTTTCTGCTAAAATGAAATAAACAATTCAGTACTTCTACTTGTTAAAACCTGTTCAGTTGTATGTCTTGCTGTCTTAGCATCTGTTTAAAGTATATTTGTACAGAAATAAAATAGTGCCTCAAGCGTGCCTTTGTGGCAGTCTGTCAAAGAGATCTGGATCTAAAGGGGCGATGCTACATGTCCATTATTGTGTGCCTTTGGGTGATAAAAAAAATACATGCTAATGTCTCTAGCAATTACAATTCATATTAATGTAATAAATATTTATGTTCATGAAATGCAAATTTGTATTTAGATGTTATTTGTTTTTACCTTCTTTGAGTCAATCACACATAAATATTGGGTTGTATCACTATATAGAGTGATTTTCATGTACACTAACATGAAAACTAAGGACCTGGGGCCAGATGTAGCAACCCTTTTGCGAGTCGCAAACGGCGAAAATCGCCGTTTGCGACTCGCAAACGTGGGTTTGCAATTCACAAATGCATATTGCGAGTCGTTACCGACTCGCAATATGCATTTGCGACTCGCAAATAGGAAGGGGTGTTCCCTTCCTATTTGCGAGTCGGAGTGGTATGCAACTCCATTTGCGACCGCGTACGCGGTCGCAAAAGGAGTCGCAGTTACCATCCACTTGAAGTGGATGGTAACCCACTCGCAAACGGGAAGTGGTCCCTATGGGACCCCTTCCCCTTTGTGACTGGACCCCATATTATTTTTTCAGGGCAGGGAGTGGTCCAAGGGACCACTCCCTGCCCTGAAAAATCCGAAACTAAAGGTTTCGGTTTTTTTTGTAGTGCAGCTCGTTTTCCCTTAGGGATAACGGGCTACACTTAAAAAAAAAAAAACCTGCTTTATTGAACAGCAGGTCGCTAACATGGAGGCCTGCTGACGTCAGCAGGCCTCCATGTTAGCGAGTGCCTATACTCGCAATGGGGCCGCAATTTGCGACCCACCTCATGAATATTCATGAGGTGGGTCATTGCGACCCCATTGCGAGTTGCAGTCGGTGTCTGAGACACCGTACTGCATAGCAATTTGCGACTTGCAAATTGCGAGTCGCAGGGACTCGCAATTTGCAAGTCGCAAATTTCATTTTTGCTACATCTGGCCCCTGGTTACAATTATAGGTGCTATGCAATGCACCTAGTGAATAAAAATACCACAGGATCGTTATCAGGTGAGATAAATGGCACCTATTCTGCGCTTTAGAAGAATAATATGTGGATGTTGATGTTTAACCCATCAAAATCTGCATGATACAGTAAATACCATATACGTCCCCTTGTTAAATTTCAGGAAGTTTGGCCTGTCGAAATTTAACGAATGTTCAGTTTTTTAAAGCATCCAATAATTATCAGATGCTTTAAATTGAACCAAACTCATAATGTCGACCAGTGCAGGAACAGGAATTTACGAATTGTCAGAACTGACCAAGCCACTCGTAATCAGGCTCTAACACTACATTGCTGCTACACAGGTATGTGCATTACATTTAGCACAACTCCATCTCTTGTGGTAAAACAAACTTTTACTATGTTTGTTGTTTGGGTTAGTGGCCTTTTGGAACAATAAGGCATAATTCGACTCTTCACGTCACATGTTTAGACATTGCCTCAACTTTTCCACCAGGCTGTGTGCGGCATCCTGTTGATTGCAGCATTTGGCTAATTTCATTCTGTACATCAAATCCATATTTTAGCAGGAAAAATCTCATCTGCTTTTCTTTCTTCTGACCCCATCAATCTTCTCCTGTGCAAGGGAATGTCCAGTCTCCCACTCACTGAATCCACTTTTGCTGAATACTTTTTCAGCTGTTAAAAGTAGTACTGAAATTTCTGACCACATAGTTGAAACTAAACAAGATTTTGCATGTGTAGCCAAAAAATTGGCTCCCAGTAGATTGTGCACAGGTGCTACTGAACTCGATTGCCACCAGTTATAATCTTTCATATAGACCATTAACTGTGTGTTTGAGGTGGGGTGGCAATTATTTCTGAGCTGGAAGCAGCCGCAAGTGACTTGCCTACGGGGATGCAAGTTGGAATAATATTGCCTATCCTAAATTGAGAGCATTAGGTACTGTAAATGCTATTATAGGTTTTTCAAGTAACTATAACTCTGCCATGTTGGATTTAAGTAAAAAGGGGAATTCTGGGATTGTTTGCAGTAGGGCACACAGGAACTGCTACAAAAGTGGCTAGGGTTACTTCTGGGAACTTTTTCAAAATTGTTTAAGGATGGCGAGGGGTCACCTCCATTCACAGGCTAGTGCTAGACATAAATGTGGCACCAAGGTATATTCTCTTCAGAACATGATTGGACCTGTGGAAGACAGAAGAAGTATTTCACCCACAGTTGTGACGTGTGAGGGGGTCCGATGAGCTGGACCTGCTCCTACTTGTCTCTCACCTCTATCTAGGACAAAGAAGTGGACTCCAAGGTCAGTTGGCTGACCTTCTTTTAAGTTACTTGGACACAAAAGCTGCACGAAGCCCCGTTTCCTGGAAAAGCCGATCTGACTTGTTTCAGTCAGACTTGCCCTGGACGCTGCTATTGGGCTCTGTGGAGTGAATCCTGACTCCAAAGTGCTGTTCCTGACGTGCTGGAAAACTTGGCTGGTGTCATAGCTTACTTCTTCTGCCTAACCTTAACAGCTAGAGCTTGAAAATGTTTTGATGCATTTTTGAGGATATCTGTCTTACAGAAAAGAATCTAAGTTCTAATGTAGAAATCTTCACCTGGTCCAAAGCCACGCAGCATCCAGTCAACTTCAAATGCTTCCTGGGACCAAATTCTTGACTTTACCCCCTCTGAGCTTTTCCAGCCTTCACCGATGGCTTCACCAAGACCTTAATAATCGTCAACCCATCATTGATAACTCATCTTCTGAACCAGCCTGCAGCCTCACCTCGTTCATGGCTCTAACTTCTTGAAATTCCAAAGGTAACTCTTTGACCGGGATGAACTTGGTCCTGGTATATGACCCACACTCCACTACAGTAGGCCTCAAACACTTTGTCCCTGTCTAGCACCACCAGTTGTTTATGGTTGGCGCTTTGCACTTTTTGGTGCTATTTTGATTTAAAGCTTTAAAAATTCACATCACTCATCCCCTTATTGCATTTTTATTATTTTAGTGTCATTTTATCCACTAATTTAACTATTTTTGTAATTTGGAGGGAATGTTTGCTCTTTAACTGTCTTGCAACTTCTAACTGCTTTAAGACTGTCTGCTCTGTGGTATCGCTACAAAGAGTGAGCTCAGGTATAAATTAGAGAAAACTTTGTGGGACCTAACAAGACTAATGGCATTATTACTTCTAGTGGATTACCACCCACCCCAACTAATAAAACACATTCTCACAATTTGTTTTCGGGCCACTCTGATAGAAGGTATGCAAAATCTTTACATTTCAGTTGTTGATCTATAAATATTCTTAAACTTGCAAGAGGACCCCGTGCCACTCAACGGTGAGAAACCACTACTCACTTTTAACAATAGGCATACTCAGGTGTCACATAATTGCCATCACCAAGAGGTTCATCTTCCAGCATAATACCAGCTGGTAGTGTACATGGTTGTCAAACAAATTATAATGACAGGAATGTTCTACTTTGATGATTAATTACACTTCTCATGAGTTGAAACCTAAATTTGAGTGCAAACATGATATGCAAAATTTTAAACCACACATATATTTTAAATATATGCACGTGTGCATACTGTAGCAACCAGATCCATTAATTTGAGCATATTTTTGTATGCATATTTTCCTTACTGCAGTATGTTAATGGTAGTATTTGCTAGGATGATTACTTTGCTGGCGAGGAACAGAAGCCAACACAACATAGTGGGGATATGGTATACAACAACATCATATTGCAGTATTAGTGGGGTCAGGTAGGAGGGCAGAACTGGGAAGACCCTATTTATAATGAGTGAAATCTTCTCTGAGGAGAGATTTCCTCAGTTCTTTTTGACATTGTTGTGGTCAATGACTGGTGTGCAGAAATATGTTCTTTTAGGTGCGCAGCTGCAGAAGGCAAACATCTGGAATGTGTTTTTTTTTTTTTTTTACATTCCTTCACATCTAGACTGATGATACTTCAGTCATTCTCTTGTTTAATACCCTGAAAGATTCAAAGTCATGATGCTTTTATTAGTTTGTCTTGATATCCTGGAAGGCCCAGTGTTTTTTAGTCATACAGAGTGGCATGCTGCGCATTATTGAATTGTATGTGACATAGCAAATCTTAAAGCTGTAGCAATGATGGAGAGGCACAATTGTAAATTGAGTTAGGAAAGATATTTGAATTTCATTGATCCTTTAAACAGACGTGTAGTAGCATTGAAGTTGCTCTTGTGTGCAGGCAAGACGGGCCCAGGAACACCTGCAAGACTGGAATTGCCACTAAAAAGATGTGATGGGACACATGATTGAAGTGAGATTCTAAGGTCAAATTTGAATATATTTTAAATCAGACTTTTTTAGCTGTTTCACATGGAGCAATTAATTAAATTATTAGTTCTGCGTGTCTGCCTCCTTGAGACTAGGTGTACCCAACCTAGTATATTGAGAATCGTAATATAAAAAAGTGAGAGTTCCGAGACTTTTGTTCTAACCATTCTCCTTTATTCCATTAATTTTTTTAAAATTTACAGAGATGGACAGCATGTGTTTCACGACTAGAATATAATTTCATCAGGGCCTTACAATTTTTTTCTGGTAGCTCCAAAGCCACCTTTTCACACCTAGGAGTGGGGGTTCAAGAGGCCTAGCTGAATGCCCCCTTCAAAAATTACCTTATGAAGGAACCAAAAGAAGACAGCAAAATGTCTCCCCGAAATGTGATAAATTCTGATTACTTGTCTGAAAAATCTAAAACAACTTCTCATAACATGCTTCAGCATACATCACAGTCAAGGTAACACCACTCCTATTTTTATGAGAACTTAAATTGTTTTCCAAAATATACACGTCTGGCTGAAATGTCTTATTAATACTCAGACATTGTTCGCCTCTTGGCACTGGAGCTCACAGGGGAGAAACTATGACCACGGAGTAAACAACTCAGTGTATAAAAGGTCATTCAGCACTGGCTTCGTTTTGATCACTGAAATGTTGCCACCGGTATCACATTTGATTAAACCGTGCAATTGGTAGAAAGTAGAAAGGCCACATCAATATGTTGATAGATATATATTTTGAGAATAATTTTTTGAAAAAAATGTATGGGAATGAGACATTATACACATTACATTTAAAAAGTAAAACAAATAATTAGCTAGAACTAGCAATAGCTCTAAACAAGTATAAAACTAAAATACACCTAAAATGAAAAGGGTAATAAAAAGGCATTCGGGTCCCAGCCTTGATTTAGTTCATGTATGGTGAGAAAGGTGAAATTGTCTAAATACTTCTTAAGAAAAAGCAAAAAGTGAATAAAAATTTCAAAAATGATAGGAAGGAAGCTCTTAAGATGTGCTTCTCGCACAAAAAGAATGCAAGAAAGTGTATTATGGCACATTCCGGAATTCTAGGGCTGAGTTGATTCTGTCTCTTAGAAAGGATAGTACAATCTGAGGCTTTCGGTCAACTAGACTCTCTTTTTTAGCAACAATTAAAATACAACTGTCTTGTATCGATTCGGAAAGAGTCTTACATTCCGTCAGTTAAACTTGTTTCTTTTGGTCACTTTATGTATCTTTGTATTCTTATGTTAGACATTTTACTGAACAAATCTCCATAGACAGCAGCAATGTAAACAGAACCCCATCAAACACTGCCTAAGGACGCTTGATGCTTTCCTCTGCTTTAGAGATGGGAGTTTGAAATGGGTTTTCAGAGATGAGTTTTTATTTACACTTCCTGTTCTGCAGCTTCATTGACACAATGTAGCATCGTGTGCTTTTTTTTCTACAAACCACATTATCTCCACTAGTAGGAAGGAATTTTAATTTACTTCCCATGGTAATTCTCTTAGAAAACCTAAAATGTTTCTCCAGAGATTAAGGATTTTCTAGGGGAAGAAAAAGTACATATTATCCGAGCTTCTCAATAGAGACAGCAACAGATTTTGTGTTTTTCTTTTGACCTGTATGAGTGCTTCGAAGGAATGAATTCTGTATTGGTTTAGTTAATCAAAACCATATCAGAGAAATACATAGGCTTTATAATACAAAGTAATAGTTAAAAGTCCAAAGCCCCAGCCTGCCAAATAGAAACTAAAAATATGTTAATGACGAGCAATCTGTCATAATGGGCAATCGCAAATGTAAGCCCACGTGTAAAAAGAGGGGGAATGGTACCTTTCAGAGAGAGACAGCACACTTTACTATTTCAATATTGAAGACTGTAGCATTTTTCTGAGTTTCTCGACAGGTTGAATCTCTTTCTCTTCACCATGCTATCTGCACACCAGCTCGAATTGCCCTCAGTTGCCGCGGTGACTCGGTCCTTGCTAAAGAATGCAATGTCAGGGGTGGATATGCTGATGTGCGTATTTCACACGACCACCTGGTCGAACCTACGCCTGGCAGTGAGTGACCTGTAGGCCCTATGTAATACTCTAGATCCCCACTAGCACTCTTGCACAGCAGAGTGAGGGTGAATTCCCAGATATTCCCCAGGGTCTGGGATTCCCTTCTCACCATGGGATTTCCCCAGTATAACCCTTCCTAGGGTTCTCATGGAAATTCACAGAATTTGCCTGTCAGTATGGTAACGCGTCCAGCCCTTATAAATTACCTGTACCTGGACACGTTGGAGGTCGGTGAACCTTTTAGCCGATTTGGGCTCTCCTCATCCTAGAATAGTCAGATCACTTAAATCAACAATCAATAACTATTGTAATCGATACCCAATACTCTATTTCTAGATCAAAATAACACATTAGGAATCAATAACAGTCAGTAATTTGACCCAACATGACCTTTCAGTCATGAATAACCACACCAGTTTATTAAAAGTTAATGAGTTTATTTCCCTATATTAACAAAGCTAAAACAATATACATGAGTCTCAAAATCAAATGATATATGTACACGAACATTACTAGCTGTCCATAACGGTGGAAGAAACGCAATCTACCCAAAATCTGAATTATAATGCACTCGGTTATAGCAATACAAATCACTAATATGAGTAACTGAATTTGACTAATTGCATACATCGGTCAGCATAACAAGATTTCAATTCAACATGGTGCGTCAAGTGAATACCTCGACTAACCTCTAATTAGCATTGGCATGTGGGGCTTCATGCAAAATGAATTTAGTCAACACAAATTTGGAAAACTTCTAGCTTGGGGCCTATCAAAATAGCAGTTGGTACCTAAGAAGGAAAACACAATGCATAATACAATTATCCTTTCATAATTACCAAATACAATCAGCATTCAAGAAAGTCTTCGTCCTTCAGGTACTGGTTCGATCAGCATGGGGCAGATTTCAAAGGGGCAGAGTTAAGGGCAAGTTTCCTTGCGGAGGCAAGGAGAATGAGGCAATGGTACTGCATGGGCAAGACGGGGGCAAATTAAAGTTAAAGTCTCCAGGGTGAGAATTCTCAAAGTCTCTTTCTCTGGAATAGAGAAAAGGGCATCAAGATGTCGTCTAAGATGGCGTCTTGGATCAGACTTCAAAATGGCATCGTAAAAAATGGCTGACTTCTCTTTGTCCGGTTGGTTTAAGTAAGAAACATTCCAAATTCTTCAGGGTCTTCCATTGGAGGGTTCATAGGATGGCTTCAATTTGACCAATGAATAGTGTCTTTCTCCTAGTACTCATTTATGCATACATTGTCCTTGGAGCCTTGGAACACAAGTTGCAACAAAGTTTGCCAATTAATTTTATCTTAAAGCCTTTATTGTCCGCACCTGCAGGAGCTGACCTTGTATCAAAGGGGATGAAACCGGCCTAGCACGAAACCTTGGAGATAAGTGTATTAGTCATCTCTACTGGAAAAATACAGAATAATGTCTTTGTTAGTAAAAGTGAAAACCACGCAGTTAAATTTGAGACCAGGTAACTAGGCCAAAGCCTCTGCTAAATTTAAGCTAAGCATATAACAGTTTCAACAAGAATCATAGAATACATTTGCAATTATGACGTATTACTACATTTGTCAATTCTTCATGATTAATTAAGCTTGTTTATAATAATGGCGAACTACTCCGAGGGCACAATTTCCCACGTACATTATTTTCTTTACTAAAAACACACTACATTATACGATTTTGGTTACATGATATATGAATATATGTTGGTCCTTCTTTTTCTGCGTCATCAAGCACCATAACCCTGTTTAGAATGGAGGGGGGATTTCCTGTGATTCTCCTTTTGTCAGCAATGACATGAGCACCACAAGCAACTTAATCTTCCATATTACCATGGGGTGAAGGTGTGATTACATTGCCCTCCCTGAGGCTGAGGTAATCCATGAGTATTCCAAGAGCCCCCGACCGATTTGAGCTAATGAGTCCCACAGGACACCCTCTAGACTGCAGTTCATGTGAAAATCAGATGATGATGGCCACTCATTTTTACACGGTCTAAATTTTGAAAAGCAGGAATATGACCTTCAAATTATAAGCAACCTCCTCTCCATTTCTACAAAATAATTGATAACTAAGAGGCAGAAGTTGGTAACAACCATTAAGCAAGAATTTAAATGGGGACCTTAGAATTGCAGATTTGATAACCTTCCATACCCAAGTACAATTATGCCTTGCAAGTTCTAATGCCATACTCAAAAGTGTTTTTCAAGAAAAGAGTCAGTGTTACAACAAAATTACAAAGAACAACATTTCACGTCTTCAAACAGTAATTTAACCCTTTCATAGCTAAAGGTGGTTGGGCAACATAAACAGAGTACCTTCTTTGGGTATTTCTAGACATGGATTAGAAGGTGTGTCAGTGTATTTTCACTGTCTGCACCCCGCTGTATCTGCGACAATTAGAATATTGTACACCCTGACAAGTGTGTTTGCAGAGATGGTCAACTGTTTTATTAAATAACTTCTCTTCAGTTTCCCAAGGTTCATGTATGAGTAGCTTATCAAATCCTTTTTTTATTTGCCTTCTTGGATTTGTATTCCTGATTTTATAATTGGAGAAACAGGACTACGAGTCCAAAAATGCAAAAAGCAAAACCCTGGGCTGAATGAGTTACTCATGAAAGGACATGGGAACCTTTAGTCTAGTGAATTCTTCCTAACCTCAAACATGTGAGTGTGAACTGTACTAGGTTGTAACTCAGTTCATCCTTTTATCTTGTGTTCTCTCATTACAGTAGGAAGACTGTTTTTTTCTACTTGTTAATTTCCTGGAACCACATTTTACTGACACCCAAAGTCCCTCCTGCAGCTGCTGTCATAATTGGGAATCGGACATTCTCCTTGTCACACTTTAAAACCTTCCACTTTTATCCTTTCCATTTAAGGGACCTGGAAACTATTAACATTTTTCACAGTTGTGTCATCATAACTCTAGGGCAGTTTCAGGTGTCATCAGCGCGCAGCCGAGTGAGTGAATGTGCCTGCTCTGTGTATGTCTGCCCATTTCTGCTCCATTTAACGTGTAATGCTATGCCAGATTAATGAATATGCCTGCACTTCACACCTGCAAAATTAGGACGCTGCAGTCACCATATGGCCACAGTCATATACTCCATTCACAACCATCGTTTTCGCCACATACAAAGTTTGTTTGCTTAACCCAGTCCATTGACACCCTGGCAAGTTTGGTATATTCACAACATTTCTTCGAAGTTTGCACGTTTCCTATTCCTCATCTCTTTTCTTAATCAAGTAAGACACAAATGTAGGTGTGGCCGTTGTTTGTGGCCCTCTAAGGTTACTGAAAAGATGTATGTGGGAAAAAAGTGTCCTCCTAATTAGTAATGGAAAAAGCAAAAGTTCACCTCCCAAAGCTGAACTGCTCAAGTTTAAAAATTGCACTTTCCTAAAGCCCACCAGACCGTGTACGAGCACTTTCAATGTAATGCAAGTAGGTATGTCAAGGTAGCACTATTAACAGGCTAAACAGGGAGCAGACTATCTCCCGCGGGAGACGTCTGCACGTAAGCATTAATGTTTCAAAATCATAAAACATACTGTTATCGAAGTGTGATCTGAGCGGCCTGTTTTCCTAGGTTTCTTTTTCGCTTTACTATTCGTAGGAGCTTAACATTAATGCAAAGTTGTTCTACAAAGCCCTCGTGCGATTGTGCAATAGTTTTTGCCATTCCTATGCAAACGATTAGTTATGGAAATAACTAAACCACAAAACATCAAAGCATAACCGGGAGGCATATCTGGGCAAAGCCAGTGCAAATAGCAGCAAAGAAAAAAGAATCAAAGCAATGTCATAAAAATGAAGTGCTCCTGGTAATTTAAATTTCTTTGATGGTAATGAGAGCTCAGATGGTCTGCACGTCCTCAAAAATGAGGTGTGTAAAAATCCAGGTTTCAACAGTTTGCCTGGTGTTCAGATTTTATTAATGTTTTGGAACTGTATAAATACCTTACACATTGCTCTAAGTTAAGCATGTTTGCCATAACTACCAGGGAGTTCAGCTCAAGTTAATTCAGTGACTTTGAGGACGCCCTAACAAGAAGCCAGTACCTGTTAACAAGCAGTCACATACACTAAATAATCCACTTTCTTACAGTCTTGATGTTGACCTCAGTCCAACAGAAACGTGAAAAAAGAGTGCTGAGTGAATTCACTGGAGCTCAAGGCACAAGCATAACTTACATGCAGTTCGGGAGCTTCAACCACTTTCACCTTATAAATTACGAAGACTTAGGGGGTCATTCCGACCCTGGCGGTCAAAGACCGCCAGGGCCGCGAATGACGGAAGCACCGCCAACAGGCTGGCGGTGCTTCCTTGCCCATTCTGACCGCGGCGGTAAAGCCGCGGTCAGAAAACCGTGGCCGGCGGTTTCCCGCCGGTTTACCCCCGGCTGGGCGAATCCGCCATGGTGGCGCTGCAAGCAGCGCCGCCATGGGGATTCTGACCCCCTTACCACCAGCCTGTTTCTGGCGGTTGTCACTGCCAGGAAGAGGCTGGCGGTAACGGGTGTCTAGGGGCCCCTGGGGGCCCCTGCACTGCCCATGCCACTGGCATGGGCAGTGCAGGGGCCCCCTAACAGGGTCCCAGCATGCTTTTCACTGTCTGCCTAGCAGACAGTGAAAAGCGCGACGGGTGCAACTGCACCCGTCGCACGCCTGCAACACCGCCGGCTCCATTCGGAGCCAGCTTCAGTGTTGCAGGCCTCTTTCCCGCTGGGCCGGCGGGCGCTACCTTGGGTAGCGCCCGCCGGCCCAGTGGAAAGTTGAAATGGCACCAGCGGTCTTTTGACCGCGGTGCGGCCAAATGGCGGTTCCCGCCAGGCGGGCGGCAACCGCCGCCCGCCGGGGTCAGAATGACCCCCCCAATGTTTAGGTGAAACATTGTAAAAAGCAATGGAGAAGCCTTGGAAACATTTACGTTACGCTGACGAAACTAACAAAAATCTAAATTTTCTCAAAATTATTTGTACATTTTGGCTAATGGGAAACTTGCTTTTGTAAAAAAAGTCTGTCTTACTGAGAGACATTTTCTTCTCCAACCAGTGTCCTATTTCGTGTGACTTTTTTTTTTACAAAAAGTATTTCCTCACAAGAAAGTGTCATGCGACATAGCAGCAGACCACACTTCCCACACAAGCCTCATTTGAGAAATTTTCAGGGGAATTCCTCACATTTTGCAAACAAATTATGTAATTTCACACATTCCTTTAATTTATCCATGTGTTCTGCAGTACTTGACCCGTTTCCTTATGGAGATAAACGTGCTTCAGTGTTGCAGAAATTAGTAATATGCAGATTGGGGTGCATTTTTTTATTATTTATTTGTTATTATTGGGTAATAAACAGGTATTTTGCAGTACTTAGTAGGTCTTCTCAATATAGATAGACGTGGTTCAATACTGCGGAAATTAATAGTGTGCAAATGATTTACTACACAAGCCGATGTTTGCATAGTTTTAGATTACTGGTTGATTCTTTAAGTTTCCTGTTTGCCCTCAAATAATCCCCTCAGTATATCACATACCTCAAATAAAACCAAAAACTTTCCTTGTCACTGTTATGCCAATTCCCAATATATGTAAAGAGGAGCTTAGAGAACAGCATTTTGTACTTATGTCCACACCATACATAGAATTTCATTGCCGGTGGCTCAAAATTTGGGAGGGAATAGTAAGCATAATTACACTTGTTTAATATCATCAGTACTTTTCATTTTTAATGTGAAGCCTGATCAAAACCTTCTGGAGTATAGAGGCAGAGATTGCAGGCTTTCTGTTACATTACTGGGAATCTGTAATAACTAGTTTCTCGATGCTTAAATGGAGTAGTTGGTTCTAGATGATAATAACTGCCTTGTGTTAAACAGCAGCAAGACCTAACTCATTGCCATATGGATCAATGTTCACAAAGTTGTGAACTGAATAGATGTAAAGTAAAATCATATATGTGATGTAGTACACTCTGCCATATATCATAATGATATTGCAAGAAACCAAGGAGTTTCACAACCATATTGAGAAACAAGGCCAAAGGTCAAGTTCCTTCGTAAGATATAAGAACTCCAAAGTGACTGGCAAAATCATTTAGATGTATGGCAGAGGGTAGTTTATTCCTTATAATACACGGTCACACTATCACTCTTTCCTTGCGTCTTGCTCTTTCAAGTTCATTGCAGACAAGAAGAATTAAAGATGCTGAAAAATTAAACTTAGTAAAAAGCACTTAGTATTTTTTTGCAAAAATTTATTAGAATAGATTAAATGTGGACCAAGTTAAAAAATTACAGAGGCTGAGATTGTGTCAAAACATGCAGAGATTTCACCCTTCAGGCAATGACAATAAGGTAATGACCAGTAGCGTGAAAAAATATATCTACTATTCTATACATATCTCCTTTCTGCTGATCACTTTTTCTTTACGTAAAAGATAACAGAAGAAGGAAAAGCCAGTTCTCTTTTTCTCTTACTTGTCTCTAAGACACCTTACCTGCTGGTCAAACATCAAAATGTGACAAAACAGCTGTATTTGGAGGTTGAAAGATTTAGAGACTGTATTAAAAAATCAGCAAATCTACTGTTTTCTTCGAGCTCCTGAATTAAAAAACTTGCCAGCCGGCCTTTTGTTATAGGAACACTGATTAAACATCATTGATAAGCTCCCCCTTTCAGACAAGACTTTTCAAAGCTCTATTGAAAACCATGGTGCTTGTAAATCGGAAAAATACAAGTGTCGTCTTCACTGGTTTAAACACTCAGTACATCTGTGAAATTTCCATTTAATTTAACAAAATCCACTCCTACTTTGGAAGACTCCTCCTTGTTAGACTTTTCATCCTTGGCGTGGTCTCCCTTAACTTTTTGCCTCTGTTCCCCAGGTTGTTGATGTGTGCTGGACTCTGATTTTGCTGTTTTTGTTACTCTGGGCACTTTACCACTGCTAACCAGTGCTAAAGTGCAAGTGCTCCTGTTTAAATTGTATGTAAGTGGTTCATCCATGATTGGCATATTTGAATTACTAGTAAGTCCCTAGTAATGTGCACTAGAGGTGCCAGGGCCTGTAAATCAAATGCTACTAGTGGGCCTGCAGCACTGGTTGTGCCACCCACTTAAGTAGCTCTGTAATCATGTCTCAGACCTGCCCCTGCAGTGTCTGTATGTGTATTTTTACACTGTAAATTCGACTTGGCAAGTGTACCCACTTGCCAGGCCTAAACCTTCCCTTTCCTTACATGTAAGGCACCCCTAAGGTAGGCCCTAGGTAGCCCCAAGGGCAGGGTGCAGTGTATGGATAAGGTAGGACATATAGTAATGTGGTTTATATGTCCTGACAGTGAAATACTGCCAATTTCGTTTTCACTGTTGCAAGGTCTGTCTCTCTCTCATAGGATAATATGGGGGCTACCTTTAAATATGATTAAAGTGTAGATTCCCCTAGAGAGTAGATGGACATGTGGAGTTTGGGATCCCTGAACTCACAATTTAAAAATACATCTTTTAGTAAAGTTGATTTTAAGATTGTGCGTTTGGAAATGCCACTTTTAGAAAGTGAGCATTTTCTTGCTTAAACCATTCTGTGACTCTGCCTGGTTTGTGGATTCCCTGTCTGGGTCAGTTTGACAGTTGGGTTGTTTTTCACCTCACACCAGACAGTGACACAAAGGGAGCTGGGGTGTGAACTGCATTTCCTGATTAGCCATCTCTGCTAGGAGGGAGGGGTGGAGTGGTCACTCTCATCTGAAAGGACTGTGCCTGCCTCTGACAATGCTGTCTCCAGCCCCCTGGTGTGTGTCTGAGGCCTTGCCTGGGCAAGGCAGGATTTCACAAGAAGGTGTGAGTCCCCTTTGAAGAAAGGTGACTTCAAAGACTAAAATGGGTATAAGAAGGGCACCCAAACTTACAAACTTTAGAAACACTTCTGGAACCAAGAGGAACCTCTGCCTGGAGAAGAGCTGATAGCTGAGGAAAACGTGCTGCCCTGCCTGTGACTGTGCTTTGTGGAGCTTTCCTGCAGTGCTGCTTCTGCCAGAGTAAGAGGGCAAAGACTGGACTTTGTGTGCCTTCCCTCTTGAAGAAGAAATCTCCAAGGGCTTGATGTAGAGCTTGCCTCCTGTTGTTGAAGTCTCAGGGACAGCAAAGACTTCTTCCTGCCAGCACCTGGAGTCTCTGGAGAGACCCCTACTCTGCTCTGTGGTGCCCTTCCAGTCCCTTGGACCCTGAAAGGAGAGGCTGGCAGCCTAAGGACAAAAATACACGCACCGAGCGCCGTGCGGAGAAAAGATCGACGCGAATCCGATCGCGGCTGAGAAAACGACGCGACGCCGGTTCCGCAGCTGAGAAACGACGCCGCAGGAAACGCGACCGAAAAACCGACGCCCGGAGCAGGAGAAACGACGCGCAGCATCGCTGACGGAGGCTGACAGATCGCACCCTGCGCCGCAGGACTTTCGGATCGTCGTGTGGCTGGCTTTTTCAACACGCACCGCCGTGCCGAGTTGTTTTCGACGCACACAGCCGTGCAGGGTTACTTTCGACGCACACCGCCCGTGCGGGGTTATTTTTGACGCAAACCAGGTACATTTACACGCTAGCAGCGCTAGTGTGTTGTTACAACTACCTAAAGACTCTTTTTATTTTAAACCTTTAAAAAATCATAACTTGACTTGTGTATGTTGGATTTTTGTCGTTTTGGTCTTGTTTTGTCTAGATAAATATTTCCTATTTTTCTAAACTGGTGTTGTGTCATTTTGTAGTGTTTTCATTAAGTTACTGTGTGTGTTGGTACAAATACTTTACGCCCAGCACTCTGAGGTTAAGCCTACTGCTCTGCCAAGCTACCAAGGGGGTAAGCAGGGGTTAGCTGAGGGTGATTCTCTTTTATCCTAACTAGAGTGAGGGTCCTTGCTTGAACAGGGGGTAACCTGACTGTCAACCAAAGACCCCATTTCTAACATTGGTGACCAGCGGTCGGGATTTGGACTTGTATTTGTACTTGACATACAGTAATTAAGTGTACACTACTGTTTTGATCTCAGACCACTACGTGACCACATACTACTAGTCTTGTGATTTTTGTTTTTTCTACTTGGACTGTTTTTCTCTGCATTCAGTTTCTTTTTTTTCGCTGATCCCGTGATTGACTTTTCTGGAACTTCATTTGAGAACTTGCTTTTCTGTTTTTGGAACTGTGCATATTTTTTTAACCTCTCATCATGTCTCAGTCTGGAGATGCCCTAGCTGAAGCTGCTTTTGACTTGGAGAAATTGGAGAGCTACAAAGTGGCTCAGTTGAAGCAGTTTTGTAGTAATGTTGGCTGTCCCATTAAGAGCTCATCCAAGAAGGATGAGCTGCAAAAGGCGCTGAGGGCCTGGGTGACAGCCAAAGCAGCTGAGGGGCACACAGATGAGGAGCCAGAGGGGGAAGAGGAGTTGCAAGTCACTCACACTGATGTAGTGGGTGGGCCTGCTATGTCTCAGGGGAGAATCTCCAGGGCAGGTAGCAGTGTGTCCTCCAAGAGTCTGACACCTGGAGAGTTACAGGACAGACAGGCAGAGAGGGAGTACCAGTTGGAGCTGAAAAAGCTCAGTCTAGAGATGGAACAGAGGAAGCTGGCCCTTGAGGAAAGGAAGATAAACATGGCTCATGAGCTCAGTTTAAAAGAGATTGATCAGAGGAGTCAGTCCAGTAGGGATGGTGGCAGCAATTCTACAGTGCAGCCTGAGAGAAGGGTACACATCCCAAAAGACCTTGTGAGGGATTATAAGAGGGAGGATGATATCTACTTGTGGTTCAAGGGTTATGAGTCAGCTCTCCACATGAACCTGGTCCCTGAAGCTCATTGGGGGGCAGCCCTGTGGAAGCATTTTGAGGCAGAGGGGAGGGACACACTGACGGCCTTAGGGGATGCTCAGAGTCTCACCTACCCTGCCATGAAGGAGGCCTTACTTACCAGGTATGGTCTCACCCCTGAGCAGTACAAGGAGAAGTTTAGATCCTACAAGAGAAAGGAATCCCAAACATGGTTGGAATGTGTTGATTCTTGTTGCAGGTCACTGGATGGTTGGGTGAAGGGCAGTAAGGTAAACACGTATGAGGGGCTTTACAATTTAATTGCTTGGGAGCACTTGTACAGTTTATGTTTTCCAGAGCTGCGCCAGCACCTCATTGACAGCAAGCTGACTGACCCCAGGAAGCTTGCACAGGAAGCGGACCGCTGGGAGAGCACCAGGGTCCAAAAGAGGTATGGGGGAGACCACGCCAAGGGTGGGCAGGGTCCCTCTCAGAAGAAAGGGGGGGGTAAGGGCAAACAGGATGAGTTCTCTAAAGGGCCCCAAACTGATTCCCAGGGTAAGGATTCCCAACCCCCCAGTGAAAAGAAGCCATGGTTCTCCAAAGGGAAGCCAATGGCAGGTGGTCCCCTACGTAAGTGCTATTCATGTGACCAGGTGGGTCATGTGAGGGGGGACCCCAAATGCCCCAAAAGTACACCGGCACCCACTGGTGCACCGTCCCAGGGTTTGGCCAGTGTAGCGCTTGGGGAGGAGTTGGTTTCAGGTGGGTGGGAATCAGCAGAAATGACCCTTGTCTCACTAGGGGACAGTGAGATGGTCCAGAGAAACCTAGTGCCTGATAACACTAAGAAGTACAGGCAATGGGTGACCATCAATGGACAGAGGGTGGAGGCTCTGAGAGACACAGGAGCCAGTGTGACTACAGTGAGGAGTCACCTGGTGTCTGAAGAGCAGATTGATCCCCGGGTACTTCACCAAGTAGTTGCAGTAGACAACTCTGAGCGCCTCTGCAGAGTGGCGCAGGTTCCCTTTGAATGGGGGGGGGTCTCAGGTTCCTGGAAAGTAGCTGTGAGTCCAACCATGCCTGTTGATTGTTTGCTAGGCAACGACCTGGAAGATTCCCCTTGGAAGGAGGTGGAACACAGGTCTCACTTGGAGATGTTGGGTCTGCCTGGGTGGGTATGCGTATCCACCCGGTCTATGGCAGCCAATCAGGGTAGTCAAGAGCCCCTGGAGCCTGAAACAGTGGCCCAGGGGACCGCCAAGAAGAGGAAAGGCAGGGGGCGCGGGAGACCCGCCCCAAAAGTTCCCACGGTCCGGGAGGAGGCAGAGCCTGAGGGTGATGCACCGGAGCCTACAGGGGAACAGGTGGCTGAACTGGGGGAGGTCCCTGAGCTGTCGCAGTGGCAGCAGGAAGGGGGACCCACCAGGGAAGTATTCTGCACAGCGCAGAAGGAGTGCCCTACTCTTGAGGGACTGCGGCAGCAGGCTGCAGCCCAGGCGGCTGGCGGGGCGCCAGGTACTCACCTGATTTATTGGGAGGATGGCCTCCTGTATAGTGAGCCTAAGGTTCCTGAGCCGGGGTCAGCTCGTATGCTGGTGGTACCCCAGGGCTTCAGGGCCTTCCTACTGGGTTTGGCTCATGATGTGCCTTTGGCAGGACATCTAGGGCAGGACAAGACCTATAAGAGGCTTGTCTCCCACTTTTACTGGCCCTTGATGAACAAGCAGTCAGCTGCTTATTGTAGATCTTGTCAGACTTGTCAGGCAAGTGGCAAGAGTGGGGGGAAATGCAAAGCTCCCCTCCAACCTTTACCGGTAGTCAGTACTCCCTTTGAAAGGGTAGGAATTGACATTGTGGGGCCTCTGGATCCCAAGACAGCCATGGGCAACAGGTTCATCCTGGTCTTGGTGGACCATGCCACACGGTACCCAGAAGCTATTCCTCTAAGGACGGTCACCGCCCCCGTGGTGGGACGTGCCTTGATGGGGGTTTTTACCCGCATGGGGTTCCCCAAGGAGGTAGTATCTGATAGGGGTACAAACTTCATATCCACTTATATGAAGTCTCTGTGGAAGGTGTGTGGGGTAACCTACAAGTTCACCACCCCTTACCACCCCCAAAGTAATGGTCTGGTTGAGAGATTCAACCGCACCTTGAAAGGCATGATTCAGGGCCTGTCAGAGCCCTTGAGGCGTAAGTGGGACGTCCTCTTGCCATGCCTTCTGTTCGCTTACAGGGAGGTGCCTCAAAAGGGACTTGGCTTTAGCCCCTTTGAGCTCATCTATGGCCACCCTGTGAGGGGACCGCTCAGTCTGGTGAAGGAGGCTTTGGAGAAAGCTCCTAGTAAACCACCCCAGGATGTATTTAGCTACATGCTGGCGCTAAGAAACCAGACTGCCCGCTTCAGGAGTCTCGCTCAGGAGAACCTGGAAGCAAGCCAGGAGGATATGAAACGGTGGTACGACCAGAATGCCACTCTGGTTGAGTTTCAGCCTGGACAAAAAGTGTGGGTCATGGCACCAGTGGAGCCTAGGGCTCTCCAAGATAAGTGGACTGGGCCTTTTGAGGTGGTGGAAAGAAAGAGCGAGGTCACCTATCTGGTAGACTTGCAATCCCCCAGGAACCCCTTGAGGGTCCTACATGTCAACCGCCTCAAACCACACTTTGAGCGAACTGAGCTATCCATGCTCCTAGCGACAGATGACGGGGTGGAGGAAGAGAGTGAGCCTCTTCCTGACCTCCTGTCTGCAGGAGAGAAAGATGGGTCTGTGGAGGGAGTGATCCTCTCCCCCTCCCTGACTGAGGAACAGCAGAGGGACTGTCGCCACGTGCTGGGACAGTTCGCCTCGCTGTTTTCCCTGATCCCAGGAGTCACACACCTGTGCACACATGATGTGGACACTGGGGACAGTACACCTGTTAAACATAAGGTTTACAGGGTGACTGACAGGGTGAGGGCTTGCATTAAGGAGGAAGTCTCCAAAATGTTAGCCCTCAGGGTTATTGAGCACTCCAGCAGTCCTTGGGCCAGCCCAGTGGTCTTGGTCCCAAAGGCTGCTGCTCCTGGTGCCACTCCAGAACTTAGGTTCTGTGTGGACTACCGGGGTCTCAATGCGGTCAGCAAGACTGACGCACACCCCATCCCCCGAGCTGATGAGCTCATTGATCGGTTAGGAGCTGCCAAGTACCTCAGTACGTTTGATTTAACATCTGGGTACTGGCAGATTGCCTTAACTGAAGGGGCAAAGGAGAGGTCAGCATTCTCTACCCCCGATGGGCACTTCCACTTCAATGTGATGCCCTTTGGGATGAAGAATGCCCCTGCCACCTTTCAGAGGTTGGTCAACCAGGTGTTGGCAGGACTGGATGAGTTCAGTGCCGCCTACCTGGATGACATTGCTGTGTTTAGTTCCACATGGGAGGAACACCTGCAACACCTCTGGAGAGTGTTAGAGGCCCTGCAGAAGGCAGGCCTCACTATTAAGGCGAGCAAGTGCCAAATAGGGCAGGGTTCTGTTGTGTACTTAGGACACCAGGTGGGGAGTGGCCAGGTGGCACCCCTACAGCCTAAGATTGACACGATTCTGGCTTGGGAGCCTCCCAAGACCCAGACTGAAGTGAGAGCCTTTTTAGGTCTCACAGGATACTATCGGAGGTTCGTTAAGGGATATGGTACCATTGTTACCCCCTTAACTGAGTTGACTTCTAAGAAGCAACCCAAGAAAGTGATCTGGACAGAGGCTTGCCAGAACGCTTTTGATGCCCTGAAGGCTGCCATGTGCACAGCACCTGTGCTGAAGGCACCTGACTACTCCACGGAGTTTGTTGTACAGACAGACGCCTCAGAGCATGGTATTGGAGCAGTACTCTCACAGCTGAATGAAGAGGGCCTAGATCAACCCGTAGCCTTCATTAGCAGGAGGTTACTACCCAGGGAACGTAGGTGGAGTGCCATAGAACGTGAAGCGTTTGCTGTGGTCTGGGCACTGAAGAAGCTAAGACCCTACTTGTTTGGGACTCACTTCCGAGTTCAGACCGACCACAGACCCCTCAGATGGTTAATGCAGATGAGGGGTGAGAACCCAAAACTGTTGAGGTGGTCCATTTCCCTACAGGGGATGGACTTTACGGTGGAACATCGACCCGGTACAGAGCACGCCAATGCTGATGGTCTGTCCAGGTTCTTCCGCCTTAGTGATGAGAACTCCCATGAGGTTGGGTAGTTGCTCCCCACTTTTAGCTGGGAGGGACACGTGTTAGACTTTTCATCCTTGGCGTGGTCTCCCTTAACTTTTTGCCTCTGTTCCCCAGGTTGTTGATGTGTGCTGGACTCTGATTTTGCTGTTTTTGTTACTCTGGGCACTTTACCACTGCTAACCAGTGCTAAAGTGCAAGTGCTCCTGTTTAAATTGTATGTAAGTGGTTCATCCATGATTGGCATATTTGAATTACTAGTAAGTCCCTAGTAATGTGCACTAGAGGTGCCAGGGCCTGTAAATCAAATGCTACTAGTGGGCCTGCAGCACTGGTTGTGCCACCCACATAAGTAGCTCTGTAATCATGTCTCAGACCTGCAGTGTCTGTATGTGTATTTTTACACTGTAAATTCGACTTGGCAAGTGTACCCACTTGCCAGGCCTAAACCTTCCCTTTCCTTACATGTAAGGCACCCCTAAGGTAGGCCCTAGGTAGCCCCAAGGGCAGGGTGCAGTGTATGGATAAGGTAGGACATATAGTAATGTGGTTTATATGTCCTGACAGTGAAATACTGCCAATTTCGTTTTCACTGTTGCAAGGTCTGTCTCTCTCTCATAGGATAATATGGGGGCTACCTTTAAATATGATTAAAGTGTAGATTCCCCTAGAGAGTAGATGGACATGTGGAGTTTGGGATCCCTGAACTCACAATTTAAAAATACATCTTTTAGTAAAGTTGATTTTAAGATTGTGCGTTTGGAAATGCCACTTTTAGAAAGTGAGCATTTTCTTGCTTAAACCATTCTGTGACTCTGCCTGGTTTGTGGATTCCCTGTCTGGGTCAGTTTGACAGTTGGGTTGTTTTTCACCTCACACCAGACAGTGACACAAAGGGAGCTGGGGTGTGATCTGCATTTCCTGATTAGCCATCTCTGCTAGGAGGGAGGGGTGGAGTGGTCACTCTCATCTGAAAGGACTGTGCCTGCCTCTGACAATGCTGTCTCCAGCCCCCTGGTGTGTGTCTGAGGCCTTGCCTGGGCAAGGCAGGATTTCACAAGAAGGTGTGAGTCCCCTTTGAAGAAAGGTGACTTCAAAGACTAAAATGGGTATAAGAAGGGCACCCAAACTTACAAACTTCAGAAACACTTCTGGAACCAAGAGGAACCTCTGCCTGGAGAAGAGCTGATAGCTGAGGAAAACGTGCTGCCCTGCCTGTGACTGTGCTTTGTGGAGCTTTCCTGCAGTGCTGCTTCTGCCAGAGTAAGAGGGCAAAGACTGGACTTTGTGTGCCTTCCCTCTTGAAGAAGAAATCTCCAAGGGCTTGATGTAGAGCTTGCCTCCTGTTGTTGAAGTCTCAGGGATAGCAAAGACTTCTTCCTGCCAGCACCTGGAGTCTCTGGAGAGACCCCTACTCTGCTCTGTGGTGCCCTTCCAGTCCCTGGGACCCTGAAAGGAGAGGCTGGCAGCCTAAGGACAAAAATACACGCACCGAGCGCCGTGCGGAGAAAAGATCGACGCGAATCCGATCGCGGCTGAGAAAACGACGCGACGCCGGTTCCGCAGCTGAGAAACGACGCCGCAGGAAACGCGACCGAAAAACCGACGCCCGGAGCAGGAGAAACGACGCGCAGCATCGCTGACGGAGGCTGAGAGATCGCACCCTGCGCCGCGGGACTTTCGGATCGTCGTGTGGCTGGCTTTTTCAACACGCACCGCCGTGCCGAGTTGTTTTCGACGCACACAGCCGTGCAGGGTTACTTTCGACGCACACCGCCCGTGCGGGGTTATTTTTGACGCAAACCAGGTACATTTACACGCTAGCAGCGCTAGTGTGTTGTTACAACTACCTAAAGACTCTTTTTATTTTAAACCTTTAAAAAATCATAACTTGACTTGTGTATGTTGGATTTTTGTCGTTTTGGTCTTGTTTTGTCTAGATAAATATTTCCTATTTTTCTAAACTGGTGTTGTGTCATTTTGTAGTGTTTTCATTAAGTTACTGTGTGTGTTGGTACAAATACTTTACGCCCAGCACTCTGAGGTTAAGCCTACTGCTCTGCCAAGCTACCAAGGGGGTAAGCAGGGGTTAGCTGAGGGTGATTCTCTTTTATCCTAACTAGAGTGAGGGTCCTTGCTTGAACAGGGGGTAACCTGACTGTCAACCAAAGACCCCATTTCTAACACTCCTGTAAAATAAAAACGATGACAACTGGATCACAACATCATGGTAGTATGGCCAGCAATGACAGTTTTGCAGAAAGTGCTGCCACTATATCGGTAGGAGCATTTTCTGCACAAATTTACTGTCCGCATGCAGGCAACTCAAAATAATGCAGTACGATCTCTGAGCCTAAAATGTACAAGATGAATGTAGGACTTTTCTGTGTTAGATCTGTTTCATTTAGATGACCATTTGTTAGACCTGTCAGTCTTAGGCCCATATTTATACTCCTTTTGCGCTGAATTAGCATCATTTTTTTTAATGCTAATTCAGCGTAAACCTAACTCCATGTTTATACTTTGGCGCTAGACATGTCTAGCGCCAAAGTTATGGAGTTAACATCATTTTCTGGACATGAAAACCTACGTTGCATCAATGTGATGAAAGGTACGCGTTCCCCGTCCAGAAAAGGACGATATGGCCTTAGCACCATATTTATCCCCGTGCTAAAATCCAGCATGGGGGGATAGGGACCTTAAATAATGGCTCTAAGCTTGCTTAGAAATGGGCAGGCGTTAGGGGACCCGTAGGCATATTTCCATGGTCAGAGACCATGGAAAGTGGCGACAGCTTCCCCCTGGCCCCAGGGACACCCCCACAAACCCCCACCCACACCAGAGGGACATCACAAGATGGGGGACCCGTCCCAGGTAAGTCCCGATAAGTATTTTTCATTTTTTCACGCTCAGGGGCCCTGACTTGGGGTCCCCTGCATGGCACTGGCCCCAATGGCCATTCCCAGGGGACATTCGTCCGTGCCCTCCACAGTTGCTTTATCCTGTTTCAAAAACTGTCTCAGCCCGGCTCACTCTGTTATTAAACAAGATTCTAGCCTCAGGCTACTGTCCAGATGAATGGAAAATACATCTATTTTACCTCTCCTAAAGGAGTCCACCGTGGACGCCTTGGAGATGAAAAACTATAGGCCAGTCTCCCACCTTCCTTTATCAGCCAAAATCCTGGAAAAAGCCAAGAACAAGGAAACGATTTCCTTATTTGAAGTCAATAATCTTCTTGACCTGGCACAGCATGGGTTTAGACCGAACCACTGCACTGAATCTGTCCTAGTGGCCGCAACGAAATAAATCAGAACCATTGTAGGTCAAGGATGCATATCTACTGGCTGCATTCGAAACAGTTGACTTCAGAAGATTTGCATCATAGGTACAGCCCTAAAACTGATTAGATCTTATTTAGGCAACCGAGAACAAGTGGTAGCCCTGGAAGATTTTGTTTCAGCTCCCTCCACTCTCCTCTACTGGGTCCCACAGGGATCCTCATTAGGCCCTACACTATCTAATGCATACATCACTCCCCTGATTGTACTGATTCGAGCAAATGGGTTTGCAGTCTGTTCATTTGCTGATGAAACCCAAATAGGGGTTTCTGTCCCCTCTGACCCAGAAAAAGTAGCCAAACAATTCAACATCACTATGAGCAGTATAGCTAATTGGATGCAAAGGAACTGCCTAAAGTTAAACTCAGAAACAACTGAGTTGATGCTATTCAACAATAATTCTACTTACTGGAATAATTCATGGTAGCCAGCTGACCTTGGGCCCCAACCATCACCCGTTCAGAAAGCAAGGAACTTGGGGGTTATGTTTGATTCCAAACAAACCTTTAGGGAACACACCAATAGTGTCACTTCTTTTTGTTTTCATACCTTAAAAATACTAAGGAAAATCCTCCCTTGTAACCTGACTGATCTGAGAAAAACTGTTGTTGTAGCTCTAGTTATATCAAAACTGGGTGATTGTGGTACATTGTATGTTGGCTCTCAGAATCACATTCTGAATAAACTTCAGATGCTCCAAAACACTTCAGCTCTGGCCTGACCGAACTTCCCAAAATTCTGTTCAGTGTCACAAGCTATAAGGGAGCTGTACTGGCTTCACGTTGGAGCCCAAATTATGCTTATGGCTTTCTTCTGGGCCCACAACACCTTGCACCACATAGGAACCATCTTCCTCTGAGAGATTTTTTAATGGTATTCCCCTAACCGTACCTTGCGATCCAGCACTGCAAGGCAGTGGATCGTTCCCAGAGCCAATAAAAAACACTGGGAAAGAAGGAGTTTCTCCCACTCTGCATTTAAATGGTGGAATGCACTGCCCGATGATCTCCGAGCTCATCCCAATCTCCTTAACTTTAGGAGACAACTAAAAACCTGTCTCTTTTCAGTTTCTCTTTAGGTCTCTTTTTTCTACTCTTCTATTGTGATTCCTATCTTACTGTGAACAATAGCTCTATATTGGTAGTGTATCACCTTTGCCACTAGCACCAAGACGCCAACTGGCATTTGTGTGCTCCACAAATCTATTAACTTTAACACTACAGTGTACTTCTGGACCTGTGGATATTCTGCCTGTAAGGACTGCTGTGCCACTGAAGGAATATCACTCTGCTCGACTGGTGTTCTGGAAGAACTGCTTCCTTGCTGTGTTGACTTGCTGCCTGCTGCCGTGAGAAGGACTAGACCCACATGAATTTAACCAAGAACCCAGAGCAACTCCAAAGACAAATTGACTGGCCTTCTGTTTTTTGAAGTCTCAGGTACATAAAAGATTTCTAACACACTTACATCTACACTGGGACCCTGTAAAGAGGTCCCCCCCCAATTCCAGGCCCTTGGAAATGGGCCTAACATGTTTGCTGCAGCTGAAATGACACATAACCTCAGTTTCATACATTAGAACCAAGACATCACCCTGTTGCATGAATTGGAACTGGCGAACTGCCCCATTGCGTGGGTCAGGGTTGACACATTGCATCTCCAGTGAGTATTGACCTTAGTGCATCACCTTCAGAACCCCTGCATTTCGGCCCCAATGCATCATTGCTGTTGCATGAAGAAAATCTACACATTTTTGGTACTGCATGGGAAAGATCGACACATCACCTCCCCTGCCGGGATCGACACCGAGGCATTGCTTCAGCCTGCTCCCGTAACTTTGACATTGAGGCAACCAGGATTAGGGTAGTTTTCTTCTCCGGGCCTCACTGAGTCTCCGTAGCCAGCCCGTACCTGCTTCACAGTCAGCCTGAACTTTGGCTTTGTCCCGGTCCAGGTCAACCAGATAATCCAGTTGGTGCTTATTGCTTTTAAGTGCTTTTCTACAGATTTTCTACTTATTGGATTTTTTTGTTTTGGCTTTGTTTTATTTATCAAATCAATTTCTATTTTATTAATCAGGTGTTGTATCTTTTTGTGTTACACAAATACTTTACACATTGCCTCTTAAATTGAGCCTAACTGTGTGCAAGCTACCAGAGGTTGAGCACAGGCAAATTTAGGTGTGTTTGTGACTTTCCCTGACCAGGATTGTGGCTCCTACTTGGGCAGGTTGCATACCTCTGACATCCATAAATCCAGTTTCTAACAAAATTGCTCTTGTGCATCTCCAAAACAAAGGGATTCCGAATCTGTGATGACTTATATCATCAAATGTAAAACGACAAATCAAGTTTAAGTGGCAATATCTGTAAACTAGGCATTGAGGCCCTTGTTTATACGTTTTTTGTGCCGCGTTTGCATCATTTTTGACGCAAAAGCGGTGCGAACTTACAAAATATGATTGTATTTTGTGAGTTTGCGCCTCTTTTGCGTCAAAAATGATGCAAATGCGGCGCATAGAAAGTATAAATATGGGCAAGAGTGTTTTTCACTGCTGCAGGTGTCACAACGCACGTGATTGTTGTCTAAATAAGGAAACAGCCAGGACGAAGTAATTGTAATCTTTTTTTTAATTGGTTCACAGCGAGTCTGTAAAATCCACTGAGAATACAAGCATTCCCATTATCGCCACCGTACAATGGCTAAATGAAACACAGAGTCGCGCAGACATTCAGAAATAACACCTGCTGTCTGATTCACGTGTTGTGAATGGAAACATAATGTTAGGGTCAGGAGTCAAGCAAGATGTAAGAGCAACAATATGTTTTCTAGCAACAGTGTGATAGTGCGCCACTAAACATCAGCCCATTTTAGATGTGCTATATTTGAACTGCACCCAATGGATTCCTATGTGATGCAAAGAGCATATATGCTACAAACTAGGAGGAAATATCAACCAATCCTCCTTGCGTGTTCTTTCTTTGCGATTAGCTCGCCACTCAAATTTTTTTTTGGATACACTGGAGCATTTCTGTGGAATGCACTTTTATGTTTTTTATTTATTTTCCTTTTCGGGACCACAGACTGCCGTCTCTATTAGATGCTCCTTCAGATATCTTCATTTCTTAAACAAAATAACCTACTGTATATTATTAGTTTGCATCCGACTTCATTGCAACGTAGCAGAATGCTGGTGGAAGCCTGTTGGCTACCATGATGCTTTAATTCAAAGCGGGGACGCGTACTATATGTTATGCCAGCCAACCGCACTCAGGATACTATCTGTCATCATTTCCCAACAAATGGTGAATATTCTACTTCTAGCGAGAAAACGCCAGTAGATTCTAATTGTGTGAGGTGGCAAATATGACCGTTATTCTTTAGTCTTAACTTCCATTTTCTTTGAAATACACTTAAAGGCAAAAGACTGGGTTTCAGCTGTCTTCGGACACGCATTCCGCTCTCAGGTTTGCTTTTAAGGTATTCCACCGTCTGAGGACATACACTCCCAATAATCTAGCACTATATTTCAGGCATTTTAATGTTTGTCGGTGCAATAGGTAACCAGTTGTTGAGCCAGGGGTGAAACGCATGTCCCTGCAGTGCAAGGGGGCATCCCTTCAGGGAGCCCTCAACCCTTTGGGGTAAGGGGTAATTTAGCCCAAAACCAATGAATATCTGTGAAGTATTAGAGACTAAGGGACCCCTTTTCGCGTTCTGTAGGGGGGGGGGCATCAGTTTGCATTACGACTTTCTGCTGAACGTAGACTTCTTATTGAAGGTCAGATTGATGACCTCCACTTCCTCTCACATCCTAGATAACATATTACCTCATCCATGATGTGGACTGCATATATAACAAGGGAAGAGGCCATGCTGTCATCCATAAATCCTTCTCGTTCTGCACCCTCAGCAAACAAGGGACACAGCTCTGTGAATCTCCTGATATACCACTTCCCACTCGCTGCAACTCACACTGCCACCTTTCATCTCATCTATAGGCCTTCTAGGCAAAAAACGGACTTCAGCGATTAATTATTGGATCACCTTGCCACCTCTTCCTTATGATATGCCTGCACCACCCCCGAGTGATTTTAAACTGTCAGACAATACAACTCAAAAAAACCCATTAGAAACACCCTCTTCGACCTACCTGACTGACACACGCAACATGGTACATCAACCAACACACTCCAAAGGCCACATCCTCAACTTTGTCGTCCCAATATCACCAACAATGCAATGAAAACCACTCATACCCCTGGACTGCACAGACTACCTCACCATATGTGTATCCCTACACAGAGACAATACCAATAAACCAGGTTCAGCACATAAAAGAGGACCAAACCTTCAGATCCTTTAAAGATTCCTCAATCAAAAACCTAAAGCTTGAATTCACCTCTTGCCCTGACAACTCCACATCTGACCCCAATATACTTTAAATGGCTTCTGTGTTCTTTTGTAATACTACGTGAAAATCCATACTGTAATTGAAATACAAAATTGCGAGCCAAAACCTTCAACACCTAGGTACCCAAAAGACCTAACTGACAATAGCATTCTAAGCCATAGACAAGAAAGAAAATGGAAGACAAACTGAATTCCAAATGATCTCATGAAACTGTCTGCCCTTTGGGAAACACACAGAATACTCATCACATCAGACATACACCATCGCATCATTTGAACACCACCAGCCTCTACTTCTGTGAGAAAACAAAGACAATCCATCTGTCACGGTGTAGGTACTCCTCAGACTCGGTGTGATGCAAACAAGGTCCACCTCCTGACACCACCAAGTCACTGATAAAAAACCACAGTGCATTGGAGTAATCAAGCGAGGGAAGGAAGGGGAAGGATCAGCAGGGACGGGATAACTGTAAAGAAAAATACACAGTGTTAATTATCACATTGTCTGTCTATTCTCATAAGGTCTCACTAAAACCAAAACGACCTGGACTGCCCATAACTCATAAGGGCAGAACTAGTCCAAAGCCTGACTATGTTCCATCAGCATCACCAATGGATGCCCCAAGCCTCCTACGGCCACTAATAATCACCTAAGGGTCTCACCGCCCTTCCTCCTAAACAATACTACAGAACGTATAACGAAACGAACATGAGGAGAAAGAATAAGGTGAAGAAAATCTATTTTGTACTTCTTCCTATGATTCAGTTAACCCACTAAGCCTTTCGTTAATGTCACGTATATTTGAAGAAGTACTTCGTTCATATCTCAGTGAATGTTGACAAGAATTATTTGTCCCGGCTGTTTGGAATCCTGCAAACAGTAAATCTCATTCTGAATCGCCGCCAACAAAAAGCCAAAAGATTATGTCTCATAAGATCGCCGTTCCTTTATTATGGTACCTCAAAAGTAAAGTGCTCCAATTTATGACAGTCACCCCCAACCTGGCCGTAAGGAATGCAGAAATAAAGAAAGGCGATAGCCTCCGGCAAGTAGCAAGCTTGCCGCTTACCACCTTCTTAGTACTCGGTATTCGAAAAGAGGAGCAGCTCGGAACTCTTTCTGCCGGTAAAAGGTCAGTTTCCAGGAGGGGGCCATGCTGAATCTCATTCCTCCTTTCGGGCCGCCGATGAATTCCCCCTTGGGGAACGCCGTCCGCTCCTACTTCGTTGAGGCTCCGACCTGCCTCATTAGCACAAATAACGCACACCCTTTCCAGGGTGCGCCGACTTTTACGCGATCTCTACCGCGCTGGGCTTCATGGGAAGTGTAGTCCTTAATGACTACAATCTCCCGATCGGCCCTGTAGGCGCCGGCTAGCACCTGACAGTACGCCCACCTCCAAAGCGCCTCCTAGGGCCAGGTTTAGTGGGATGACAAGCATGAAACCGTTGCACCGCCCTAGGGGCATGAACATTGCCTTCCGGCTCCCATGAATCCTCCTCGGCCTCATACCCTTTCCACGACACCAAGTACCATAACTTACCCCCCCGTAGTTTGGAATCCAACACTTTGCTCACCTCATACTCCAGCTGTCCGTCTCTAACCACCGGAGGCACCGCCCGCCGGGTCGCGGACAGAGCTGGCTTTAAAAGGCTGCAATGAAACACCGGATGGATTCTTAAGGAAGCAGGTAAGTTGAGACGGTAAGCCACAGGGTTTATCTTGCGTACCACCTCATAAGGACCAATGTAACGAGGATGAAAGATGCTACGCATCTTAAAACGTATATACTTGGTGGAAAGCCACACTCGGTCCCCTGGCTGGTACACCGGCCCCTCACGCCGATGTACATCACCCCATTTCTTATACTGTTCCTTGGCTTTATCCAAATTAAATCGTATTTTCTTTTGCATGGATTGTAGGTTCTTAACCATAGCATGGACAGTAGGTTGATCCGTGACTTCCCGAGGTATGATTATGGGCAACATCTCCGCGTGGTACCCTGTGTTAGCACGAAAAGGAGACTCCCTTATCGAGCTATGCCAAGCATTGTTGTACGATAGTTCGGCCAGCCATAGCAATGACACCCACGATTCCTGCGCGTCTTTTGCATAGCACCTCAGATATTTCTTCAGGGTTTGGTTGAGACGCTCCGTCTGGCCATCGGTTTGTGGGTGAAAACTGGTGGATAGGGCGGATTCAATGCGCAGAACCTTGCACCACATGCGCCAAAACCTAGCAACGAACTGGGGGCCTCTGTCCGAAATAATGGTTCTTGGTAAACCATGTAACCGCACCACTTGAGACAGAATTAGATGGGCGGTCTGACTTGCTGTAGGTAGATTTCTACAAGGGAGAAAGTGACCCATCTTGGTAAGACTATCAATTACCACCATGATAGCATTGTACCCCTGATCCATTGGCAATCCTACCACAAAATCCACGCTGATGGTTTGCCATGGTTTTTCCGGAGTGGGCAAAGGCATCAGCTTGCCCTGGCTCTTCGCATTTTCTCCCTTGGATCGAGCACATATCTCACAACGAGCTACCCATGTCGCAACGTCCTTAGCCCAACCTTTCCACCTGAAATGTCGTTGCACTATTTGCGCAGTTTTTGTGTACCCCGGATGACCAGCTGTTACCGCATCATGACACCAATTGAAGGCTTGCATTCGAAGTTCAGGTGTTGGTAAATACAAACGATTACCTTGCAACGGTATTCCGTGCTTAAGGGTACGGTCCTGACTTACTTCGGCCCACTCCTTCAACTGAGCAGCAGACTTATGCTTAGAGACCTTTTCTAGGAAGTGAGATATATGAAGGGCACAAAGCACTTTTTCCGGTTGGATGATTGCTTCATCAGGTCTTGAAGTGACGTTCCTCGCGTCCCTTTGTCTAGACAGTGAATCTGCCTTGCGATTGTCGACCCCAGGACGGAAGGTTACTACAAACTCATATTCTGAAAAGAACAGCATCCACCTCATTTGCCGCTGGGTAAGCTGTCTAGCCTCCTTCATATACTGCAGGTTTCGGTGATCAGTATATACCGTGACCGGGTGTTGGGCCCCCCAGAGATAGTGTCTCCATTCCTGAAATGCCTTCTTGATGGCTAGTAATTCTTTTTCTGCCACCGTATAATTGAGTTCCGCAGCAGATAGCTTCTTAGATAAAAACGCCACCGGATGAAGCTGTCCTGAGGTCTTGTTTCTTTGGGATAACACAGCCCCAATGGCTATATCCGAGGCATCTGCTTCTACTATAAAAGGTACTTCTGGCTGTGGATGCTGGAGTATAGGCGCTGAGCAGAAGGCCTGTTTTAAGAAGCAGAAGGCCTCCTCTGCCTCCTCTGACCAAACAAAAGACACTCCCTTTCTTAGCAACCTTGTTATAGGTGACACAATGTGGGAAAAATGACAGATGAATCTTCTATAGTAATTAGAAAACCCCAGGAAGCATTGCACGTCTCTCACACTAGTGGGCACTGGCCACTCTTGAACCGCCTGTATTTTTCTTGTCGACATGCAGAACCCTTCCGGGCTTAAATCCACCCCCAAGAACTCAACCTTCTGTACATGGAACTCGCATTTGCTCAGTTTGCAATAAAGATGGTGCTGTTGCAATGCTTGGAGTACTAGGGAAACATGTTCCATGTGCCGCTCTAAGGAGGTAGAATACACCAATATGTCATCTATATAAACGATCACAAAGTGGTCTACGTATTCTTTGAGAACATCGTTCAGAAAGTATTGGAAAGCCGCCGGGGCGTTACACAACCCGAACGGCATTACCAAGTATTCAAACAGGCCATAACGGGTCTTAAACGCCGTCTTCCATTCATCCCCTTCACGGATTCTGACCAGATGGTAAGCCCCCTTCAGATCTAACCTTGTATAGATAGTTGCCTCTTTCACCTGTTCCAATAACACAGGAATGAGGGGAAGAGGGTATCTATTCCTTATCGTGTTCTTGTTCAGCATTCTATAATCGATGCAGGTTCTCAACTCTTTATTCGCTTTAGCTATGAAAAAGAGTGGAGAAGCTGCCGGAGAACAAGATGGTCTAATGAACCCGATTTCCAGGAAACGGTCCAGATATCTTCGCAAATGTTTGGTTTCTGGGTCTGATAGAGCATATACCCTACAAGAAGGAAGGAGTGCTCCCGGAATCAAATCTATCTTGCAATCGTATATACGATGGGGTGGCAATGTCTCCGCCTGACCTTCGTCGAACAAATCCTTGAACTTGGCGTAAACAGAGGGCAATATCACCGCTTTCTCCACCACTGTGGCCAACTGTAACCCTTGAGCCAACGCTAACGCGGGGGGGTTATCATATAAGGAACCGACTTTCTCACTCCTCACGGACTGAAAACTAACCGTCTTGGCTTGCCAATCGATAACAGGATTGCTCTTTCTTAGCCAGGGCATTCCCAAAATTATTTCATACTGAGGAGCCTCTATTATATCTAGCCTGATTATTTCTCTGCGTGCCGGAGATACTCCACTGAAAACCAACCCCACATCCTCAGTTTGTTCAGTAAGGGGTCCAGACTTCAGTGGTGTACCGTCAACTGCCAACACAATTTCGGGGTTCTTTCTTGGAATTCTCAGAAGTCCCAGTCTCTTAACCACCCCTTCATCTATGAAATTTCCCGTGGCTCCTGAGTCTATCATTGCCCATACAGGATGGTTTCGATCTTGGGACACCAGCTCTACGGATAACAACAGGTGTGACGCCTTTTCTTCTGGTGGCAAGAGGGTTAAAGAAGTCAACCGGAACCCTGATAGGGGTTCTATAAAGGGCAAATCCTCTTTCTCTGATATCTTCCCTGACGTCACCGCGGCCTTTTGAGTGGGGGAGTAGGAGAACCTTTTTCTTGGTTTTTGGGGACATTCTCTCACATAATGACCCTTCCTGCCGCAATACATGCACAACCCCTGTACCCTCCTACTCTCTTTTTCGGCCTTTGACAGAGGTGCCCTAACGGCTCCCACTTCAATAGGTTCCCCGCATAAATCAGGGGAATTAGGAACTGGTCGCCCCTCTCTTTCTGGAATGACCGGCCGCCTATCACCCGCTCTACGCTCTCCCCTTCTCTCTGCTAGCCGATGATTCAATCTCAAGGTAAGATTCACAAGTTCAGTACACGTGGAAGGCTGTGGATCTATTTGGGCTAGGATATCCTTCATGTCGTCTCTTAATCCTTGATAATAGAGAGACATTCTCTTCTCCTCTGGCCACTCTGATTCCGCTACCAGTCTATTGAAGGTGGTAAGATAAGTAACCAGGTCAGACCTCCCCTGTCTCAGTTCCAGCAGTTCTCTATCAGCACTAAAGGTGGTTGTTCTGTGATCAAACACCTTCTCAAAGGCCGACCGAAAGGCATTCCAATCCGATAATAATGGGTCATCGTTTCTAACTAACGGCACTGCCCAATTGGCTGCATCTCCCGAGAGATAAGAAATAGCGAACATTACCCTGGAAAGGTTAGAGGGAAAAGACGCCGGTCTACATGAGAATTGGAGAGACAACTGCGTTAAAAAAGCCTGAACTTTCCTGGGGTCCCCTGAAAACCGTTCCGGACTGGCCAAAGGAATTGGAGGGGAGACGTTCACGGTTATCTGCGGTGTAGATGCTGAGGCATCAAAGGGATTCCTAGTAAGCCTTTCTACCTTGTCCCTTAGTGCCGCTGCCTCCACCCTCGAATCTGCCAACTCTTGCTGCACTAACACTAACGCCTGTAAGACATCATCCATGGATGCCATCTTTGCATTACACCGAGCAGGAGGAGTATTATTCGTGGGTGCGTTATTCTGTCACGGTGTAGGTACTCCTCAGACTCGGTGTGATGCAAACAAGGTCCACCTCCTGACACCACCAAGTCACTGATAAAAAACCACAGTGCATTGGAGTAATCAAGCGAGGGAAGGAAGGGGAAGGATCAGCAGGGACGGGATAACTGTAAAGAAAAATACACAGTGTTAATTATCACATTGTCTGTCTATTCTCATAAGGTCTCACTAAAACCAAAACGACCTGGACTGCCCATAACTCATAAGGGCAGAACTAGTCCAAAGCCTGACTATGTTCCATCAGCATCACCAATGGATGCCCCAAGCCTCCTACGGCCACTTATAATCACCTAAGGGTCTCACCGCCCTTCCTCCTAAACAATACTACAGAACGTATAACGAAACGAACATGAGGAGAAAGAATAAGGTGAAGAAAATCCATTTTGTACTTCTTCCTATGATTCAGTTAACCCACTAAGCCTTTCGTTAATGTCACGTATATTTGAAGAAGTACTTCGTTCATATCTCAGTGAATGTTGACAAGAATTATTTGTCCCGGCTGTTTGGAATCCTGCAAACAGTAAATCTCATTCTGAATCGCCGCCAACAAAAAGCCAAAAGATTATGTCTCATAAGATCGCCGTTCCTTTATTATGGTACCTCAAAAGTAAAGTGCTCCAATTTATGACAGTCACCCCCAACCTGGCCGTAAGGAATGCAGAAATAAAGAAAGGCGATAGCCTCCGGCAAGTAGCAAGCTTGCCGCTTACCACCTTCTTAGTACTCGGTATTCGAAAAGAGGAGCAGCTCGGAACTCTTTCTGCCGGTAAAAGGTCAGTTTCCAGGAGGGGGCCATGCTGAATCTCATTCCTCCTTTCGGGCCGCCGATGAATTCCCCCTTGGGGAACGCCGTCCGCTCCTACTTCGTTGAGGCTCCGACCTGCCTCATTAGCACAAATAACGCACACCCTTTCCAGGGTGCGCCGACTTTTACGCGATCTCTACCGCGCTGGGCTTCATGGGAAGTGTAGTCCTTAATGACTACAATCTCCCGATCGGCCCTGTAGGCGCCGGCTAGCACCTGACACCAACAGAACATCAATAACACAAAGCTCTTCCTCTTTAGTCCCATGACTTCTCATACAATCCCACAATGGTCATTCTTCACATCTCTATCTCTTGCAGATCTCAATGACATGCTCAACTCCCTCAGATCTACTTATGAAGATGATTATTACCCTTGCCCTTATTAAAAGCTCTCTCAGTGGAAGCTCTCTCACCTCTCCTCACCAATGTCAGTGCCTCCCTCACTCAAGGACTCTTCCCAGAAACGTCTCTTACAGGACAGACCTCACCAACTGCTGATCATCACTCACCTAGCCTTCATCCGCGAAATCATCAAAAAGCAATCTATGTTCATCTCCAAGATCATATTAGTTCTATCAGTCTCTTCCCTGACTACCAGTCTTGCTTCAGAAAACGCTTCAACGTGGAGGCCAGCACCTTGAATATCATACGCAGTGCCCTCCTGTCTACAGATGAAGTTCACCCCTGTCTTCGGATGTCACAGGACAACTCAGCTTCTTTGGACATGTGAAACCACCTCACCCTCATCCTCACCCTGTTGTGTGGAATAGGATTCATAGATCTTCACTAGTTCTCCTCCCTCCTTTCCAACCAACATCAGTTCATTCGAATGGGCACTTCCGCGTCTCGAAAGATCCTCATCTCTGTCGAATTTCCCAAGGTTTCCTATTGTTCACTTGATCTTCAACCTCTCCATGGAGCCCCTTGGGGCTCTGAATACAGAAAATAGCAGTAAAATTCACTAATATGCATATAATACAAAACTCTTCTTTGACGTCTCTTCCTTTCCAGGCATCCACACCTCAAACACTGCATGTACATCATCCAAACCTGGTTGTTCAGTACCATCCTGAGGCACAACCCAATTAAGATATAATTCCTGTTATTTGCCTAGTACATCAAGCAAGGAATAGTACAAGCCTATCCATAGCTTAGGAGCCCAACTTTCATCGGATGTCAAGTAACTTGGATTCTCACAAGACACCAACCACACCCTCCTAGAACTCAATGCCAAAAAACAAAGGCTACTTGAAACCAGCTCTCTCTTCTAGAGAAAGCTAAACCATTTCACCCAGAAATTGATTCAGAACTGCTGTTCAAACCCTTCTACTCAAGCATCCAGGTGGTCGCAATGGCATATTCCCCGACTTCCCATACTGCACACTAGCCTTCCCTGAAGGCATTCTACACACCGTAACATGTTTCATTCAGTACCAGAAGACATGATCACATCACAGGCCTCCTGGTGGAACTTCTTTGGCTCCCCTTGCCAGTCTGCACTATTTTAAGAGTAGCTGTATGATTTACACTGCCATCACAATCTGTAGCCCTGCGTATCATGCAGACATACTCACCATTTTTGTTGGCCCTCAGAACACCAGCAGCCTGGATACTGTCAGACTGGAGACTAGGAAGCATAACGAATAAACAAGGGAAAATGCCTTTTCTATCTGTGCACCCAGAATCTGAAACAATATTCTGTATCTATTAGGACTGTCCTAGAGCATTTTTAATTTAGGAAAGAGTTGAGGACACACCTCTTTAATTTACACTACATCACAATGCAGGAATAGGAAACTTCTGTTTGCAAAGCAAACCTAGATTCCCTATCAGTTGTTGACTCTACACTTGGCATTGACCTGTACATGGCTCCATCACCTTTTGGTTAAGTTTGTGCTACACAAATGCCACATACGTACCTGAGTAACCATTCGTTTATATGTGTGTCATTTGTGTCATTTTGGTCCTTTATTCAGAGCATCAATTGTTTCATCCTGTAGAAAAAATGGACATCCTTAGAGGCTTAGGGATGGTTTGGCATATGTGTCAAAACTACACATTTGTTGATGCAAATTCCCATTATTTTGAACTTTTATTTATTACACCCTGCTTGGAGTTAATTAATAGAAAAAACTTTTCCAAATTTCTATTTTATAACTACTTGTATGCTGTTTCCTTTCTGTTTGGTATAAATAATATTTGGGTACTCCTATGAAATTCAAATACATAAAAGGCATCTTCAATTACTTTTTTCTGGGTGTTATGTGAACCTGTTTGTAAATACTTTTTCTGAGCATGACTGAATCTCACAGATGACATAACCTTATTATTATTTGCAACCTTGCATGTGTTGTAGGTAGTCACAATGAAGAGTGGGCTACATACTGGTTGCATTGTGTGTCCTCTTAATTTATATTTGTGTATGTTTAGCATTGGTAGTTGGTGGATTTGCAAGTGTTTTTTCATTTAACACAAGTGTGTGAGGTATTCATTTTGTGCTAGTCCTAACAGGGTGTGTTGGGTTGAATTTCACCAAGGGTGTGTGTGTGTGTGTGTGTGTGTATATGTGCTGGTATTAAGTCAGTCAGAAGGAAAGGGATTTTGGAGGGGGGGTCCTGCCTACGTGTTGCAAATTTGGAAATAAAAACATCACCAATCTGCCCCAACTCTTCTAGTTGATCACAATTGATTCATAGCATAGGGGAACAAATTCAGCATCATCTGATTCATGTTCCTAATAACAAATTATGGCATGTATGTGTATTGCAGAATACAATATTTTATATTGATTGTGCGGAAATGTCTCTTTGTATAGTCACCCTCATTCTTCTGGATGATATTGCAGATTTTTGGCTCTCCATACAAGCCCCAGTGCATGTGCCCTAAAATATGTTGAAATTGGCTGCACTCCTCATTGGCATATTTACCCTCCCTGTACGTCCTTGTATGATAAAACAAATGTACCCAGAGCCTGTCATTTACATGTCACTAGTAGACTGCAGCACATACTGTGCTGCCTCAAACGTGACCATGCAAAGTATGTCTCCAGGCCTATCCCTACAGCAAGGATAGGCAATTTTAAAACTGCCAGTTCAATTTGGCAAATACACCCTTTGCCAGGCCTAAACCTGCCTTTTTAGTACATAAATGTTACACCCCCTACATGCCCATGGGGCAGGGTGCATGGTATTTAAAATGAAGGTCATGTGTACTTATGTTCCATGTTAATTTGCAAAGTCAATTTTCACTCTGGTAAGCCTAGCTTTCCCATAGTGACCACTGGGTAACATTATAACACCTTATAATACTTTGTTTTAGTTTGAGAATAGCTGGAAAAAATACTCTTGGACTCATCTAATGGTAATTTAAAATCCAAAGTAATGATAAATTCAAATTTTAGATTACTATTTCGAATATTACACTGTTAGAAAGTTGTAATTTTCTTCCCTGAGCCAACTGTGCCTTTTGGCCTGTGTTTAGTATCACATGACTGTTGGTGGCTGAAATTTAAAGAAGACAGTCGACAAAGGGCTTTAGTATAGTGAGATATTCCCCCCGGACAGGATGGCCATCTTGGCTCTCACCAGGAAGTTAATTAACTTCATAAGAGGCTTGATCCATCACAGACAGATTTAGCTCACACCTGGGCATGTCTCCCTGATTGTGCTGAAAGCCAGACAGCTTTATTCCCAGTGGGAGAGGAGCTGGCTTCAAAACTGGTTTTGTGTTACCCTAAAGGAGGCTTTTCCCATTATCATTGCAAAACCTCTGGGTGGGCACGGGGAGCTCTGCACAGGGGAAGAAAGGGCCTGCCGTGATGATTATAGGTGGAGAGGATCACTGTGAGATAGTTTGCAGGAAAACACATAGGAAGTGCTGCTAAAATGTGTGTCACCCCTTGGAACCTTTACCGCATAGGTTAGGAAGTGGCCCGGAGTTTCCTTCATCCATAGACATGGAGCGGGCATAAATGTGGCTCCTCTGGATATGTGAAAGACAGAATAAGGAATGCACCTGTGAGGAGACCCCCCAAAAGGGCTGAGCCTGTTCCCACGTGCACCCAGGAGTGAATAGTAGACACCAAGGGTGAGTTGGCTCATCTCCTGTTAAGCTACTGAGATAAATTGGTTCTAAATGGACCTGCCATATGCTCTGCTGGTGGCTGCTATTGAAGTAAGTCCTGACCCCTAATTGTACTCCTCCTGTTTAGCCCTAAAAGCTGGGACTTACTTAGAAACTTTTTCAATAATTTTTGTCTGAGAAGCAACAGACATCAGGGACCAACATACCAAGTCAATCTGACAAAGGTGCATTGCTGCTGGTCAAAAATTTAAGTTGCCCCCACTCTGAGATTTTCTGCAGCTACAAATCTGTGTCAGCAGGATGTAGTAGAGAAAGTATCTGGCCTCATGAAGCCCTATTTAGCCACAGTTTGCAACCTTGCCCTGCTGGAGGAATCAGAGTTCCATGAAAGGGATTACATTCAAAGGCACTAATCTTCATCAGGTGAAGGTACCAAACATATCTGGCCAGTGATGGCATTTGAGATGTCATTAGTAATGTCATCAATGACGTCATTTGGCATGTTCCTAGTGATGTAATGTGTAAAGTTATAAGCAGTGTGTTAGATGTGTCAGTCTTAGGGTACTCAGTGCCTGTAAATTAAACACTATTAGAGCCTGCAGCACTGATTGTGCCACCCACTTAAGTAAACTTTTAAAACATGTCCCAGTCCTGCCATTGCAGCCTCTGTGTGCAGTTTTAAACAGCGATTTCAACCTGGTGAAATAAACTTTTTGCCAGGCCTCAACCTCCTTTTTAATACATATATGTTACCCCTAGGGTAGACCATAAAGTTTGCCTGTCTTGTTAGTAAAATACTCCTAAATTTGTTTCTCACTACCGTGAAGCCTACCTCTGCCATAGGTTAACATTGGGTTTCCTTATTATGTTTATTGTGTGGTAACTTTTATTTGGATGTAGGTAGGGATGTTGTTCTCTAAAGAATTGTGTTTTAAAACCCTCTTTATGGTAAAGTTGGATTTAAGTCCCAATTCTGAAAAGGACACTTTTAGAAAGTTTGCATTTTCTTGTACCAACCATTTAATACCTGCGATCTGTATCCTGGGTCACCTGACAAGGTATTGCTGTCAGTTGTTCTTTGTGTGTTACTCCTAGACATTGAAACAAAGGAGAAATAGGTGTTGGCATGATGGACCACCTCTGTTAGAATGAATGGGAGGAGTTATCATCTACAACAGTTGCACATCACAAAGGCTTTGCCTGCACACACCCAGAAAGGGTTTGACATTAGTATTTTGTACCCTATACAAGCTGGTGCAAGGGACAGGGAGGCAGGACATGCCAGACTCCTCTGTAGGGGTAGGGCTCTAGAAGCTTTCCCCACTTGAAAGTGGGCACCAGGTATAAATATTGGACCCTCAGGTCCAACTCTTCTCTACACTTCTGTACCAATGGGAGAGTCAGAAGAAGGTGCTATGCTGCAAGAAGGATGGCTCTGCTGCCCTGCTGAATGAGTGAGAATGACTGGACCTGCACATTAAACCCAGGACCACAAGAGTGACTCCAAAGGCTAGTTGGATCAGAGCCTCAGGGACAGAAAATGCTCAACCACCTTGAACCCTGCATCTGGACTCTGCCTGCTGTGAAACTCAACTCCCCAAGTGGTGCCGCTCCAGTCCTGGAACCTTGGAAGTAGAGCTAAAGATGTTTGGCCAACCCAGCCGTGATCTCATCAGAACCGATGCAGAGCTATGCAAATTGGATGCAGCTCTTCATAGTGCCTCATCAGAATCAACTCAGCATGATGCATCCTCAGCACAGGCTCACATCTCAGCCTGCCCAGCTGATTGGAACCACCCATCCACAACGTAATCTCATCACGTACCTCGCATTACTTGTTGGGGCAGCCGTTTCATGGCACAATACTTTACAAGCTTGATTAACTTGCTGCCTGTATTCGGCCCATGCTCCATCATGATCAGCCTGAACTTGAAACTTTGTCCCAGACCGGTGCACACAGATAATAACAGTTGGCACTTTGTTCTTGTAAGCACCATTTTTACCTAAACATTTTAAATTGCATATCTCCAAATTTGCTAATTGGATTTGTGTTGTTTTGGTGTCAAATAATCTATTCAATTATACTCAGTTTTTCTGACGTTATAGTTAGGCTTACATTTTAAACGTACAAAGCCAGACATACACCTGTTATAGTTATAGTTAACTCGCACCTCAGCCATGCACAGATTTTCATTAAAAAATGTACTGCAAATATTACATTGATATTATCAGTTATGTTATCAAAGATGTCATGAGTGCTGTAATTTGTGGGGTAATTATCAGTGTATGGCAAGGGCAGTTGGCCATCCCCCTATAAGCACCCAACCTTGTGCCATGTACGGCCTTCACCCGTGTGAGTCAGGGGTTGCCTACAAGGTCTGGCCTGCTGCCAGACCCTGTGGCCCATCCCCCAACAACCCTACCCCAGACTGCATACAGCCATTTGGCTGGGAGCAGTGGGAGTTTTCAGCAGCCTGTCTCTCTGTGTATGAGAATAGGTGCGAGAGGGTGTATATGGGGGTGATAGTGGCTGTGTGAGTCTCGTGGTGTGAGAGTGAGTGCATCATTGTCTTAGTGAGTGAGCCAATGTGCGCAAGTCTGTGAGGGGTTGCATGGTTGTTTCAGTGGATGATATACTTCAAATGAGATATTTCTGGACAAATTGAAAAGAAAAATGTATTTGTCAATTAAAAAGAGTGAGATCGCCTTTCAGTATGAACCTTAAACTTTTGAAGTTTAAAAGAAATTAAAGAAGGAAAACAACCACAGGTTCACCTGGAGTAGAACCCTCAACTCTCAGTATGAGGGTCTGCGACTGTAACCTTTGGGCCATACTCCTTACAGTAATGCTTCCAGACATGCCTATTACAGTCAAACCCATGCATGTGATTGGAAAGAAATGTGAATGTCCCATCACTAGGAAGATTTAACAGTCAAAACACCAGTAAATAAACAAACACACTACCACGTGATACTAGGATTTGAACCTTCCGCCTACTGAGCGATAGCACAAGACCTTGATCATTAGCCCAAAAGTGACTCTGTTCCGCTCTGCATCCAAACGTAACTATACCATTCATTCCAAACATCTTCTAGACTTACGGGGTCATTACGACCTCTGCGGTCTTTTCAAAAGACGGCAGAGGCCGCAGGAGACAGAATACCGCCACTGCCGGCGGTATTTCTGTCTCCCTATTATGACATTTCCGCTGGGCCAGCGGATGGTAACAGTGTTACCCTCCGCTGGCCCAGCGGAAATGTCACATCAACATTGCAGCCGGCTCGTAATAGAGCCGGCGGCAATGCTGATGTGCAGCGGGTGCAGTAGTACCTGTCGGGCATTTCGCAATGGGGCTATGCCTGGGGGCCCCTGCACTGCCCATGCCAAGTGCAGAGAGCAGTGCATTGGCAACCCGTCTCTCTCTCTCTCTTCCATACGAGTGTGGGATGGAAGAGAGAGTGTGACAGGACCAAAGGGGAAGCGTGAAGGCCCGCCATAGTAATAGCAAGGCCTCCCACATCCCGCCGGAGCCAGCATTGCTCCACCAAGCAGCAAGCTTTTAATAGCAGCTCTCTGCTTGCAGGAACAATGGGCCAGATGTAGGAAAAAATCAAATTGAGACTTGCAATTTGCGATTCTGTGCGACTCGCAAATTGCAAGTCGCAATTTGACATGCAGAAAGGTGTCTCAGACACCTTCTGCAACTCGCAATGGGGTCGCAAAGACCCACCTCATAAATATTTATGAGGTGGGTCGCAGTTTGCGACCCCATTGCGAGTATAGGCACTCGCTAACATGGAGGCCTGCTGACATCAGCAGGCCTCCATGTTAGCGACCTGCCTTTTAAATAAAGATTTTTTTTTTTTTGAAGTGCAGCCCGTTTTCCTCACAGGAAAACGAGCTGCATTTCAAAAAATTCCGAAACATTTAGTTTCGGAAATTTCAGGGCAGGGAGTGGTATCTTGGACCACTCCCTGCCCTGAAAAAATAATATGGGGTCCATTCACAAAGGGGAAGGGGTCCCATGGGGACCCCTTCCCGTTTGCGAATGGGTTACCATCCACTTCAAGTGGATGGTAACTGCGACTCCATTTGCGACCGCATACGCGGTCGCAAATGGAATTGCATACCATTGCGAATCGCAAATAGGAAGGGAACACCCCTTCCTATTTGCGATTCGGAAATGCATTTTGCGAGTCGGTCCCGACTCGCAAAATGCATTTCTGCATAGGAATCACGCATTTGCGAGTCGCAAACGGCAAATTTTGCCGTTTGCGACTCGCAAAGTGCTTCCTACATCTGGCCCAATGTTTTTATCTGTCTTCCCCACCCACAAATTTGCATGCAGGAAGCCAGATGAAAACTCTGCTTTCTGCTAGCGGGAGCAGATTTTTTAAGCAATCAAAGCCACACAAAGTTGCTTTGTGTGGCTTCAAAAATCTGCTTAAGAAGTTTGCAACATGCATGTACCACGTTGCATGGTGCATGCATAATGCAAAACTCTCATAAATATGCCCCCAAGTTTTCTGCCAAATGTGGTGTATTTTTGTTTAGCCATTTTTTCTGTATCATTGTCTACATTTGTTATGGGAAATTGTGTGGGGAAAACATGTTTTAGGACCATCCTGTTTTCTTGGCCCCCACCTGACAGGTTACCCAGAGACTATACAGCAATTTGCTGAGATGGATACACATTCATTTTGGAAAGTTTTATGAATATTTGTCAAGACGCCAATGTTATCAGCAAAGCAGTTTTATACCTGTCTATCAATTCACTCATCCACTCAAAGATATCACAAATGTTTGAAACTTAATTTTAAAAAAAACTGAATGGATTACACCAGATAAACAAAAAGTATGCCTAACGAGTTAAGGTCAAGCGTTCAATTAAATTTGTTGGAGCATTTTTAGGTCAAGCGTTAGCGTTCGGCCTGCTGTATACTTTTAAGTATACTATAGAGTGAGTTCCAGCGTTTTCATTTGTTAGTTGCAGTGCCCTTCAAAAATCCTTGCTTGCTAGTGGTCAGTTCTGCATCTTTGTTCTGCCTTTTTTCACTTTGGGAGCAGCACAAAGTACTGTGTAATTACACTATGTTCTGTTTGTCTCTTCTGTAAGGGAGTTTTTTTTAGCATTTGCCTGTTTCACTTCAACACTGTGGGTGCTTGTTCAGTCTCTCCTCCCCACCAGCTCCCTTTGCAAACATAATAAAACAGAGGGGGGCTTTTCCAGGGCCAGCTTGCTCTCCCCTCACTGTTTTTTAATGTTGTGTAAACATGATTCAGTTTCTCATGCATATTTTTAAAAGGTCACGGTAAAACACGACCCATGTGTTTTTGCGAGTTGAGCTGTACAGCTTATTGTTTTCATCCCCGTGTGCGCTGATTGGCGCAACGGGTCTCGTATTTGCTCGAGTTAGAGCTATTATCGTTGTAAACTCGCTGTCCTTAGGAAAGCACTACTACGCTGGTGTCAGGGGCCCCGGCCTGGCATAGGGAGCTGCAGGAGCGTCCAAACAGCTTGTGAGAACCTCCCCGCCGCCTGTGAAAAGCAGGCTACCAGCGTATGCTGTTGTGTGCACAGAATCCACTGTGTGTACATCCAGGCTGACTCCTTGGTCTTTGGCGGCAACATTCTGCACAACTTTAACATCCCCATGCAGCTGCACATGTGCAAGATCAAGGACAGGTCACGGGGGAGTCTCTGGTCTGTGGGGTTTTCATTTTTTTTTACTGCATGTCACATCTCTTATTGGCTAACAAGCTGCTCCGTCAAAAGCCCATTCGCTTAAATAATCCGAAAAGAGAACATCGTACTGACATGCTGTAAAGGTTGAAAGTTAAAGTACATTGTCGATCCTTCTTTCACTGCCTAGAGCTCAGTATTTGAAGCTCCTCCCACCCTCTCCCTCCTCCTCCTTAACTTGGATATGGCTGGTCTGTGGCAGCCACTGTTCGCAGGAACATCACACCCTGCTCCCTATTCAGGAGTCTTGATTTTTGTGCACTTACTTTCTGACAGTATGTTTTCTTGTGTAGCCTGTAGAAACACTTTTATTTGTAAGCACTGAATGACCCCCTTTAAAGAGGAGCACTCACTAGCACAGTCAATTTTACACTGCTTTTGCTGCCAGTGCATCCCTTGTCACATGTGAGTTAAGGCAGATGAAGATTACAGTTTGGCCCCTTTAAATAGTTTAAGTGCTGGTGAGGTGACTCTACCAGCTGACAATAGCTACTTGGTGTATACTTTAATCACGAATATGTTAGCTCTTGCGGCCAACTCACAGCTGTCCTTCGCACATGTCTCATGAGCATCACGGTTACTACACTAATAGCTGTGTCTCGGTTCCACCACCTGGCCGCAACACAGACCTTGTCTTGTGTAGGGCTCCCTTTGACCTCTGTCATGCCTCCTCGATTGCTTGTCTCTTATTAGCACATTGCTCAACAAGGACTGAAGCTGCTACTGGGGAAGAACGGAGCACACCTGTCAATTTTCTTTTTTTTAAGATAGGATATTTTAGCAGCTGCACCTTTGGTGGCCAGTGAGGTATGGGGTGGCCTTTAGGACTCACTGTGAAAATGTACCAACTGAGGCAGATGAGCTAGTGAGGTGCGTTTCACAAGTTATGTCTTATTTGAGAGGGTTTATTACTTTATTGTGCTGTTGTCCGTTGGCTTGGGGGAGTGTCTGTCCAGATTTCCGTGTGTTATATTATGTTGTCTAGCAATGCCATTTTAAATACCTAAAAGCCAGTGCTTCCAACTAAGGAGATATTGTCATGGGGGAGTTAGTGTATCGGGAATGTTGTGGCAAATGGTACTTATTGAAGCACTGTGGACTGCTAACTTTTGGTAGCTCTTGGTGTAGCTTAAAATGCATATTGGTGGGGGCCGGTAGGTAGTTCAATGTATGTGACCCCCCTTTACTTACGAAAGTGTCCTGCTGATGTGTGGTGGCACCATTCTTCTTGCAAGGACTCCTGATGTCGTTGGGTAACTTTTTGAGAGGCATCCAAAAGTGGATTGCCAACCGAGGTCAAAGCTAGTGACAGTTGGCTGAAGCTGAAAAGATGTTCTATCTTCTACAGGTAATCAGCACCTTGAAAATATATTGTTAACTTTTGATCAAGTTCATTGGGCCCTATTCCTGGACAAAGCAGATTCAGAATGCTTGTTTCGAACTCCAGCAGCCTGCTGTAGTAGTTTTGCGGTTCAGCTGGTGATCTGTTTCAGAGGTCGGACTTAATGGCTGCTCTCTCCTTTCAAGCAGTTCGTATAAGTACTACAGAATCGACCGTTTAAACCAAAATTCACATTGTATTCACTGAAGATCGTTTGGGTTGAAACAACTTTAGTTACACTGAATGAACCACTTTAAGGAGGATTTTACACTGATTTTGCTGCCAGCCCGTTCCTTGTCACATGTGATTTGTACAGCCAGGCCTGCTTTTTTAAGTCGAAGAGATGATGCATTCTGGGACTAGTATTTTCGCACTCAATATTGTATTCATTTGTTAAAAAAAAAAAAAAAAAACAATCCCAGCATGCAAAGCGCTGTTGACTAAAAGCCATTACTAAGGGAGGTGTCACATTTGCCTTGTTGCCCACAGTCATAAGTGTGGAAAAGGCTTCTGTAATTTACCATCCACATGATTCCACTACACAAATATTCTCCACACCACACATTTCCACAATTAACAATTACAATACATCCCACATAATTCCACTCCACACCACATACATCTACTACACTCCAAACCAAAACACATAGGTAGAAGACACTGTAATTTAGAACGCCAATACCTCTAATTCTTGCAAATGCGAGACCTATTGTATTACAAATGCTTGTTGTACATTGCTGTCTAAAATTACAATGTGAAATTACAAGGGGGAAAATGCTTTTGGGGACCTGCCCCTTCCACTGCCCCCACTTTCCTGAAAAGTGCTGAAGTGGATGAACCTTTACTTTGGAAAGTTTAGTGAACATTTGTCAAGCGTTGCAAACATTATTAGCTAATCAGTGGCAAAGTTATTAGCAAAACAATAAATGATAAGAGACTGACTGTGCCCCCATAAACTTCGCATCGCAAAGTCCTACAACCTTTGATTACAGAAATGTTTAAGCAATGTGTTTAGAGTATAGATTAAACAATGGTGCCAGCCATACAACTTTTTCTAAACGTGCAATTTTCACAAGTCGAAGTAGGCATTTGATGGATAAGATTTCATCATGACAGTGGCAGATCATCAAGATACGTAACTGAGAATTGAATCACCTGCTTGTTTTTTCATTCTCTGGGATGCTGCTTCATTGCAGCACATTGTGATCACATTTCTTGAAATAACACAACTCAAAATTATTATTTTTACTTTACCAAATGTTTTTGAGCTTTTCTTATACTGCGGAGACTTCTAAACTCTTAAACACATTCCTCACAAACTTGAGTCTGCTTTGCATAGAATCTGTGACCCTTCAGCTCAGCGGGTATATAATGTACAAGCATAATTTATCAAAAGGCTGCCTATTCAGTTAAACGGCAGAATCTTTATTCTGATTATTGCTGAAGCTGTTAATAGCTTTAAGAAACATTTCTGGCGATTCATACACCATGCCATGCGTACTCAACAGCATCTATTCCCAGATCCTTACATCCAAATTGTGCATTGAATTAGCTTTTCGGATGAATAAGATTTCACGTAGGTTAACCTAAATGCTTTAACCCTTTGTAGCAATTTTGCATGCTGTCTCAAAAATGACAACATTCTTTCTGATATTGAAAATTTGTACCCTAAGGAGAGGTACATACCTCACTAAATCTTTCTTGTTTTCTTCAGAGGTAAGTACATTTTTTTACAGGGACTTTCTTCCTCTCTCGTATCTTTGCCTGCAATTTGCGCTCCATTTGTTTGCAGCTAAAGACAATGGGCACACTTTTCAAACATGAAGTTGTACAGTTCGACTCTTTCACATATCCTAAGCACAGGTGTAAACGTACTTTTGGTAATTAACGAACATCGCCACACAAGACATAGTTAATGATTCAGCATCAATCTCTACTGGGAACAAGACAGGATACGTTTCAGAGTAAAATACGTGAAAAGCTAGCTCTAATCTGGTTGGGATAAAAAATAAATAAAGAATAAGGAGAGAGGCAATAAGTTTGTTAACAAGTGAAAGATAGGAGAACTATAGCTTTCAGGATTTACGGGAAGAGAGAGTGAGAAGGCATGGCAAGTATGAGTACAGGGAGAGGAATGGAGGGAGTGTGATGAAGAATCCTCTAAAGGATAACAATGAAAAAGAGACTTATCGTAGAGATGAGACAATAAATGTGTCTTTAGATTTCTTACCTATTTAGTTTTGGTCTGATGTATTATGTATCAAAACCAAAACAAGTGGAGCAGTAATGCTACACTTTTTAAGTAAATATGTTAAACTATATCGCAGCCCTTCAAAACCCTTCCTAAGTCATCTGCCAGGCCTAAACTCAAAGGGTAAATGCAATACCCAGGAAGGAGTAGAGGGGTTCACCTGGGCTCACTGCTCTGAGATTTATTAATGAGTAACTCTGCTATCTCATGACATGTTATAAGAAGTGTTCTACTTCAGACACACTCTTTCTACTAATCTATGTGATGTGGGTAGTTCCTGCAGACAGCGCTAAAATGCATTTCATATGGACGGGCCTAAAGTTGCTAATGGAGGCTGGGGCTTATTTACAAGGCTATTCATGGACATTTTGGCGGTGATTCTAACCGCGACGGGCGGCGGTCGCCGCCCGCAATGCGGTTACCGCCAAATGACCACACCGCGGTCACAAGACCGCGGCGGCCATTCTGGCTTTCCCGCTGTGCTGGCGGGCGACCGCCAAAAGGCCGCCCGCCAGCACAGCGGGAAAGACCCAGCAACGATGAAGCCGGCTCCGAATGGAGCCGGCGGAGTTGCTGGAGTGCGACGGGTGCAGTAGCACCCGTCGCGAATTTCAGTGTCTGCTAGGCAGACACTGAAATTCATTTTGGGGCCCTCTTACGGGGGCCCCTGCAGTGCCCATGCCATTGGCATGGGCACTGCAGGGGCCCCCAGGGGCCCCGCGGCACCCCCTACCGCCATCCTGTTCCTGGCGGGAGACCCGCCAGGAACATTATGGGGGTAGGGGGTGTCAGAATCCCCATGGCGGCGGAGCGCGCTCCGCCGCCATGGAGGATTCTCAAGGGCAGCGGAAAGTCGGCGGTACACCGCCGACTTTCCGTTTCTGGCCGCGGCTGAACTGCCGCGGTCAGAATGCCCAGCGGTGCACCGCCAGCCTGTTGGCGGTGCTACCGCGGTCATTCGCCCTGGCGGTTTTTACCGCCAGGGTTAGAATGACCACCTTTGTCTTATACTTAAAAAAATTATGGAGAAGGATTTTGGGGCCACTAGGAACACCCTAAAACAAAATAAAACACATACCACTTGTTAGAAATGGGGTCTTTGGTTGGCAGTCAGGTTACCCCCTGTCCAAGCAAGGACCCTCACTCTAATCAGGGTAAGTCACACACAATCCAAATTATCCTGTGCCCACCCTCTGGTAGCTTGACACTGAGCAGTCAGTCTGAACTTAGAAGGCAATGTGTAAAGTATTTGTGCATAAATCATACAATAACACAATATAGCACCACAAAAACACACCACACAGTGTTTAGAAAAATATATAATATTTATCTGGGTATTTGCAGGTCAAAACGATAAAAGATGCAATAAGAAATTGTAGAGATATCACTGAAAAGTGATATGAAGTGTCTTAAGTCTTTAAAAAGCAAACAATGTCTCTTTCAAGCACAAAGTACCTGGTTTGGAGTGAAAAATGTACGCAAAGGGCCGCAGATGATGAGATGAGTGGAAAAACGGTGTGTGCGTCGGTTTCGCCCCTTCACACACGGACTTGCGTTGTTATTTTTCCTGCGGGGAAGACGTGCGTCGATTTCCGGCGCACGGACAGGTCTCCTCTGTGGGTCGCGGGGTTTTCAGACGCCCCGGGGTCTGTGCGTGGAATCCTGGGCTTGTTGTCTGGCTGCGCGTTATTCCGGTGGGCTGTGCGTGGAATTTTCTTCCTCACGGCAGGCGCTGCGTAGATTTCCTCTCTGGAAGTCGGCCGGCGTTGCCCAGGTGGGCCGTGCGTCGAAGTTCCGGTCACATTGCAGGTGTCGCATCGATCTTTTCCTTGCGGGGTCGAGCGGCGTCTTTCCGGATCGGCGTGCGGTGAATTTTTCAACACGGATCAAGCTGTGCGGCGAATTTTTCGCCTCACAAGGAGTCCAGTTGAAAGAAAGAAGTCTTTTTGGTCCTGAGACTCCAGGGAACAGGAGGCAAGCTCTATCCAAGCCCTTGGAGAGCACTTCTGCAGCAAGGCAAGAGTTCAGCAAGGTAGCAGGCCAACAGCAAGGCAGCAGTCCTCTGTAGAAAGCAGTCAGTTGAGTTCTTTGAGCAGCCAGGCAGTTCTTCTTGGCAGGATGCAGGTTCTGGTTCAGGTTTCTTCTCCAGCAAGTGTCTGAGGTGGTAGGGCAGAGGCCCTGTTTTATACCCAAATGTGCCTTTGAAGTGGGGAGACTTCAAAGAGTGCCTTAGAGGTGCACCAGGTCCCCTTTCAGTTCAATCCTGTCTGCCAGGGTCCCAGTAGGGGGTGTGGCAGTCCTTTGTGTCAGAGCAGGTCCTCCACCCTCCCAGCCCAGGAAGACCCATTCAAAATGCAGATGTATGCAAGTGAGGCTGAGTACCCTGTGTTTGGGCTGTGTCTGAGTGAATGCACAAGGAGCTGTCAACTAAACCTAGCCAGATGTGGATTGTAAGGCACAGAAAGATTTAAGTGCAGAGAAATGCTCACTTTCTAAAAGTGGCATTTCTAAAATAGTAATATTAAATCCAACTTCACCAGTCAGCAGGATTTTGTATTACCATTCTGGCCATACTAAATATGACCTTCCTACTCTCTTCAGATCAGCAGCTACCACTTCAACAATGTATGAGGGCAGCCCCAATGTTAGCCTATGAAGGGAGCAGGCCTCACAGTAGTGTAAAAACGAATTTAGGGGTTTTACACTACCAGGCCATGTAAACCACACCGGTAAATGTCCTGCCTTCTACCCACACAGCACCCTGCTCTAGGGGTTACCTAGGGCACACATTAGGGGTGACTTATATGTAGAGAAAGGGGAGGTTTAGGCTTGGCAAGTACTTTTAAATGCCAATTCACAGTGACGGTGAAACTGCACACACAGGCCTTGCAATGGCAGGCCTGAGACCAGGTAAAAGGGGCTACTTGAGTGGGTGGCACAACCAGTGCTGCAGGCCCACTAGTAGCATTTAATCTACAGGCCCGGGCATATACAGTGCACATTACTAGGGACTTCTAAGTAAATTAATTAGTCCAATTGGGTATGATCCAAGGTTACCATGTTTAAAGGGAGAGAGCATATGCACTTTAGCACTGGTTAGCAGTGGTAAAGTGCGCAGAGTCTAAAAGCCAGCAAAAACAGAGTCCAAAAAGTGGAGGGAGGCAGGCAAAAAGTTAGGGGTGACCACCCTAAGGCTGTCAGGTCTAACACCATTGTAAGCAATAGAGAGGTCATACAGTGTGAGAAGGGTCTAGGGATTTTATTAGGATAACGACCAAAAGCATGCTATATCTTATTTTAAAAATAATGATGGGCCCACTACCCTAGAAGAAGAAATTGGAAACCTTTTCTGCCTGCTGTGCTGAAAAAGACAAAATGACTCTTCCAAAGAAGAGCCCCTCTCTGCCCAAATATGTGCCATCAAGTTCTTAAATACAGTATCAGCCTGCCCTATTACAACATGTACTCGGGTGCTGTGCTGAACTTGCCTTTGGAGAATTTGAACTCCAGGAGGAGCAAAAGAAAGCACATACACAGAATCTTAGTTCCATCGCATGCTAAAAGCTCATTTTAAGAGGTCTGCTCTAATTAGGACCACTTATGAATTACCAACAATAAAAAAGCCATGGGTGCTTCTAGCCACGAGACCTAGAAACCTCTACTTGTCAGCTTACAGATCTGAAATTCAGCGACTCCAGCATAGAAAGGTAGCCTAAAACCAATCGGTTGCTCATTTCCTTTGAACGATGGGCAGCTTTTGTGAGCACCACAGGGGTACCGTTATTTAAGGAATGATCTTGTGTGGTGTTGCCCTCTAGTGAATACATCAATTAAATGTTTGATTTTGGAAAAAGGAGTATTTCTATTTTTTTCTTGTATTACACTTGATCTATTTGTACTTAGTTTTGGTTGGAATTTTATGGCTATCCTTTTATCAACTGTATTCGCGTTTTGTTGTTTTATTACACACAATGAATCACTTTTCTCTGGGAACTGCATTATAGCTTACGCCATAATTGTGAAAAATAAAGCAGTGTAGTAAGTTATGATATATGGACAAAGTAACCCATGCCGTTCATTATCAGATATTTCAAGTCACAAAAGACTTTCCTGACCAGATAGAGGAGCGAGGCTGAAGGTCATGATACTCTAATCGAAGCAGCGAACCAAGTTTTTTTTTCTCCAAAATTTAGCATTACTTCTATGGTGGCTGGTCCAATTACTCCTGGGGTCATTATTTTAAGAACTTACATTGGAGTCAGTTATTTATTTTGTCCCTATGAATCTTTGCCGCAGTGTGATTGATTGAACAGTTCGGTATTGGAAGAGCTCAATAAATAGATTTTAAGATTTGATGCATTGCACTAAAATGTGAAGAGTAGCACATGTTCTGCATGTGAGTATTTACCTGGTATGGTAATCTTGTAGATTTATGTATTAAGTTGACCAAATGATTTTATGTTAACATTTATAGGTGTCCGTATCAGTTGATTTACTGATTGATGGACGGTGCTGTTCATTTTGCAGCTTTTCATTTACGTTCTAATCAATTACTAGTGTTCTACACAACCATTCCCTTAATCTACTTCTTTGTAGGTCAGCTAAATAGAATCAGTTAACTATATGTACAAACCATCATGCTTGTTGAGTGTTACATGAAATACAACTCGGCTACTTTAGCTTTGGCACTATCAACCCTACCATAGTTGTAATATCTAATTTGCCAGCTGGTTTTAGGGGCTACGATTCAGTTCAAGGATAAAATACTTATAATTCCATAACATGTTAAAAGGCCTTGGAAATTTATTTTTTTCAATATGGCCAGGCAAATTTCTATAAAGAAGAGGCAAAAAGTAGCATTTTAAAATATATGGTTTTAGTAGGTACTTGTATGGAAATTAAAAACATATTTTGAAATTTGCATCATTTTCAGTAAATCAGACACGCTGTATTGGAGGTTATTATCAGGTTGCCAAAACAATGAATATTCAAATGGATTGTGTAGATTCTAAGCCAAAATAACATTCTGGAAAAAACAGTGGTTCCTATTCAATTTTTGGTCGAAGATTTGTCAATAAATGAGAAGAGAGGAACCGCTGAAGATCTACAAATTAGGGCAGAGTGTATGGGCCGCTTTTAGAAACAGATATTTGACACCAAAGGTGTGCATAATTTGCTTTTGTCTCATTATGTGACATTTTGGGAAAAGTACATGACTGTGTAATTATGTGCAACGTAAACACTGCATTTAGGTCTATAGTTCAGTGCAAATAGTATCCTCTTGTCAATTTTGAACATGAGAGCGACTCGCTTTCTGTTCATTTGCACTGTTCCTGTGCTATAATTTAGCCCATGCAGTGTAAGTACTGAATGTAGCATAATGGCATAATGGTGGGAATTTCAATAGCAAGCATAATCCAAAATTTCAGAAACTGAACATGTTATGCCATCGTAATTTAAATTTCGCCCAGGCCTATGTTAGGCCATCAAAGATTCCATGGCTGTTACTGTTACTTAGATACTTATAAATTGTTCCTAAGAGGCTTTTTATCAGTAATTCTAAACAGAAAAAGGCCAAAAGCTCAATTGGAGAATGCTTTGACGCAATTAATTCAAATGTCATGAGTGCAGGTAGGACAAACCAAAATTATATAATAATGGTAAACTACAGAATGCAGTTTCTTATATCAGATATTATTCATTAATAGCCAGACAATCTTTTTTTACTTTTTTTTTAAACTCTTCATATGATTTTAAAGGAACAAATATCAAATTCTTGTAATACATGCTAAAATAATTTCTATTTTTTAAAGTTATTTCTCGTCAACGTCTTCAGAAATAACTCCCATTGAATGCATCAGAAAATCCCACTTACTTCCTTGCTCAGTGTTTTCATTCACCCCTGTCATGTTATGGCACACATGACAGGTGGGAGTATTTCAGCAAATCCATTGTTAGGGGAAGTTGCCCTCACTGTTCTAACTTCCTGTATTGTGTGCTTGTATTAGAAATTTGCAATTCCTATCAGTTCTGTCATGATCCCTACCTCTTCGGGAAGCACACCAAGACATACCTCCTATTGTTAGAGAAAAAGAGAACAGACAGGTGTCTCATACTCCTCATCACGATGAGCTCTGCTCATATTGTTAAGGAGGGTTAGTAGTCAGACAACCCTGTCAGAATAACACTCATCTGCATGGGTAGTATTCTATATAGATATAGATCATCACCTTGGCCCTAAGGGACAGTACAAAACGTGCTGTTGTCAGCATTTTACAATAAAATGGTATTTACTATGCACTATTCATAAATAAATCGTTGATATTTGAATGATTGTAACTATCCTGATGATCTCAGCAGTAATAATATAAAACAAGGTGAACAGCAGACATCTCTCCAACATTTTACATCAGACACATCTTCTCTTCTCATTGTATTAGCCTAGCCCCTAGCTGATTTTTCCTTATATGTTATCAGTATTATGGGTATAGCATTGGTTGAACGGTTATGAGAATTCCATAAATGTTTATATGGCAACCATACACCTCAGAAAGTAGTCTTGTCTGCAGTTGGTTAGCTGTTCTTCGGCATGTCCCTCTAACAATTAATCATCGTGTCAACCTAACCTGAACTGTTGGTACTCTTTATGCCTTCTCCACCAATAATTTGTTTATGGAGAGGAAAGGGTGAATCCTGAACAACTTCTCATATCATCACTCCAGAACACTAAACATGCTTCTGTAACAAAAATATATGGAAGACAATCCAGTGTTGCCATTTATTTCCTTGCAAGATTGACTTGTGCACAACTGGGGGCACTGCAGCTCTAATCAATGCAGATATTCTTGCCTCATCTCAAAGAACTGAACATTTTATTTTCTCTATTTAGTTAGTGTGACTAATGTCAACTTCCAGCTCCAAAACTGAAGTCCTACAATATGGTGATAATATCAGGGAGACCAAAAAAAGCTCTCAACATCTGCATTGTGGCCAGCACCAACGATGCCCAAGAACTTTTCAGCATCGTCAGAGAGTTCTTGTGCCCATCCACCACAGAGAACAATATCCACCCCTCCCAAGACCTCTGTGACACACTCTCGGGCTTATTTCACCACAAGATCGCCGACATCGATAGCAACTTTGACCCCCAGACACCAACCTTGACCATCCCTGCACCCCTCCCCACCGGATTGCTGAATGGAAACAGCTTTCACCGAAGACACCAGCGCCATCATGACCTCCATCCACTCCAGATTTCCAGATGACCCCTGCCTGTACCGCTTCTACAATCAAGGAAGAGAAGTAATCTGGGCCTCCTCCACAGAAATCCTCAACTCCTTCATCTCCGCAGCCACCGTCCCGATGCCTAGAAGCCCACCGAGGTCAAACCCCATCTGAAGAAGTCCTCAGGTGACCGTAATTAGCTCAAGAACTACCACCCTTTCTCGCTCCTCCCTTTTTATGCCAAAGTCTTGGAAAAAGACATCGACCGCCAGCTCACAGACTTCCTTGAAAATAATGGCTTGCTTGACCCATCCCAACCTGGCTTCTGGCCCAACAACAGTAAAGGGACCTCCCTTATCACAGCAGCCAACAATAGCAGACACCTATTGATTTAGGAGGATTAGCACACCTCATCCTCCTCAACCTATCGGCAGCCTTAAAAAGTGTCTCCCACCACACCCTCAGCACCAGACTCCACAGCACTGACATCTGAGACAAAACACTCCACTGGACATACTTTGAGGCATCCCCCAGGGCTCCTCCCTCAGCCCCACCCTCTTCAACACCTACATGACTCCACTGGCTGACATTGCACACACCCACACATTGAATCATTTCCTATGACGATGACAGCCAGCTCATTCTTTCCCTCACTTATGATGCCTCCACCACACAAATGAACTTCCTAAACACTGTGGACAAAGTTGCCCTATTGATGAGGACCAACTGCCTCAAGCTAAATTTGGACAAGACCAAGATCCTCATCTTCAGGAACAAGCCCTAAACCTGGGACGACACATGGTGGTCCTCTCTCCTAGGACCCACTCCTATCAACCACGCACACAGCCTTGGAATTATTCTGAACTCCCAACTCACCATGAAACAACATATCAATGCCATCGCCTCGTCCTGTTTCCACATCCTCACTATGCTCCGTGAGATCTACCGATGGATCACCATCACGACCAGGAAGACAGTCACCCAGGCCCTCATCTCAAGCCACCTTGACTACAGCAACACACTTTACGCCAGAACCAGGAAACAGCTCTTGAACCACCTTCAGACCATCCAGAATGTGGCAGAAAGACTAATCCAAGATCTCCCCACACGAACCAGCATCTCTCCCCATCTCAAGTCCCTCTGCTGGCTCCCTGTCTTGCAAAGGTGCTACTTCAAGCTCCTCACACACACCTACAAGGCCCTCAACTATACCAGACCTGCCTATATCAACAAACACATCACATTCCATCGCCCTACCAGAGAGCTCCACTCAGCCAACCTCGCCTATGTCCCCTGCATCCATCGAGCACACCTTGGTGGCCGCTCCTTCTCCCACCTTGCACTCAAGTCCTTGGACGATCTTCCTTCCACCTACGCACCTCCCCTTCCCTGGAACACTTCAGAAGACAGCTCAATACATGGCTCTTTGACCTCGCTCACCAGCCGGTCAAGGCTCACAGACACCCCAACTCCCTGGAGACCCATCGGGGTAACAAGTTTGCCCTCTATAAATCTCTGTGATTGATCAATGGAATATGGTGATCTTGCACATGCTATTAATGTTACTAATCAAAGCATCAGTTCCTAGGCCCCCAAGCCTGAGACAGACAGAAACTCTAAAGAGTTATTCCTGCCATGTTGGCACACAATCACTATATTTTTTCATAACATGTATTACAAAGAAAACACTACCATGCACAAAACAGGAGAATCCCAGACTGCTTTTTCTGTGCTCCTGTAATGTCTAAACGTGATTCACCTTGATGTCATGGTCACTTGTTAGCACTAAATAGATGACAAAATAAAGCAGGACTGTGAAAAGCAAGGCCAATCATTTGATATTAGATGAAATCCAATCATTACATTTCCCAAAGGATTGTATGTTTTTCATTGTCCTCCCAGCACTATTATAGTGTTAATATATTTGTATTTACTTTATTTACATTGTGGAACATACGCCATAAGCGAACCTAGCTTCATGTTGTATAGGCCACATCTGCCACTTATCTGTTAGGCTACGGAGGTAACTACTTACATCAGGCATGTTCTAAACTGATTATACAGCTGCATTTAATTTTTAAGACTTTTATTGATAGTTTGTCAGGAGTCGGGAATCATTGTAAGTGTGTGGTAAATGCATTTCCACATAGTTAACATATTTTTTAATTTTAGAGAAAAATTGTACTATCCCAGTAAGAAATAGAACTGTATCCGCCAGCTATGTATGTGTATTAGTAATAACAAAATAGGGCCAACTAAAAGCCTGTACATGAGTAAACATTTGCAGAAAAATTGATTCAGCATGACTTGTTGCTAAACAGATGAAGAATTGAAACAGAACTGTGAAAAACAAGGGTTGTCAGTACACATACAATCAAGACATTTTTCCTAAGGAAAGTATGCTTTTCATTTCTTACCAAGCACTATTTGGGCACATTGTAGTATATATATGCAACAAAAGTCACAAGTGAACATAGCTTCATGCTGTACCGGCCACATCTACTGGTCATCGGATAGGCTACAACATTATCTAGTTATATCAGACATTCTATACTGATATACATCTGCTTTTAACCAGGAAGACTTTCATCCATAGTTTTACAGGAGTGTGGAATAATTTGAAATGTGTGGTAACTGCATTTCCATGCATTTAACACATTTTCTCTTTAGAGAAAAGTGGTGCTAATTTAGTAAAAAGTGTGACATTACCACGTGAAAGCTATGTGTATTAGTAACAGCAACAAATAGGGCCAACATAATGCCTTTAAGTTAATGAAAATATGCAGAAAGACTGGTTCAACATTTGACTCCTTTTAAAGTTTAATTTGTGGTAGTCATGATTATCATTTGACAATATAATTCCATGAATCAAGGTATTATCCTTGTGTGAAAGTGGATTATAAGTTGGGGTGGATCGTAATTATGTGACTTATGTCATTAGGTTCAGTAAAGTTTTCAGTAATTTAAACCAGAGCTCAAACCCTGGTAGCTATGGCACATAGAGGACAGGCTTAACTAAAGAAAATGTGTAAAGAGAAAGTATTTAGAAGGATCAAAACGGTTAAAATGTCAAAAACACAACACAATACAAATCTACTTGATTTATAAAAATGTAGAATACTAAAATGAACAAAATAACAACAAAACAACAAAAATGCAATATGGGAACCAGTGATATGTATTTGTAAAGTGTTAAATAAAAAAGCACCAAACAGCTATCAGCACCAACTGCAGGCAAATGATCACTCTAGACCAAGTGATGGTCAAAAGTGAAGGCTGGGTGCAGTAGATCTGATACAGGGACCAGGTAAGTTTACCTGCTGACCTCACAGTTCACAACCAAGTCCTTCGTATGAAAGTGTTGATACAAATATTAATGAAATCTTAAGTCTAATAATTATCAAATTATTACTTTATTGACTATAAGTGAATGCTTTTAGTCCAAATGGCATAGGAACAATTGGTCAATTATAAAAACTCTAATAAACATCTTTCCATAGAACAAGTGGAATTCAGATCTGGAAACTGTACTTTATATAAGTAAAAAACAGCCTTGAAATTAAACACAAAGGCCCATATTTATACTTTGTTTGCGCCAGATTTGCGTATTTTTTTTAACGCAAATTCAGCACAAACTTAACTCCATATTTAAACTTTGGTGCTAGACCCGTCCAGCGCCTAAGTTATGTAGTTTGAGTCATTTGTTGGACTTGAAAACCTACCTTGCGCTAATGACATGAAAGGTAGGCTTTCCCATGCAAAAAATGACTCGAAGGCATGTGCGCCTTATTTATCCTCCGGGGTCACAATGATGCACAGGAGGAGGCAGGCCTTTTAATGCCTAGGTCAGGGCAGGGGTTAAGGGACATGTGGGCTCATTTCCATGGTGGGAGACCATGGATGCAGTCCACAGGTGCCCTACCCTGCACCCAGGGACACCCCCTGCCACCCTCGCCCACCTCTGGAGGATACCCATGGAAGGGGGGACCCATCCATGGTGAGTGCAGGTAAGTGCAAGTAAGTATAATTTTTTATTTTTTTAAGTGGCGTAGGGGGTCCTAACTTGGGCATGAAATGCAGAACAAGAAAAGCCCCTAAATGAATTAGTAAAATAGAGTAAAATGTAATAAACAGAATGATATCAAAATGATAAAACTCAATAAGGGGAACTGGATATATGAATTAGTCTTAGGAAAAAATAGTGCCACTAAGCCCAAAGTTCCAATGATTGTTGAAGGTCACATTAGAACAGGACCTAGGTACAATCTGATGCTGATCATGATGGAGCATGGGTCAGCTGTACTCACAAGGTTTGCATTTGTTGTAGATTTGTCGTAGATTTTACCTTAAGTTCTTAAGTGTCAATCTAAAGCCCTCCAGGACCTCAGAAACTCACAGGGTAGCAGGCGAGAGTGCAATCCAGTTTCTGTTGCCACTGATCAACTTGGCAGTTGCAGAAAAGGTTTCTTGGAGATTGTTTATCCCATAAACTTGAACAGATCTAAGCCTTATGACCTTTTGAGCCCACTTCTTTGTCCTGGATACAAGAGGGAGACCAGGTCCATTCTTCTAGGCTATATCTACATCTTAGACAGCAGGTGCAGTCCTCTTTTGATCTTCCACAGGTCTAGGAGTGGCTGCCTGGAGGTGCCACATTTATGCCTGACACAAGCTAGTTGATGGGACTGACCCCTGAGGACACCTTAATCAATGCCGAAAATGTTCCTGGGCCATTGTGGACATCTCTAAGATAACTGAAGTCCTCGACCATGCCAAACATATACTCTGAGGGCTGGGGTTGTGTGTGGAGTGTACTATGGTAACCTTGTGTCTTCCCACACCTAGCACAAAAATCCAGTTTTAGGCAGTCCTTATACACCCAACAAACTCAGACACAAGTCTGATAAAATCAAAGCTGAGCTTGCAACAAACAGACAGTGGATACACATAAAATGTTTCAGCATTCTGTCCCCTCCTTTGAAGCATGCTTCAAATGGTATGGGCAGACCTATTAACCATGATGTGACATTTGAGCAGGTTTTGAAACTACACTCTGATGTTAAAGCTTACAGCCCCACAATGGTGGTCAGGGGACAGCTCTCCCTCCCACTGGGATTGGCACCAGGCTGACCATAAGAAAAGAGCTATATCTGCCTGTGACTGGGACGACCCGTTTGAAGTACACCAAGGGCCTGGGCATAGCCTCATGCCAACTTGTAAAAGGAAGGACCATACCTCCCCACACCCAAGGCCCATTGTCTCTGACCTGGGAAGATTTCCCACATCCACATAGGGGAGCCATCAATTTGCCAGGTGACTGGTGAATACGTACAAAATTACCTTCAGAGATTTTAGGCAGGCAAGCATTAACTTTTCTAAATGACCTTTACTGCAATAGTTTAACAGAATTCAGCCATTAAATTGGATTGTGTTTACTATTAAGAGTCCTTGAAATATTTATGAAGCTGTTACCAATCTGAAATCGACATCATACAATTTTATATTGGAATCAAGCCATACGCTAAAGAAGCAGTTGGCCCTACCATAGTGAAAATAGCTTTTATGCCATTGCACTGTAAGGACATGTAGAATAATAAACTTCTACAGGTCCTATTTTCAAATACCATGAGCCCTGCCTTATGGCAGTAGAGCCTACATTAGGTGTGACTTATTCATATTTAAAAGGAAGATTTAGGCCTCTCAAAAGGATTACAAGGGTAAGCCCAGAGGTATGCTTTACTCTGTTACCATAGTGGTTGTTACCAGGGATGCTGCAGCTTACTACTTTTGCACACAGGCCCTGGATACATTTTGTACAATATTGTAGGTACTTATAGATAAGTTAAATGATTAAATCATGTGTATACCAATTTTACCATGTAGAATGGAGGAGCCCAATAACTCCAGTGGTTACCAGCGGGGAAGTGCACAGATTTCTATTGCCAGTAAAAATAGGTTCAGCGAAAAAGCCAGACAAATTTGAGGTGAGACTGCAGATTTCAAACAATTGCCAAATATTCTTACCTTTCTCTACAACTGCTATTGGATGCCTTTGGTTGCAAAATGATGAATATACCAATATGCAACAATATAAATGGGCTCAATTGATAAAAACTTACATTTATTAAAAGGCAGTCTCTCTAGCTGCGTTAATGCAACTCTACCCTGAATCATTAATTAGATTAGAACTGGTTGGATTAGTGGCTAATAATAAGGTGAGAAAGCATGATTAAAACTAGTCATTGTGCAGTAATCTAGCAATAAAGAAATAGGTTCAAAGTTTAATCTTGGAAAGGGTTACTTAAAGTGATATAAGAGGTCCAGTATTCTATAAATTGAAAAACAAATTGGATTAGAGATTTTACCTCATGGAACCCTGTGTGGATTGAACTCCAAAGTAAAAGGACGCACTTTCAAATACCTGTAAATTGTAAAGTTTCATGTAAGATTTGAACCCAATCAGGAGACAAGAAGAGTAGCTGATAGATATGCTACATTAGATGCATGGCTAAATGTAATGAAGTAATGCCTGAATGTGAAGGAGATTTATGACATTTATGAGATTTCAAATGTGCCATCTACTGTTATTAACTCTGTGCCCTTGGTTTCTAACATGAAAGACAGGATTTGTGGTTTAGATAACGAATAGATACAACATGTTTTATTGTTTTTTTCCCCAGGACTGATTGAGGCCAAGAAACATCATTTAAAAAATTATATATTTTAAAGTCTATACGTACTGTAAAAGCACATGCATTATTTCATATTCATGAAGCTGCAACAGCAACAGACATATTTAAAAAAAAAATCTTTTACTACTGTTTAAAAAATGAACTAATTGCTGCATGGACATAGTGATTAAAATATTCAGGTTTCTGGTAATAAGGGGGTCTAACATCTCATTATCAATAGGATATATTTTACCATACTGTTGTCAATATGCATTTATATCTATTTTCATTCATTTCATTTTGAATATTCAAAAGGACCTTCTGTGTGTGTATATATTTATATATTTTACGTAGTGATGGTCGCCACTAGGTAGTTCTAGGTAGTACCACATTTCTATACAAAAAGCACTTTTTTACTTGACTCTATCTTTCGCACCACTTGACAAATCTTCACAAAACGTTCCAAAATAATTTGCCAGTTCCGTCAGCTGCTGCCTGGAAAGTTTCAGGGTGATCCATCAAGGGGAGGCCGAGAAAAGAGCAGGGTCACAAAACACATTTTCCCCATTCATTTTTCCTACGAATTACACCAAAGTTTGCAAGAAGATGGGCCCTGGGTCAAAAGAGTGCTTTTTTGTTTTGGTGTAATTCTGTTCAGTAGTTTTTGAGAAAGTAAGGGGTAAACAAATTTGTATATCTAGGGACGCAAAGGATTTGCGACCCCTAACGATCTTTTGCTGAGATCTGATTGGTTGATAACACTAAGCAACAGAAGTTGTTGAAGTTTTGTCAGCCATCTTGGGACCCAGCTTCAACGGAGTCCCTTAAAAAAAGTTTAAAAAGGGTGCCAGGGTATGTACATCCTGACCCCTTAGCTCATTGATGACATCTTATATGACATCACTGATGACATCACTGATTACTTCATCCCCATAGTCATGCACATACTAATTTGCTGATACAAGCACTTGTATACCTCCACACACATATCTACTCACATACTTATTCAGAGATTGATAAAAGTAGTGTTATACAGACATTCATTCAGTCAAACAGCCACTGACACAACCACTTACTCACCCAAATACTACTAACTGAGGTATTCACAGACTTATACAGTTACTTACACACCCGCTCATACACCCACTGACACATCTACTCATACTCATGCATCCCATTAATAGATCACTATTCTAGTGACACATCAAGTTAATCAGCTGTAGAAACACTGACACACCCACACACACCCATACAGTCATTGGCACAGTCACTGACTCATTGTTGCAGTCACTTACACACGCAATCAGTCAACTATACAACTATTCACACACCACTCACTCACATGAACAGGCACTTATATACCCATTCAGTCACCCATACAGCCATTCACACAGTCACTCACTGACCAACACAAGTTCTCACACATTCACTCACTATCCTATATAAAAACTGACTCACGCACAGAGTTTACAATACAGCTACTAATACACCTACTGACTCTCGCATACAGTCACTGACACAGCCACTCAGTTATACTTACAGCCATACAAAAAGTGACTCACCAAGTCACTCACCAATACAATGACACCCATTCAACCACTGTCATACCTACTCACTCACACATGCAGACACCCACAGACCCACTCACTAAATGAAATGAAGCTGCTCACACAGTCACTTGCTCACCTAAACAACAACTTATACTTCCATTCAGTCTCTCATACAGCAAATGATTCAAACACTCATTCATCCATAGACACACACTCACCCACTCACACATCAATACAACCACTTACACTCACTGGATGATGTCATCAGTGATGTTATATGAGATGTCATCAGTGATGCAATTGACCATTTCATGAGTGATGAAATATGTGAGGTCATAAGCAGTGCATTACGGGAGCACAAGTTATAGTTAGCTCAAGCAACTATAACTGCTGAATTTATAGGGTTTTGTAGGACTAAATTCAGAACATAACTATAACATCCATGTAACCTTTGTTTTTTTACAGTGAATGTGTATATATATATATATACATATATGTATGTAGTTAGGAGTTCAATATTTACTAACAATGAATTAAGTTCAGTAAATATGAAAATATGAACATGTAGTCAGACTGTTGATTGTTTTATTCGTTTTACATGGAAGTATGACGGAAACGTCTAAGGTTTTTATATTTCTTCTTTCATCCTGTGCTTTGTATGCTTTATTTCGATACAGTGGTGGCTGTAGAAATTAATGTTACAGGAGGTTTGCAAAGGGCCACAGATAAATCTGTGGGGCTTCCTATAACACACAAAGTGGAGTTTCCGCTCGTCATGCCTTTTTTAATTGTTTTCCTTCCCTCGTTTTCTTGTCGAAGTGCTATCACATCTCTATTTTCTTCAAATTCTGCATTTTTTTGCTTCTTCCCCAACAACATTGCCTTCTGCAGACTTTGCTAAACAGCTTTATTCCTGATAACTTTTTTAGGTTAAAGTATCATTTGGCTTCCGTTACAGACAAGGTGATGAGGAGGTTGAAGCAGGAGGGCAGGCGGAATGCAACTGGAGGATGGGCCTCAGATCGCCCCATCCTTGTGCCATCATTGTTTAAATATTGTATCTAAAAAAACAATAAATATTAGTAACCCAAAGTATATTAAAGAGATCATAGTAGTAATCATAAACTTTACATCTTCCATTCAATTTTTTTAACTGGTAAGCCCTATTGTTAGGAATGGGCGTGATTTGTGTAATTTGCTTTCCTGTAATTATGCGAACATTTGGGAAAAATAGTTACAAGAAATTACGTGTACATACAAAAGTGGAAATCCGTAATTTAACTCTAAACCTTAGCACAAGATGTGTCCCATACACATTTTTTGATGCAGGGTCGCATTTTGAGGTTAAAAAAATTGCATGAAAAAAGCAAGTACCATCAGCAGGTACTCGCATTCTGGCCATTCGCATTATTACCCCGTGCTTCTGAAACTAAGAATGTAATTACGGTTTATGGCGGAATGCCATCATTTGGGGAATTTTGGGTAGAGAGAAGAATAAGAAGAATTCCAAAGATAACACCGGACAGTTTAAATTTCTCCCCGCCTCCCAGGCTGTTGTTGTCACACTACACCTGCTGAATTGACTACGCTGTCATTTCCGATAACTCTCAAGCCTGCCACATCTACAGTAGTTGCAATGTCTGCTCCTCCAAGCTGGTGGGTTGTTTGTTCCTGCCTGCGCTAATTATCTGCTATTTCCATGCCTTGCAGGCCACATGAGTTCATGAGTTCATGAGTTCCATGTGTTCTTTGGGTAGTTGCACTTTGTTGCAACATGAATACCCCAATCGACTGGCAGTGCCTGTCTACAGCGCATCTGGGCATCGTGGTTTACCCCTTTTCTTACCTTACACTCTCATCGTTGAAATTGTAACCAGAAATACTCCCTAGTAACCGGCCGGTACAAAAATACTACGTCATACATAAAGCATGCAATCTATTAATTTAGTTTAGCAACCTAACATACCATTTAGCAGACATATCTGAACATTTATTAAAATGTTTCATACTAAACTAGAACACACAGACTTCATCATTGGGGTATTGTATGTTGCTTTGTCTTACACAAAACCCATGATTTGTCGTTAGAAATCCATAAAGCTAGAGATCAGGAAACTAAATATTTTGAAGGGAAGGGTGGATATACTTGGCAGAGCTTCCAACATGCCATCCGTGTTTTTTTGTGCCTAGTGCCCCACTAAAAAGCGAATGCGTACTCAAGCAGCCACAGCCATGTTTTGACATGTACTTGCTTCTCTGTAATTATCCCAGGTAAGCTTTTAAGTGTCTGCTTGTGAAATTGTGAAGGGAGGATTTGTTGCTGTGTTGTAGTCTTCCCTTGGTAATCATTAGTCATTCCTTTTACACAGCTTCTCATTCATAAGCAGTAAATATATCACGAGTGATATTAAACAATTATTCGTAACTTGGCTAATTAAGATTAAGTAACATTGCACTTCAATGATGGGTTTTAGATATGGTTTCAATGTGTTTCTTTTTCATTGAGAATACTAAGGCTTGCGATTAATTTTATATTTATTTATTCATTTATTGTTGTGTTAATTTGGGTGTTACAACCCTGCATAAATGACTACCTTCCCACAGTAAGGGTGCAGAGTTTCCAAACAAACGAGCAGAAAAATAAGAATCATGATGGGAGGTGTGTTCTAGTTCATATAATGAAGGACATGCTACAGGGGTTAGGCATTTGGCAGCGATGGATTTTTTCTGAAGATAAGGAAGTCTGGGTTCGTCTACTCTAATATTCAGTATTCAAATGGAAAATGTGGTGCTTGAGCTCACATGGAAATGAAACTTGCCTTTTCTCCATGATGTTATTTGTTCCAGTCCTGCCCTTCAGGAATAGCCTCCAAGCATATGCCTAATTATGAGTGCCCGTGGGGGATGCACTATTTATTGCCCCCAATACAATCTGATACCCTAACGTGAATTATTTCTATTATCAGATGCAATAAATATTACATAATACAAGTTAAACCCCTGAAAATGGCACATGACGTCGGGTTTGGTGCTTTCCTGACCAAAATCTGCAAGTCCCAGTATTTCCCAGGCATTTTTGTCGATTAAATATGGATGGGTTTCACCGGCCGATATGTATCTGGGAAAATTGCAGGTGTGCGGACTTTCTTGCACCCTTTAATTACTTATTTCTTGTAAAAGTCATAATGCCAATATCTGTGCAAACAGAGCTGTATACAGGTGTCAGATCTGTACGGCCTCATTGTAATCTGAACTTTAAAGTGGAGTTCACAGTAATTAAGTTTGGATATCGCAGATAGTATTTCTTATGTGAGCCAAGGTATTCAATATCAGAGTATTGGGCTCAGAAAATAAAACCTATACTGTAAGCAAAAAAAAGTTTTAATATCTACGTTTTACAGCTTTACATACTGTTTTACATAGGCCCATCACATTTGCCAACAGGGTACATCTGTTGTGGTTCTTAGTGCTGTGAATTATTACTGCCATCATTCAAAATTTCTTTACATGAAACGTCCCCCTAGCGTATAAAAGGCCACATTCAGTATCTAACCTCCAGATTACATCTCTGATACCACCATTCATTAAACCGACTATCAGATTATTATCTTTAAACTGTCTGTCCTATCAGTAAACACATTTGCTCTAATGCCGCACAAGCCTTAGTCATAAATTTCTTCTTAATCTTATGGAACAATTCTAGTATTTTAAGGTAAGGTCATCTATGCCGAGGGGTCGCATGCTGTCACCAAAGCTAATGCACTATGCCATTTTAATACTGGTCTTCTTGAACCAATACAATTATTGTTAAACACTTGCACAACTAAGGCAAGACATAGTCCACCATTTCTAACCCATTCATCAATAGTGTATGCTGTGTCCTGTTCTCTATCAAAAAGAAAACTGCTCTGCTTCTTAAACTTTTCTTTATGAAGAACTGAGCAAGTAGCCAGACTACATAATATTGTTCACCTCTCGTAAACATGCCTACACTGAAGTGATGTTGATGTCATTTAAAATCTTGCCCAACACACAGTGGCGGCCGCTTTGGAAAAATGGTGGTAGGGTGGGGGGAGCTTGATTAAATAAAATATAATTTCATATACCTGTGAACGGCCGCTGCCTCTCCTCTGTCTTCTTCTCTTCTTCTCTTCCTGTCAGCACAGAAGCACACAGGCTCCCCCAAGCCAAACACAACGCTGCTGTCACCAGCATGACAGCAGCGTCATGATTGGTCTAAGCGGCCTGGTTCGGTGATCAGACAGGGAGTGGGAGCCTGCACATGTCCTCCACCTGGCTGTGCAATACAGCCGGGTGGAGAAATGCTAAGTGCGCATGTCTGTTTAGCTGGTCCAAGAAAACACATACCACTCCCCCTCCCTGTGACACAGCCCAGCCCCACCCCAACCTAACCTGGCTCAGTACTGATGAATAAAACAGTAATAAAATTGTGTTGTTATCATTTTATTTTTCCTTTTTTGCACTTCTTAAAGCAGTGGGGCGATGCTCCTCCACCTTAGAGAAGGTGCCGCCACTGCCAACACAGCTCAATGTAACATAAAATATCACTGCAAAGTTACCTTTCATTTCTAATATTAAAGGTCACCTAACGGTAACTTTATGCAATAACATGAAAGGATAAAAGAACATTTTTCATAAATGTACTACCAAATGGGCCCCATCATCCCATTTCCAAGACTCCTGAGTGCTACTTGGGAAGGAACCAGAATCACTATTGGTATAATGTTCAGTGGTAGTACCACTAGACAGACCATTCCTAACTTAATTTAAAATGACCAATATTGTTGGAACCTGGAGGAAATTGGGTTGTTTGACTGGGGTGTGAACCCTGGTCAAGCAGTATCCACAACCTTGGTCAGAGTAAGGCACAAGCAAACCCCAAATTAACCTGTGCTCAAATCCCTGGAAGCTTGGCACAGAGCAGGGAGGCTTAACTTGAAGGCAATGTGTAAAGTATTTGAGTAACACTTCAAACTGTCAAACATTGAACCCCCCACACACAAAATGATCCCACACAAGGGTAGAAAAATAGATATTAATTTAAGAAGTATAAAAAAGTCAAACGTTTAAGCTGACCGGAATGGAGGGTGGGTCAGATACAGTCCCAGATTAGTCCAGCTAAAGTTTTACCTTCTCAATTTTTGTACCAAGTGTCCCATTCACGGTGGAGAGGTTCATGAGGAGCAAGGAGAGTGTCGCTGGTAGTAGTCGTCATGGTGTGAAGAGCAGGCTGGAAGTAATGGACAGGCGGGCTCGAGATTTGCATCCTCTATGGTGATCAATGCTTGCTATGCAAAGAGATTGTGCTGGAGGCGGCTCATGCTAATTTTTTGTGCGAGCGGTTCTGGTGCAAGCAGGACTGTTTGCTATTGTGGAAAGCCCTAAAGCTTGATTTCTAACAGTCTCTGAGTCACACAAAGGTTCCAGGACCTGAAAGGCACCACTTGGAGGTTAGGAATTAACTGCAGCTGGGTCCAGGAGCTGTTTGGGGAGCCTTTTGTGACCCTGAGGCTCAGATCAGAAGGTCAGCAGACTAGCACTAGATGTCACTTTGGAGTCCTGGGTTCAAGATGAAGTTGCAGCTCCAGCTCTTCCCCAGGCAAGAGGGCAACAGGCAGCAGGTCAGCACAAAAGAACTGCAGTCACTTTAAAGCAGCAGTCTAGCAGAGTGGCAGTACTTGTAGCAATACATCAGTCCTTTTTTCTTGTAGAGTATCCATATGTTTAGAAGTGTACTGAAGAGTTGGGGGTCTAAGGTCCAGTGCTTATACCCAGTTGTGCCTTTGAAGTGGGGGAGAAGCTTCTAGAGGTTCCCTTTGAAGTCCCAGGCATCCTTCCTTCCCTGCTCTGAATCCAGACTAACTACAGGGGGTATGCGGATGCAAACCTGGGTGTGAATATAAGAGACTGAGATTGGGAGGGTGTTCTGTACCACACAGCAAAGGCCACTAGGAATGCCATGTTTAAACTTATTAATCTGGATGAGTTGCACTGGGCATACCTCACTCTGGGGGAGATAAACAAGTATTATGCGATGGCAGAGGCGAATGCCACTGGTGCAGAGAAATAGGAGCAGAGTTTCACCATATGTTCTGGGATTGCCCAGAGTTACAACTTTCTTGGGGATTAACCTTGTCTACAGCCATTAAAAGAGACATCCCATGCACAGCACAAAACTGTCTCCTGCGTTGGATCCCCCACACCACCAAAAATAAAGCCACTAGTTGGTTTCAAAACCTGGCCTTTGTTCAAGGAAAAAGGGAAAAAGCCCACAACTGGAAGAATCCGGGAGGCTCCAGAAGGTTAGTATGGAAGAGGGAACTTATTAAATGGGTGAGCTATGAAGCTGAAGTCCGACTCCGAGATGCCAAGAGGGGCCGAGGCACTCTTGGGACAGCTTGAGCATGGGAGGCCCTGGTAGATTCCTTGAGGGACCCCAAAGAGTAAACATCTGATGACCACTAGGGTGCCCCCGAGTTGAGTCTTTCACTTCAACGTCTATCATTGTAAGGGGATGCCTAACACATAGCACTACTTATTCTATAGTGAGGAAACATTGAATATTTACACACAAGGGTCCACATTTCTCACTGCTATATGATTTCCCTTTGGGACCCTACAACTGGAAATGTACTGATCAGAGCAAGGTTACGTTAAGACATACCCCATAGAGGAAGGGGGGAGTTTCCAGGGTTTGTTAGTTTTTTTATGGCATACAATTAGTACTCACACCTCTATCAGTACGTTGAAGTTACTGTACTGCATGCTATGCTACTAAACTCTAACCTATGTTGATAATGTTGAGGATGTCCATAATTTCATGTTTTATAGCCAGACAATAAATACATACAGGTTAAATGGAGCCCTCTTCAGTCATGTACCTTGTATGTACAATTAAAAGAGAAATAAAATCTGTTAAAAAAATACAGGGGGTTTACACATGTAGGTGGGGTTGTGTCCAGCTCCTCCCTCCCATCCTTCCAGTGATGCCCATCCAGGCACACCTACGGTCCCTATTGTATGTGACTGTCTAGGAGGAATACACAAAGGTCAAATGTCAGATATACCCAGTAATATGACCAGAGACCGGCTACAAGTACTAAATGGCTAAGGCAAGAAAATGACAACTTTCTAAAAGTGGCATTTTCCAAATTGCAATTCAAAAATCAGTCTTCACCATAAGTTAGGATTTTAAACTGTGATTCCAGAGACAACACTTTTGAATTAGTTATCGCTTTGTATTTGACAATTACACTTCTCAAAGGTAATAAAGCAACTCCAATGTTTTCTTATGGGAGAGATAGGCCTTGCAGTAGTGAAAAATTAATTTAAGAGTAAAACTTAAAAGTGCATGTGATACTATTGAATACGTTGGGACAGATTTACTAGAAAGTGGTGCAGGACGGTGCTGTGCCCAAATTTCCCACGCTGCTTCACTTTAGAAATGCAGGGATGTGCTTTATTTACTAAAATATGATGCACCCCCGTGTTTCACCTTGCACTGGTGCTGAATTTAGCTGCCAAGGCCAACCCAGGCATCCTTGCACCATAAAGCAAGGTTGTCTGCATTCTTGTACATAAACAATCTACAATGGTGATTTGGCACTTCTATGTGTGCTGCATAATGCAGCACAGATACTAGTACCAAATTGTCATTTTTGAATGATTGTTTCTGTGCAGGAAGAAACACCTTCCTGCACATTAACAATCATTCATGGACTTTTGCTCTTTCTATGTGTGCTACAGCATAGACCACACGTGGAAAAAGCAAAAGCGAGGGGAGACAAAAGTATTCCTCCTCATTGCGCTATGCTAATGCAGCCCCTGGAATGGTGTACGTTTTTGGCGCTGCCGCAGATTTACGCCTTATTGTAAATCTGGGGCAGCATCAAAAGTAATGTATGTTGCGGTGGAACACCCACAGCAACACCCATTGAACGGCCCTCTGACACAGAAAACTGCATCGGAGGGGCCCATCTTTACAAGGTGGCATTAAGCCACAGAAAGTGGCTTAGTGCTACCTTGTAAATGTGGCCCACTGCAAAGTGCCACTGAAACATCACAAAAAGTGATGCTACAGTGGTGCTAGGGCCCTGTAAATCTAGCCCATTGCACCTTGCTCTCTGTGCTGTCCATGGCCTACCCTAGGGGTGACTTACATGTATTAAAAAGGAAGGTTGAGCCTGGGAAAGAGTCTATTTTGCTAGAGCGACATAGCAGTTTAAAACTGTACATATAGGCTCTGCAATGGCAGGCCTGAGATATATTTAAAAGGCTACTTAAGTGGGTGGCACAGTGAGTGTTACAGGCCCACTGGTAGCATTTATTTTACAGGCCCTAGACACAAGCAGTGCCACTTTACTAGGGACTTAAAAGTAAATTAAATATGCCAATTGGGTATGAGACAATAGTACCATGTTTACAGGGGAGAGCACAAGCACTTTAGCACTAGTTAGTAGCGGTAAAGTGCAGAGTCCTAAAGCCAACAAAAGCAAATACAGAAAAAATAGGAGGAGAATGGCAAAATGTCTGGGAAAGACCCTGGACAATGGGCCAGGTCCAACAGAACTGTTATCTGAGTTGCAATAAAAAAATGCAATAGTATACTACCCAGAACTGCCCGTAAGATGCTGCCAAAAGGTGACAGAAAGTCTAACCACACTTGGTATATCAGTATGGGAGAGAAACTCCTTTGTCGAGCATGGAGACCTAAATAATTCAGGAGCTTAACACACATTCACTGATGTGATGTTAGAAAAGGTGATACTCTTGAATGCTACCCTACCGTCAATTGGCAATAGCACAATCCAGCTGGCTTAGAACAGTGGAGCTGGAGACCAGTACAGCATATAATGCTAACACTAGGAGAGACAAGTAAAATAGCCTAAATTTATACTATACAGTTCTCGAATTTACAGGCAAAACCCTCACTGTATTAAAAATAAAATGGTAGTAGACATTGGGGACAGCAGTAAGAGATGATGACTGGAAAAGTATTGCTGCTCTTTGCACCAGAAGTCTCTAGAAATAAATGTATGATACACCTACCAGATTAAGTAGAATATTCAGATCCAACTGTGGCCACTGCCCCAGGGTACTACACTGCAACCTATTACTATTTACACAACTAATGGACCCTTCTGGTACTACATATGTAGGGATAAGATATTAGAAGACATCAACTCAGCTGTGGGAAGGGGTTGACTAGATCACCCTACTAATTCATGGGATGAAAGGTACCACATGCTGGTAAGAGAAAATATCAGAGGATATTTGTTGTTTAGCACTACTGTTTGGAAAATGTAGACTGGAGCTGAGTGTGAAAGCTTTTCTTGCACCATCTAGCAAAAATGACAAGCAAATCCAGTCCCTTGGGAAGTCTATAGAAAGTGTTTCTGTACAAAAACTTAAAGATACAGATCAGCACACAGGAATCGATCCTCAATAAGTTTGCCAACATATCAAACACTGTGGAAAACTGTACAATAAAGGATCTTAACACATATATAATTAAATGCCCACAATTAATGACCTTCGAAACCAAGGCCCTCTTTACGAGGTCATCAGAACCTCAGCCTTTCTGTGACGGTTTTACTGCCACGGACCCGGCGGTAAAGACTGTTGCATTACAAGTTGTGGGGTTTGCAAGAAGCCAAGCCACCACATTGCCACTCGGCCCACCGGTGCGGTTGCACCAATGTGACCGGCAGTGAGCTCCTCCAGCCCCCCGGTAGGCCTCTGCCTGCCGGCCTTGTTGCAAGGCTGCAGCCTGCCAGGCTTTCCGTGGCGGTCACCCCGCCATGAAAACCCTGGTTGTAATGCACGTGGTGACAGCAATCCCTATTCCTGTCACCGACACACACACCCCTACATGTCCACACACATGCAGAGAGCCCCCCACCTGTGCACGCACTTCCAAACATCCCTCCACCCGTCCACACACTTCCAAACACTCTGACAACTGTACACATCCATTCTAACACCCCCACCCACTCTCACACTGACATATACACATCCTCACTCACACATACACCCCCCTCCGCATACATTCACACTCCCTCCCCCCTCCGTAATCATCCTCCACATCCCTTCCGCATATGCATACATTCACACACACCCCTCCACATACGCATAAATTCACACACACCCCTCCGCATATGCATACTTTCCCATATACACCCCTCTTCATAGGCATACATTCACATACACACCCCTCCGCATATGCATACATTCACACACACACTCACTCGTAGACTTGCACACATGCACCCCCACTCGCATGCATCCCAAAACATACAACTACTCACTCACACCCCAACACCCCCTCCCCTCCTCATACATGCAGACACCCCTCCCAACCTCATGCATACATCCAGAAACCCCTACTCACTCACTCACAAACACGCACTCATACACCCCCATTTGCACACATACATGCACACACCACACACATACACCCAACACTCCCTCTCCCCCCTTCCGGGCGATCAACTTAAACCTTTTTGAGAAAGCTGGTCATCCAGGAGGGGATGGGTCCTGGCAGTTTTGCATCGCCAGCACCACCACACCAGCAAAACTCCTCCAAGCCTTATTACGGCTTGTAATATGGAGGGCAGAGTCTTGCTGGTGTGGCTGCGCTGGTGATGCAACCACCTCTTTAATTCTGTCTGCCAGGCCAACGGAGTCAGACTTCCGCCTATAAATGGGCAAAAGTCCAAACACAACTCCTAATATGGCGGTCAGTAGACCGCCAGCAGTGGTGGTCTGTTGACTGCAGTGGATTCATAAGTCTTTGTAAAAGACTGCTGAAGTCGTAATGAGGCCTGAGTGTGATAGAACTGCTTGAATCAGACGACTTAACGAAAAGGTTGATAACAGTGGTGGGCATATAAGATGATGCATGGCATAGAGAAACCTGTGGAAAAGCTACGTGTAAAAGGTAAACGCATGTCCCGTGGTCTAATGAGATACACAAATTATTTCAATTATCATCCCCCCAGCATACTAGTTACATGCAAGATTGTTTAAATCTGCCTTAAACCATTTCAACGCTCTCGCCTGGACCACATGACAAGAAATGCATAACTATGAAGCAAAACATATGTTGATTACTGTTACAAATTCCAGTTCTGTTGACTGTTATTTATTTCATTTTAAAAAACCCAAAACACTAATAATGTGGTTAAAAACACGTTTTCTTGAAAAACATTATTTGCGAAAGAGTGACATAGGTGTGACTTGCTCTGAAATTTTCAATGTAAGTCATGCTTATTGACAAAACCACTTTGTCGATCAGCCTATTACTAGCAGCAGATCAATGTATGTGCATTAGGTCGTATTACAGTGGACAACACCTTCATTGACAAATGACTATTATTAAGCTTAACTCCATGTTCAGTTCTAGGCATTCATTTAAACTCCTACATTTTCAAAAGATTCTGGACATAATACCTCCTGAGTGGGATATCTCCTGAATGTTTGTTCATAATATACAGGCATCTAATACTAGAATGGCATTAAACTCTGGAAATATCTCAATTGTGAAACCTGGATGAGGTCTTTGGCATGCGGTTTTCACATTAGCTTCCTAGTGTGAATGAAGCTTTTATCAACATTTTTGTGGGAGATTATGTTCTTTCATTTTGATGTACTTTGAGTCTCTTGTGGTTTATGAAGTGTATGACAAAACCATTGGAATGCTATTTTGTTAGCTGAGTAGTTATTCATTTTTATCAGACCAGGCATGAGTAGAAAACATAGATCACAAAAATATTGATACTCTAATAAAAATGAGATATAATATTTCTAAATTGGTACATTCACTAGTGAGTCGGTAAAGTGCTGGAATTTCCTTTTTAGCAGTAAACTTTAAGAATTAATTTAGAGGTCACCACTGTTTGTGTTTATGTTTACCACATTTAACAATGAATTAATGTATGCCTCTTTCAGATGTTATAGAGTAATGCAAAACCTATAGATATATCACCATACACCCTAATATATTGTGTCCCAACTACATTACCACCGCGGTGTTTGATGTATCTGAACAAGCAAAGGTTCTGTCACCCACTGAGATCCAGTTAATCTAGAGACAACCAACTCAACGCAGCTTAAAATAGTAATGGTTTTGGTTGAGATTACAAAATCAAGAAAATGAAACTCAAAACTAGGCTTCATAAAAGCTAAAGGTTCTTAACATATAGGCACAATTACATTTTTTTGACGTCTACAGTCATTTTGACCTATGCTAAGAGTAAATATGGATCTTCACGTGTAGCCAGTAATGTCATTCTCTCTCTGGGCGTCAATTTTGAATCTGCTTTATGGCCTGTTTCATCACGCACATGACATTCTGAAGGCTCACAACACCTATTGTGCGTTCCGAGTGACCCACTCATAAATCTTTTAAAATATGAGCCCAAAGCTGCTGTTCAGCTGTTCTGCCTTTCTGCATTGTTGAGTTGACTGTTCTCATTGCATAACCCAGATTAGGGCATGTATATCGTGGCAAATGATGCTTGTGGCAGTGATGATAGCATAAGTGGCAAGGACAGTCCACATTGTACTCATGACTTCAGCTGCTGTTGGGATCTTTATTTGTAGGCATCAACATCTTGTTTAGTGCCAAAATGAAGAGTACTTGCAATGTCTGGAGTATGCGTTCAGGTGTGTGCACCTGTGGTCGGAGGCTTGTGGATGGAACTGCCTATCTCATCCTACTTGCATAGCCGCACTAATGGCTGTATGCACAGAAACCGCTGTAGAGGCCAAGTTAGTCATAGCCAGAGTACTTACTGGGATTACAAAGGATTTAATAATCTCAGTGGTGATTGAAGTACGGATTATCCTAGGTGTTACATTTCTGAAAGTATCAGGCTGTCCACACGCAAGTGATTGTGTGAATTCCATGCTCAAGCATGCCGTCCCCCTCTTTCTTGCATATACATTCACTATGTGACTACTACTGTGTCCATGATGTGTACCAATTCAACTACTTGATAAACATACAAAATGCAGTTACATATCTTGTAACACAAACATGGATGATACGGAATGGAAGAAGTATATTGTGCACACAACTGTTAACACATTTATGTTTGGTAGCAATAGATTGCTGGCTGTTGGTCATGGCTTCATCTCCAACTGCTCCCTCCTTTATATCATAAGTGCAACCTGAATGCGGTGGTAAATTCATGGTGGATGATAAAGTACATTTTTAGGGTCGAGCGCGCAAGCTCTCTGGCCTGGTGTAATCTCTCTGTGGGCTTTTAACTATGCCCACACTTGCTATTCATTGTTTTTTTGTGCGTGTCTTAATTGCTTCATTTTTATTGGTGCATTTTGTGAAATGTCCCTCCTTTGTATGATGAGTTCCCTCGAAGGCGATTTCACTAAGTGAACATTTTTGTTGGCCATCCCACTACGTCATGCTTCCTCTTGTTCATCCGAGGCACAATCCCTTATAGGCATTCACGGAGGGAATAACTCTTGCGCTCACGCTCATGGTGGCCATGGCGATTTAAATTGACTTGCTTATGTAAACTGTTTTACTTTTAATTTTCAATTTATGTGGCAAGAAAATCCATTTAGGAATTTACAATGCTAACAGCCCTAACTCGAGCAAACGCAAGACTTTTGCATTGCAAATGCTTGTTACTTGCACCAGCATGAGTTGTGTATATGCGTATTTTTGCATTTTAATTGTGTTGTTTAAATAATCTGAAATTTAATGTCAATGAAGACTCCACAATTTATGCACTCTTTGTGTGTACACTTGAGAGAAGGCTGTAAGTGTTGGCAGGGTGCATGTATGCGGGAAGCGGTTGACAAATGAAGTGGATAAACATGTCTGATGGTAATCTGTGGTATTATTGCAGTGCTTGACCAGTGGCCATGCTCAGGGTTTTAAGTCAGGCCTATGTTATCTCTAAAGAAAGAAATGAGCATTTTAGGCAGCTCTACCCAGATAACCTAAAAAATAAAAGCATGCAGTTACTGTGGAAAGGTTGAAAGTTAAGACGTATACTTAAATAGGATTAAGTGAAATCTGGGTTTGTAGTCTTTTTTCCTTCCCTTATTATTGTAATTTTATTTTCATTTTGGTTCAATGGAATTGTAAGTCAATGTTTTATTAACACCTACAGAACATTAAAATATATATTTATTTGGTTGTACACTCCTTAAGTCGATGCCGTTCTAATGGCCAAATATGCCTTAGACTCAACTTTATTCTCAAATAGACACCACGGATATATTTTAATGGGTTCTACTTGCCTAAAAGACTTTCCCAATATTTCACATAGCAGTTAATTCCGTTGGTTTCAGTAGATTTCAATAGATCCACCATACCTAACATGTTGAGTTATACAGTGGGAGTGCATGTTTTTATATCCTTGAGCATGACTGACACACACCTTCCGTTTTTATGAATGTGTAGGAGATTCATTCATGTGTATCATACCTTCACCAGCAGCGGATCACACTCCTGTAGTGCTCGCAAAGAGCTCAAATATGGTTGTATGATTTTCATGTAGACAGGAGAAGGGTTGAAGAAGGAGCAATTGTATTGAGCAGTGCTTTTCAAACTTTTCAGTACTACAACCCACTTCTTAGAATGGGCAAACTGTCACGACCCACCTAGCTTTAATGGACATGAGGCCATTGCCATTATTGTAGCTACAGCATTGCGTGGTAGCACAGTGTAATACACAGAGGACACATTTTCCATTGAAATGCCCACTAAATTTGCACACATGTACAGCTTTATTGATAAAACTATATTGCACACAAATGATGTGTGGAAATCTGGTTTCAGTAGATAGTTAGCATTTGTACCTCATCAAGTAATGTGGTTTCATTTGTTTTGATCCTATTTAAATAGTGGTTTCCATCACACTTCAAAATTGCAAAAAATAGGACAGCAAAAATTAAATGCATACAATTAATTTACAGGTATTTACATATTACTGTTTGTAACAAAAAATGCCACCCAATAGTCTTTCTTTTCACAGTCTCTGTACCCCAGCAGGGCTTGTCACATAGTTCACTTTACTTTTCTTTCTCTGACTGCAAGGTGAATGGATTTGTAAACACCAATACCCATGTTAAAAACAAAAAACTGCAATTTGTCAGAAGACATAGCATAACAGTTGACCCTTGTCTTTGAAGTGCAGCAAATGTGACAAGATTAATAAAGAACTTAAAGGCATCTTTATTTCTTGCTTGGACTTCCACAACTCACCAAAAATCATCTTGCGACCCATAGTTTGAGAAATACTGACGTAGAGAATGGAAATGTTTGTATTCAGAGGGCTGACCATTTGGGGAATATGGGGTCTCAAACTGTGGTCTTGAGGTCACCCTACTAACTCCTCTCCTTCCTTTAATAATTGTGTGTCATGCTGTAGCCAACCCATGTTTCCTGACCTTCTTCCAGCCCTTGTTTTGCAACCCCCTCACACACAGCTCATATATATTGAACATGACTTTACAAATTTGTATTAATTGATTTAATTTGTATTCACTTCTGAAACCCAATACCCAAACACCGGCCTTGGTACAAAATGCAATATTCTGCAAGGCAGCTCTGCTAAGTGACTCAGTAACAGGCTGCTAAACCAAACTTTGTATCTTAATGCCAATTCCTAGGTAGAATAGGTAACTGGTACTGACTATTGATGCAGGCAGGGCAACATGATAGAGGTTGGGGAGATAAAGCATTAGGTTCGGAGACCTGTGATAGGCTGGAAAAACCTATTCATGATGTTTCAGTGATGTAGGAAATGCACCATTTCTGATTGATCAGCCCTAATTGTTCAACTTTTTATGGACCCAATTTGTCCTGGAATTAGGTCTGTGATAAACACTAAAGGTGATGGGAGGCAACTTACAATAAGTCTAACCACTGATAATAGCTTGGGGTAGCACTCCAACACATTATTACTTTGCTCACCATGCCACCTTAGTTTGATCTAGCCCTATGCAAATCAGTCTTGGCCCTGCCGATCATGGGAACAGTTCAGCCTAAACTGCCAAGTCAAGTCCTTCCTTAACTGGAATACAAGCAACCCAGGACTGGTTTAGCCCTAGTTATGGGCTCAATCAGCGGATACAGCTTGGTTCCAATGACAAAGTGAGCACCGGGCCCATGTCTGGGCATACTCACGCCACCTTTGAGTGGTACATGAAACACACAAATAGTGATGGGAGGCTAGTTGTAATAAGTCTTAACTCTGGCAATAGCCCGGGGTAACGCTCTGACCCATCATTCATTTGCTCACCAAGCCACTTCAGTTTGGAACCAGCCATATGCAAATCAGTCTTGAGCCTGCTCCTGATGGGAACAGTCCAGCCCAAACTGCCAAGTCATAGTGCAACGGATCATGATAAGTCCCATTCTCCGATCCACACCTACAGTGCACTACGCGTGGACCCCTTATCAGCTTACTCATCCTTGACGTTATCCTAGTACATAGGGACCTTACGTTTCACTCGATCGGAGAATGGGACTTATCATGGTCTGCTGCACTATGACTTGTACTTAAAGATTTTGAACATTGGATCCTACTTATGCAGACAGTGTTACAGATCACACTACTTTTGAACCACTCTGCTTATATAAAATACCTGAACGCAGAGTTGAACCTCTTATGACCTAAAAATTGGATGATCTTTAGATACCAAACATAAGCCTTGATAAAGTCCCATAACGGAACGAAACACGTGTCGGCAAAAAACATATATGGGCTGAAAGGCAAACATAACTTCATATGGACTGTAACTGGTTCTCGAGTGGTGGAAGACCTAGAAAGACTGCAAATTTCTACATGGACTGAAATTCTTTCTTTTGTGGTGGAAGATTCATAACAATTGAGGACCAGGGCTCAATAGCCCATTGGATTCTTGGTTTTCACATCTCATGGATGGAGGATCACTTGGAATCTTTGAAGACTTACAAAGAATGAACTTTTGGGTTTAAAGTATCAAGTTGATCCATACATTCATGGACAGTTATTCATTTTGCAGCATTGTTTTTGGGTAACTCTTATGTGTTTTTATCATATTATGATAGGAAATTTCAATATATTGCACAATGTACTTATAGCTAATTTATTATTACAATTGTGGATAACATTTATAATCCCAACACCTTAATGAATTTTCTTAAATTGTTTATGTTTTTCGTAGTTGGTTAAATTTTTTGTCTAATTCCCATTTTCAATGGCTTCATTGATGATGATAAGAGGGTCCTAGATAGATCCTGAGTGCTCCACTATATTTTCTTTTTCTCAGCAAACTGGTTTATACCTGGTTTGCTTCACAGCCCTGCTCCAGAGGTTGAATACAAATTCCCATCTAGCTTTTCATGACCCTTCTCCTAGAAGATAATCCCGGCTAGCTTTTCATGATCCTTTTCCTGGAAGACAATCCCTTGTTAGCTTTTCAGGATCTTTCTCCTGGAAGACAATCACTTGGTCTCTGGCAAGGTAGGAGAGGTGTTAACAGTGGGCACTTAGTTGGGTTTGTGCATCTGTATGGGTGACAGAACCATTGATAACTCAAAGGACAGCTTTCACAGCTATTCCATTGACATGGATATTCCAAATAGGATTGTCAGCAACTGCGTTCTTTGAGTCCCAGAGACACCTTTGACTTTCCATCTGTGTCAAGTGAAGAAGGGAAAAACATTTTTAGCGCTGACAGAGGAGAGGACACTTCATCTTCATACAGGAGAGTCTAGAAGGAGTTACAAGGCTCATGTAATGAAAATAAGTCTAGCCTCATCTTGGTTAAGGGATGTTGGGAAGGTCTCTGGTAAACTAATTAAGGATGCTCTGAAAGGAGGTGGGGCATCTGCTACAAGGTAGCCCGAACTGGGTCTACAGAATTCTTCAGTCAAGTAAAACTGACACCTCATCAATACTCCATCAGACCATTCCTGGAACTGGGAAGAATACATTTTGAGGAAAGAGTCTTCCTGAATCATAGAAGAAGCAAGACTCAAAGAGTACTGTCTCTTGCTCCTGTCCAGGGACTGGAACTGCTATATAATAGTCAGGGGGCTGTCTCACTGTTGCCTGCTACAGAGATACAAAAAGCAGAACCTCTGCTAACTACAAGAAGGCCTAGTTGACCACAAGGGATTGGTCCTTGCAGGAACACGTGCTGGAGAGAGCTCTTTTGCCTAAAAGCCTGCTCTGAGAAACTGAATACTGCAGGATTGACAAGGAGCAACTTTCCCAACACTAGAAGAAATGTAAAGTTTTCTACCTTTTGTGAATTCAAACATGGAGCTGAGGCTTCTCCAGGTAGGGTGCTCCCTATTCAGGCAAGATGTTCATGTGTATCCTAATGAGAGCTTCTTGTTCCAAAGAAAACAGTTTCTTGGGAACTCATAGTGAAGCCATTAGGCCTCCTGTAACCCCACCAAGCTACAGCTTCCAGCCTTAATCCTTGTTTGATTATTTAAATACTCCAGCAGAAATAGTTGTCATAACCAAGAGAGTGAAAAAAAGCACACGTGTTACTGTTACAAGATTTGAAACAGAAACAATGACTGAAGGCCAATAGAGCCCTTTGGGCTTGTAAAAACATTTTGTGAATTGTATTTGCATGTTTAGACATCATTTTGTTATTGTTTGAAACTGTGTTTAGTTTGTCTAATTGAATAAAAATACTCAAACAGCCAATCGAGTGTACATTTTCATGATCTCCTGTCCTTCCAAAAATATCAATTTTTTGATTATTATTTTGACTATGAAATCTACTGGATGCTAGGATAGCTGTATTTTGTGAATACTGGACAGCCTTCTCTTTGGTAATCCTGTCTGGTAAATTTTTTGGAGTCAGTCTGTTGTCGGAGGGTTGGAGGGGGGGGCAATGGGTGTTTACCAAGATGTCTTCCCAAAACCTTTTTTACATTGTGCACCTTTTCCATTAAGAAAAAATGGCGCTTAAAGAAAGTTTCCTTTCGGGAGTGCAAACTCAGGGATGGTTGACTGCTGTTCTACGCAGGCTACCATCCCTGGCTTGTCTAAATATTATTTATTTAGCAGGCCCCAACCCCGTGAGACTGTCGATTTACTACATAGGTCGCATCACAAAATTTAAGATTGATGGCAAAACATTGGTGTGTAAATTCGACCACTTTTTGTGACCAATCTTTTGCTACATCTGCCATACAGTTACTATTTTAGTGATTCATATTATACATACAAAACACGTACTATGACCAAGAAAACAGGAATAACGAATCTGTTCAGGAAGCTGTAATTACCTTATGGTGCGATGGTAGAAGCCTGAGGGCGTCGATACAATGAAGCCATAGAACTGCTCCTGAACATTAAGGTAACTTTACACAACTCAAATGAAGTCTATTAGTTCTCCCATTAATTCTTCCCAGAAAATATTGTATAGGAAATAAAAGAGTAGCAAGACTTTGCCGTTAAAGAAGGACTAAATCAGCAAAAGAGTGATTTCACAACAAAATGAAATGTACACTGAGGTGTGCTATGCAAAATAATGAATCAATATCTGAGTATTTCGTGTATTACTTTGCCTGTGGTACTATACAATCATGATTCATATGCTGACTGATTGTATAGACATGACTAATGCGTAGTCATCATTTTGTAGAGTTAGATTCCATAGTTAGATCACTTTCCAGCTAATCCTTGAGTATCAAACTTTATCTACCATTGAGTAATGCTCAGTTTTCTTATTGGGCCCCACCTTTGTAACCTTACAAATCTTTACTGACATTATACTGTGGAAACCTGGGGTGCGGTTTATGGGAAATAGTATAGAATAAGATAGGTCCATCACAAAGGCATGCTTAGATGTTGTCTTAATTATCTCTGCTCTCCCACATTTCCTTATCTCAGTTCAAGACTTAGGACCTAATTATGAGTTGGGTGGTCTGACAGCCGGACTGCCGATACAGCAGTGGGGAGGGCGGTGCCAAGCCGGCAGCCTCCCCACTGACGTATTACAATGTTCCCACCTGATTGGATGTTGGAGACAGTGTGGCACATTGGCTTCAGCTCTAAGGGAGAGCCGAGGTCAATACCGCCTAAATGTCTGCTCCACCAGCACAATGAGAATGTACAATGTTGCCATTGCAGACACTGTGCATTCCAACTGTGCTGACTGGGGGTCCTCTGCATTGCCCGTGACATGGGCATGGGTGGTGCAGGGGCCCCCTGTGGCCCAGTCTCTGCCACTACACCAGCATTTCTATAGCGAAGTCCCAACCATGAAAATGCTGGCGGAAAGGCAAATTGCGATCACGGCTTTCACTGTCACCAACGCATCAGGCTCCACGATCCTGGGGCTAGCGGCGGTCTTGTGGAGGCGGTCGAACCACCAAGATTGTGGTTGTCAGTCCGCCACCATGGATAGGGCAGTCTTAGGACCACCATACTCATGGTCAGGCCCTTAGAACGGAAAGGAGAACATCGATGCCTGCAGCTTTCCACATCTAAGGCTTAGGACTATTTTAAGAATTCTTCCCACATTTTGCATGTAATCCAGAGCTGGAGAAGTCAGTTTCCCAATTTGGCTTCCAGAGGCATTGAGCCGTTTGCCTGCTGTGGACAGTTCCTTGTACTAGTAGGGAAATATCTGGGAAGGCATTTTGTTCAAAGAAGTCCTATACAATAACAAACAGGTACTGATGACCTTTGGAATTTCCCAGTTCCCTGGAAGGGAGGACTGGATTTATAAATGGGATGCAGCTAGGTATGTAGGAACAATTTGTCTCTTGACATCGGCTACATCTTGAAACACCTGCCATATACTTCATTTAAGAAAGATGCAATCACTGGAGATTGCCTAGCTCATTTTTAGATGAAGCAGCTTGGACTGCATGACATTTCACCACAGAAAACTGCAGGTATTATGGTAACTGATTTTAACCCAGCCTGACCAGCTATTGCAAAAAGCAGTAGACTATTTAACACTGATATTTATTTATTAATGCACTTTTGCTGTCATATGGCCTTATTTAAGCTTTTAGAAATGAGTGTTTCCTCAGGTTGTCTTCACCCCCTGATTGCGGGGTTCTTAACTGTAAACATATTTTTTATCATTCCCTTTATACATTTTAGCTAACTTTTAACACATTTCTTGGGAAATGGGTTGTTGGATATTTTGTTCTGATGTTTCCTACTATTTTATCAAATTTAATTACATAAACTATCATACAGGTCTTTAACCTTAATTTTGTTGTTGTACAAGTTAGAGGAGAAAGCTGTATCGATGGTCTAACACTGCACTGACTTCCTGGGGCTCTCTACAATGAATAATCAGACCCAAACATTTAGTTGCAGGGCCCATGAGGGAATTGCAAGGTTTTTTTACCATGTATTTTTCAAGTTCATTTCATGGATAAAAGTTGACATTTTTAGTTTTCACTTGCACACTGCTCGCACTGTGCTTGCAAAATCTCTTGTGAATAAAAAATATAAAGAAATAAAACTGGCTTACAGCCCACCCATTACTTACGATTACTTACTACTATTTGGCTCTGAAGTCACTCTTGTTTCCTTGCTTCTTATTGATCAGACCCTCTTCCTTGCCTCAACTTCATCCTGGGACTTTGTCTGAGTCACTGCCATTAAGCATGGACCATGTACAGGCTCTTGCTGGTACTCCTTTTTATTGTTGGATATGCACTCTTATAGAGTGCATGTTTTTGCAGTCGCTTTCCTTCACCCCAACCTCCTCCCTCTGTTGCTGCTTTCTCTCTCTTACTGCTGCCTGTTTCTTTCCCAATCCCTCCTGCTGTGCATGATTTGTTTACTTGACTACCTCACTTTCCTCCTGCTATTTGTGGTTTGTTTTCCTCCTCCTCCATGTCCTCCTCCCACTGTCTTTTTTTCCTCCCACTGTCTGTAGTTTGTTTTCCTTCTCGCCTCTGTCTTCCTCCCACTGTCTGTTTCTCCCTCCACCTCTCCCATTGTCCCTGGTTTGTTTAATCCACCCCCACTCTACTCCAACTGTTTGAGGTTTGCTTACCCTGCTTCCTCCTTCCACCGCTCGTGGTTTGTTTTCCTCATCAGCCTCTGCCCTCCTCTCATGTTAAATACTTCTCGGAACCCCACACTAATTTTTCAGTTAATAAACAGCAATGCAAGGTGCTGTACAACATGGATTAAAGGGAAGAAAGTGTTGTTGCACAATCAATACTGGCCTCTCTCTCTTGATCTCTCATGTACCCTAATTATTCTTTGTCAACCCCATGTCTGCGTGTCTGCGGTTACTTCAATAGTAAGAATTGTCTTACTGGGGTGGGCATTTTCATGCTGTATGCTTATAATTTCAGTCTTTATGTGCACTCAGATTTATAGATCTGAGGGGGCAGTTTCATGTTCCATGAGGTTAATTGCATGGGTCAAATTCAAGAGAGTAGCAATCAAAGGTGCAGCAGCTACTTTGGCACCGGGTCTCAGAGGGCTGAATATGCCCTTAAACGTTAATCTTGGTTGTGCTTTAGTACCCAAATAGTAGTTAGGAACCCATTTTCCATTATTGCTCTAGGGTGCATGGCACTCCTGTTACACAATATCTCCATACTTCTGTATACTTATGAGAATACCAGAGGCTAGATGTGCTAAACTATTTAGCAGTGGTAAACCCTGCACTTCAGTAAATCACAGCATTTCTATCCGCTAAATGGATGTTTACTATGGGTTGTACGACGGAATGCCGACTGACAAAACAACGGGTGCCTAAACAACGAGGTCGGAACACCGACCTCGTTGTTACTACTAATGCCTTTACCACGAATGCCTTAACAACGATATTTCGTTGTAAAGGCATTCCTGGTAAAGTCATTAGTAACAGGCACCCATTGATCCTGCATGCCTCACCCCACCCCCCAAACCCCACCCCAAAACCTAAAACCCCCGACCCCCCACCCCCTCCCCAAAACCAAAAACGCCCCACCCCCCAACCCCTCCCCAAAACCAAAAACGCCCCACCCCCCAACCCCACCCCAAAACCTAAAACCCCCAACCCCCCACCCCCTCCCCAAAACCAAAAACGCCTCACCCCCCCAACCCCACCCCAAAACCTAAAACCCCGACCCCCAACCCCCTCCCCAAAACCTAAAACGCCCCACCCCAAAACCTAAAACCCCGACCCCCCACCCCCTCCCCAAAACCAAAAACGCCCCAAACCCGCAACCCCACCCTAAAACCCCGACCCCCCACCCCCTCCCCAAAACCAAAAACGCCCCACCCCCCAACCCCACCCCAAAACCTAAAACTCCCAACCCCCCACCCCCTCCCCAAAACCTAAAACCCCCCACGTACCTGAGTCGTCGCCTCATCTGCATCGTCCTCCTCAGCCGACTCCCTTGTTTGTACCTTAACCATGCATGTTCGTTGTTCAGGACATGCGTGGTTAAGGCACAAAATAACGAAGTCGTGGTTAAAGAAAGCGTTGTTCCGCTTTCGTTAACCAGGACTTAGTTATAAAAAAGTCGGCATAAAGGATGTTTCCCTTTACTATGTGCTAAACCCATTTTAGTAAATGGCTACTGAATTGCAAAATGAATTTTAGAAGTGCATTAGGAATTGAAATATGAAAGGGGTCTGTTTAGGGTGTCTCTTTCAAACTGTAGTACGCAATACAATGTGTCAATGGTTTGCAATGGCAATTTCTGTCATAAACATTTGAAAACATAAAAAAAAAGTTTGTTGGCAAGTAGGCAGTGGTCTATGAAACCACTGCTAACTCTAAAAAAAAAAAAAGATTTCAGGAAAGTACATTTTTATGTAGTTAAAGGGATACCTATTTTCTTTATAAAAAACAAGCCACAATTAAAACAAAAAGTTTACTTTATTTAAATGCGATCACAGACATGGTGGGTGGCTACCCTTGTGATGGCATCACATTTTGGGTAATTTACTATTTGTGACCTACCCCATTAATGAGATAGGTCACAAATTGAAGAAGTAGGTCGGAGTGTGATACACTTCAGAAGGTGATTATGTGAACCAATAGTACATAATTCGGTTCACAAAATCTCATTGAATTCATAAAAAGTCAGTGCACAATTTGCAACCACTTTTCACTAATCCAGTGTTGGTGCATCCAGTCCATGGTGAGGAACTCTTAGACCACTTGGCATTCATGGCATCTGCAAGAGCACAAAGTTTGATTTCTGTATGTATTCTGTCAAGAACATTTGTCACTCAGGGACTAATTTGTTGCAGTTACTTAATGAATTTCAAATGCCATTACAACAACTCATTATTTAAGTAAAATAAATGTCATCACTCTCGTAAGCAGAGTTGTGTTGAATAAAGAAATATGCATGGGTCATACAAGGAAGTGTGAGTCAAATAAGAAAAATATTTTGGCTCATGTCCGAGAAGTTTCACGGGTCCGGAAGACCGCGTCGGAGCCCTTTTGCGGATGTTCCACTACAATGAAGACATTTGTTTATTCACTTTTAAGACTGATGGATGGAATTTCATAGGATATTTCTAAAGGACAATATATGGCCCTATTTTTGAAATCCTTTACATTTTAGAAAACCTTCATACACTGGATTTCTACTCATTTCCATCTTCGGCAGCATATCGATATTGTCTCTTTCCGCTTCATCGTAGCGATAGCGAAGCCTAACCGAAGTAAATTAATATATGTTTCCTATCGGGGTCCTTTTTGACTGTTTTTTAATGCACTTATAATTGTCATCTTTGTTTTTGTTACAATCTAAAAGTTTTTTCCCCCTTTCGCATCACTTGAAATGATGTGCGAGTTTCATACTGCATTGCAATATAGTGGGCACAGCCTGGTAAATCCAGCACCAGCCCCATATATTTTTATTTTATCTGATAGCTGTGTTATGGAATTGATTGTGCACCATCTCCCTTCTTGTCCTGAATGTGCTCCTCTCGTTGCAGACTGTTCGCACAGACGTTTGCAGAAGCTGGCATTGTTTATTCTTCGTATAATTTATTCGTGCTGGTTTCAACCTTCCTTGGAGTCCCTGGTTTCCAGTGCCTTGTTATGCACACAGCCTGTGGGTTGGAGGACATTCCTTACAATAACATACTATTCGAGCCTGTGAATGTCAGCGCCTTGGGCTTCTAAGTCCTGCCTGTGTGATCTGCAAACCTTTTATCAACATTTCTGCAGCTTACTTTGGAGGGTGTGGGCTTTCATTTTCATAGGCTCGAATGTCTCTCTGTGCCTCCAGGCAAGAAGAGACATGGCGAACTTGGGTGGGGTGGTAGTATTATGAATATTAATGTCTACATTGCAGACATACCAAAATAGCTTCTTTTAAGCTCCGACACTGCATTTACGTAACCAAGACAAAGAGAGCTAGCATAGTTTTATTATAATGAGATCGTGTGAGGAAAGGTTGAGTCAGGGCGATTACAGACCTCAAACATATACACGCGCACTCATCCGAATGAATAAGGGCACCACACAGCGTGGAGGTCCGAGTGCACATTGTTGAATAAGGTATTGGCTCTTAGGGACCGAACTCTTTAAGGCAATGATGCTGTAGATTAAAATTCCATTGACTTTCCATGGGAAAATATTGCAATCTGCCTATTGCCAGAAGAGCCTGCTCTGTTCTAACGAGGTCAAATGTTTGTCATGGTTTGTCTGCATTTGCTTGCTTCTTGTTTATAATTAGGTCAGGGCAGTTCCTTTGAGAGTTTCAATTTGACATGCTTTTTTTTCTTTACCAAATAAAATAGTCTGGGATGACGGCCACTAGATGAGTGTAGATTCTTTTGCTTTTCCTCAAATATTTGTACGGTGTGAGGTTTTCCTAATTTTTAGAGGGTTTATAAGTAACATGAGATATCCTAATGCTTTTGACAGGTTTGTGCAGCAGGGTTCAAGCTGTTGCTGTCAGGTTACACAGGGTAGGCCGGAATCCATGTTTTAACTGTCATGGCAGGATGACACAATAGGTGCTGCAGTCCACAAGTTGCAATTAACATTCCATGCCAGGGGTGTACTTAGTACCATTTATTATGGTTGCATGGGAAGCTTAATTGAATTGAGCCAATCAGGTATACGCCAATTTTAACATGTTTAAAGTGGGAGTCAATTTACTCCTGTTTAGGATGGGTAAAGTGTACAGAGTATTTAAGTCAGCATTGCAGATAGGGCAAAAATTTTGGGGACATCACACAAATTATGGTCATTTCTCACAGGGTGGATTATCTAGGTGTCTTTATTGTTATCTCAAAAAACGTTAATATCACCCAAAAAATTGAATTACATGTAGGTTGACTTATAATCATGTGAGCTTGATTTATAATCATATAAGGTTTCTGATTGAAACCTTTTGCTGACAGATAAGTAGCATAAGATGTCAACCTTTATTATGATTGCAGTCTGCGCAATGTGGTACAGGAATGGACTGAAGATTATTGAGTTAATGAGTTTGTATTTAAAGCACTCTTTGTTGATAATAGGAAAAGATCCATCATTTTTTTCTGCACTATTGAGGTAGCGGATTTTATATCATAGTCTAAGATAATGTCATGGATCTGCTTTTTTAATTAATTTAGATTCAAGTTCTTCTACTCTAGGTTTTGTGACACTTAATAATACCATGTTTTCCTTCAGAATCCGATGAAATACAGTGTGCCCGTTGCATTTTTTTCTAATGCCATTTGGCACCTTTCCATAGATTTAAGCATTTGTGAAGTGGACCTTCAGTCAAGATGAAACATAATAAGTAATTGGCAGGTGTGAATTCATAAGTTTTATTTTTCAGCAACATGATAGAAATCTTTATCTAAATTAGATCAGGATGTTTAAAAACAAATACTAGAATAAATTCATAGTACTCAGATTTAATTGAGCACTTGGTCTTGCATTTAAGGCTCCTAAAAAATATACCAGTGGACTAACTTAGAGTAGTTTATACATGGGAACATAGATTTTTTTTTACTCTGCGCATGCTGGCATTAGGCCTTACAGATTTTTTTTTTTTTTAAAGCAAACATAATTTTCCAAAAATCACAAATATTGGGGTTTGCACATTTCCTGTAATTTTGCTTATTTATATTTTATGCTAATTAAGTAATTTTCACATGCACAAGAGTGCTTCTAGCTGAATCTGTCATGTGGGAATTATGATTCTGTTTCTATGCTACCGCTGCTTGCGCTGTACTAGAAGTGTTCACCACAAGACTTCAGAAACTGCATGGAAGATATACTGTATACAAGGGGTGTTGCCCTTTAAGCACAACTGGGAATAAGCTATGGTATGGACCAGTCACCAATAAGAAATCGTGCGTTGCTACATATGGGTGACTCTCCTGTTACTTTGCCTTACTTTAGAGTCGTTTACTGTATTGGATTATTATTTTACATAAGGGTGTTTGCATTCTCATGATTGCTGTCCTAGTCAACCTTGTAAGTTTCCAATAGCTGTTCAATCAAATAATATATAGATTTGGAGGAGGTATATTAGCTGGTAGAGCTGTTGTGCCTTGTAAAACATGCCCATGCATAGCAATGGCGATCTACCTGACTTACCGATGGGTGAGAGGTTTTATGTTCGCATGTATTAAAGATTTCAATTGTGAGTCAATAATGATCAACAATTTCTGAGCCTTTGGTAGTAGTATCACACTGAATATTCAATTGAGTCTAGGCAAATTCATCATCTTGATCATTTGAACACTCCAAGAGAGATTGCTGAAATTTTGGTCTTTGCAAAAACTTACTGTTGGTCTTTAATTTGGAATTCAATATATTTTTTTTCAAGATCTTTTCCAAACCAGTGTTGACTATTAGTACTGAAGGTATCTAAGTCCCATGTGAGTTGGCATGTTCCTATTGATATATTTGAATCCTAGAATTCCAAGAACAGCAAGATGAATCCTATGGGTTCAAGGATGGAAAATTCCATTGAGCATACAATAAGCACATTGAACATTATCTTAAATTCACTGGCACTATTTTTATGAGTTCCAGTTATCAAGTCCAGATTGACATATATCGGCTGTCAGGAGATTCAGAATCACATGAAATATGAAAAAACACCTTGACAAGACCCCTTTCTGTTCCTGTAAAGTGTTGGATAAAAAGCAAACACTACTGATTTGTGCATTCCGTTATTGGGTCGTTGTTGGCATGCCCAAAGTACCTGGTTGCAGATAGACCCATTCAGCATGATTACCTCTTTAGGAAAATGTCTCATTTTGGAATGATCACCATCAATGTTTGGACAGATGCTGCAGCTTTTTTTGCCCTATGTGCTGGGACTCTGACATCCAGAACTCCAGTGCATGTGCTGTGACCCTAAAACATGTTGAATTTGGCTATACTCTTAATTGGAATATTTAACATACCTGTAAGTCCAGGGCCTGTAACTTAAATGTTACTAGGAGACTGCAGCACACATTGCACCACCACTAGAATGATAGTGCAAAACATTACTCTAGGCCTACCATTGTAGCCTGTCTGTACAGTCTAAAAAAACTGCAAATTCAACCTTTTAAAATAACCCCTTTTACAGGCCTAAACCCTCATTTTAAATATTAGTAAGGCATCTTTAAGTAGGCTTTATTGCCGAATGAAGCAGGGTGAATGGTACAAAAATAGCAGGACATGTAAATGTTTAATTTAAGACATGTTCTTAAAGTGACAAGGCCCCCAAAGTTATTTTCATTGTAGCTTGCTAGACCCTTCCATAGGAAAGCTTTATGATTATAAATTACAATTAAATAATGTTAAGTACATTTAGGAAACAGCGACAACGTTCATTCTTGGACTTTGTAAAATATTTATTACAAGCCAGATTCTTTAATAAAGCTGTATTTGTGCTAAATATTTTGCATAAGGTACTCTTAAAAAGTTACCATTTGTTTCTTCTGTTCCTCTAACAGAATTACCATCTGGGCAGTGGCCAGAAAATTAATTTACTTTAAAGAGGCCTTACATGTCACAAGCAGATGTAGCTAACTCATGACCCTTCCTCCTCCTTTGTTCACATGGTCTGCCAGGCACAAGTCCCAGTGGGAGAGAAGCTGCCCCGACAAATGGTTTTGAGTGACCACAGAGGAAGGTGTGCTTAATTCATTGGCCATTCCTCTAGAGTGGGCATTGGAGAGGATGAAAGGTTTAGCCAAGATGGATTTAGGTACAGAGGGACACTGTGGGGTTCTTTTGAAGGAGCACACAGAAAATTCTGAAAAAGACGGTAGGGTTACTTCTCTAGACACTTTCCTTATTAGGTAGGGACAGACCAGGAGTCACCCTCACTCACAGGCATAAACCCTACATAAATATGGCACCCCCGGGCACCCATTGAGAACACCATTGGACCTGTGGAAGACAGAGGAAGGATTGCACCTGCTGTTGAGACCTGTGAGGAGATCTGAAAGGCTGGACCTGCTCCCACTTGTACCTAGTAAAAAGAAGTGGACTCCAAGGATCAGTGGCTGATGTCCTGTCATGCTACAGGAGAATAAAAATCTGCTGGAGGCCCTTTTCCCAAATAGAATAGTTTATCAGTTGCAACTGGATCTTCCCTGGACCCAGCTGTTGATTTGTGAAGTTACTCATAAAACAGCTGTTCCTAAGATCCTGGGACCCTTAGCTGTGTCAAAGTTTACTCCTCCTAAGATCCTTAAAAACCTGGGGCTCGTAAATGGTTTGGCTCCAAAGACATCTAGAGGACGGGAACAAACATGACAAGTCAATCCAACAAGGTGCAGCGCTGCTGGTCCAAAGATTTAGGTTGCTTCCACTCAGATAGGCTATTCAGTCTCGTTGAGCCCTGGTTGGGCAAAGTTTCCAACCTTGCCTGCTGGAGGAATCCGAACTACAGAAAAGTGACTAAGGGCCTAGTTCATTTATTTGGCAGGTGGCGTTAACTTCATCAGGGCAGAGGAGTACATTAATTTTCTGCCCTGATGGAGTCTCCATTTGCCAAATTTAGAAATGACTGCCTTTGTAAACCACATTGACAATGCAGATTTGTGCACTTGGAAAAACTCCTAATGAAAGTTCAATATTTTTTTGAGGATCACCATCATCTTAAAATAGTAAAATCTACATTCATGTTTTTGATATGTCTTTGATGGCATCCACAATGACATTGTCTATCTTACTTCACCTATCTTCTGATAAACAGCACATGTCACATCAATAAGGCTTATGCCATCTCCAGATCAGAGTTGTCTTTCGGCAAGAATCACAAAGAAACCGGATGAAAGTGCCTTATGCGTTTGTGATGAGACTGACGGACTAGCTGTTCCTTGTATTTGGCACGTAATGGCTATGCCATTGAGTTCTTATTTGTAAGCTGAGCATCCAGTCATCTTCCAGTTTTTTCACCTTGTTCGTAAAGTTTCAGTCCCTATCCTTTTAGGAAAGACTATCTGGGCACTATCAGACTCTGCCTCATGCAGTAGGGACCTGGGAATGTTCTCTTCATATGCTTTCATTTAGGTTTTGACTCTATAACTTATTTTTTTTGCTTCATTCTTCCTTTTAAGGAGACTGGATTCCCTCACCAGTGCACCCAAACAAGTAGGTCTTTCATGCTCCCTTAAGGCCCACATTACATGTTGGGCATAGCAGAATTACTATGTGGAATTAGGCTCTGCCTGATCAAAAGTGGGCCAATGTCCGGCATCAAGTTATACAAGGTGCAGAAACATCAGACCAAATTTTACCAGCCAGTAATACAGTTGATAACAATTATTTCAGGCTTTGGCTGCAACAGCAGCCAAGTGTCTGCCCCCACACTGGCTGAGGTTTTTTGCCCTGGCTGGCTTTTCATTTTTACCTGAAATGTGACAATTGAACAGGGTTTAAACCTCAGCCTCTTAGTAGGAAAGTACACTTTGATCAAAATGGCTCAGATATTGTTAGCCTTCGATGATCTATCCAGTGCATTTGATTGCATTGTACATGACAAAGTGTACTCTATTATGACAGAGCTTGGCGTGGACCCAATTCTAACACAGTTCCTAAGAGAGTTGTACTTAAGTAGTAGGGCCAGAGTATGGTATGGGCTCACAGATGAATGTACATGTTCATTTTTCCTCTTCCCCTGGTCCTCATGACTCCTTCCTTCATTTCCACACACAATCCCTGCTCCCTGCCTCCCATTTACCGTTGCTCAGAGAAGATGGCACATTTGAGCACGAAATCCATGAAACCAGGGATAATGCATAGTAAAACCGGGCCTGCACATTTATTTCCCATCCCATGGGTCTTAACTCCTAATTGCACAATGCAGGCAGGGTGTTACTGCATGGTAGAAGTAATTATGGGTGTGGAGTTTGCATCCAGCCAGTACTGTTTAACTTGTAATGAAGGCTGTAATGTCTGGCTTGAAGCAACAGTGTTTCCACTAAAACATATATATATAACATCCGTATTAGCCTAATTCTCTTCTTGCTGGCAGTCTGTTACATGCTAGATCAAGTTCCTGCCTAATAAGGGAAAAGTTCAAATATGATTCCATTTAGATTGGAGCTTTCAATTATCTTTCTATTCACTACAGCGCAATTTATTTACATTTGTATGTTATAATGCTTAAGAAGTTTAACAAATCAAAGCACTTTCAGAAGTCTCCTGGCTTCAGCATGACACTGTCCCTGTCTCAGCAAAGGTTTGTGCAGGTTATCTGGTGGAAAGCTGGCCAGTGATTGTGTTGTCCTCTCTTTTAAGTCACCAAGTTTAGTGGATACAATTTTGCATGTTACTAGCTCCATATTAGTGTTCTCAAACCAAATATCAGTTCTACCGCTTGGTTAATTGTATCAACCACTGACAACTGTTAGAGTTCCTAGGCTGACTTTTTGACAATCATCTGCCACTGCTCCTGAATTTTACCTGACTAGTCCTACTTTAGAACCATTTTTCCAGCTTAGCATCATTAGAGTGGGTTTACTGACTTGTTGCTGAATCAACTCTGGCCCCTTTACCTTGCAAAAGTCAGGCCATAGTGAATGATGGGTTCTGTTAATGTTTCCATTAAAAGTAGATGACTGCCATTACACACCATGTCCTTCTCGTCCTCCATCTTTACACTACTCTGTTAATACCTCTATCTCTGATGTACGTCCTATTGGAGTCGAACAACAAATGATTTATAGTAGTATAGTAGTGGACAACACCATCAATTGGTGGAAAATTCCTTCCATCAGAATTACCTCTCAGTACCTAAGAGCTGTGCTATATTTGTCTGACATTCAGAATTTAGGGATCCCTTTTGGGCACAGCCAGAATCTAGCCAATTCTTTTTTGGCATAAGATTTGGACTACTAATGACACAGTGTTTAATCGTAAGGTCATCAGTTCTCAAACTGTCCTCATTCATTCAAATTACATTTCCTAATGACTTTAAAAAAATGTGTCTGGATCTGGGACATCCCAAATACTTTGACCTGCCTGACACATTAGACGGTATAAGTAGAAAGGAATTAGAAAAGGTTTGTTTATCATTGTTTGCGGATCTTTGTTTGACTTCTGAATTTGTTAAACCCAGTGTGTTTAAAAATCAAATGATGTTGGTCACTTTCGATATGCAACCAGATCTGAAACTTTTGCATCAAGCTCATCATATGTTTGTTCTTACCTGGTTTAGATAGAACATATTCCATCGTTTGGTAAGCTTTTGCAGATTGGTAAGCTTACCATCAGAGGACCTCTTGCCTACAATACAATATGATACAACAAATTTGTAAAGCACATGGCTACCAAGAACTGGAATTCCCGGCGCTAACGAAGAACAGTGAGAAACAGGCACAACACATTAAGGAACGGCTATACCATCAGGTTTTTAGCTGTTTCCTAGAGTGCAGGAAGTTGTTTTCACCTCTCAACTAGAGAGGAAGAGAGTTCCACAGCTTAGGCGTAAGATATTAAAATGACCAACTGCACACCTAGATCTTTTAATCCTGGATGTGACTAGAAAATCCAGTGTGCAGGATGGATCCACGGGTGCTGTTATGTTGGTAGGGTTTTATCAATTTGTGGAGGATTTTTGGTCCAACTTGTAGTTGACACGATGAACCAAGCAGAGTGCCTTGAACTGGACTCTGCTGCTTACGGGCAACCAGTGAAGAGTTTTAAGTGCTTCCCTCACTGTGGTTTTTGAATTCCCAAAAGAGTCTGGGCTGCAGCATTCTGGCCAATTTGAAGTTTTCTCATCACCACCTTAGGGCTACCTTAATAGAGTGAATTACCATAATCAAGGTGTGATAGGATTAACCCCTGGATCACAATTCTTCTGGAATCAGCCAGGAGCCATTTCAAGGTTTTTCTGAGCACTCTCAATAGAGATAAATAGACAGCAATCTTGTTCACCTGCAAGGCCATGGAAAGCAGATTATCTAGGGTGAAACCCAAACTCTGCCTCTTTTTTGGGTGTTGGACATTCCCCTAACACAGTGGGCCATCTTATTTGTTGCCAGAGGGATGGGTTGGGTTAACACCTACCACCATCGCCTCAGTTTTGTCTCCGTTTAGTTTTAGACAACTGTTCGCCAGCCATTTGGACACCTTCTCTATACAGCTGTTGAGTTTTGTTGAGATGGCTGTGGTATCGGGGGACAGCATGACTCTCGGTTGTGTCTCATCCAGGTAGGACACCATCATTAACCCAAAGACACAAATGATGTTTGACAATGGGCAGACATAGTTATTAAAGAGTGTGGGGCTCAATGAGGAGCCCTGTGGAACACCACATCTCAACTGCTGAATGGTGAAATAACATGACCCCTCACTGACTTGGAAACCTCCCTCATTCAAGAAGGAAGCAATTCCAATTCCTTCCAGGCATTGCAGTAGAATACTATGGGAGTGCCACAGATCCACTCTGATCAAGGACCAGTGAGGCTTTCTGTTGCCCTCAGAAGTGCAGTTTCAGTACTATGGGCTTCCCAGAAACCTGTCTAAGTCAGGTGGATGTAGTTATTAGATTCCAGAAAAGCTGATGAATTCCTGTTAGCAATCTTCTCCAATATCTTGCTCGGCCCATGGAGTAAAGATATAGGCCTGTAGATGTCAGCTGCTTCGGGATCTAACAAAGGTTTCTTAAGTTGGGGGCTAATAATCACATGCTTCCATTCAGATGGTACCTGGCCCGTCTTCAGTGATAGATTATAAAGATCTGTCAATGCAGACAGGATTACATCACCTCCCTTCAATAGGATGTCTATGGGGGCCAGATCTAATGGTGAACCTGCTGTAATCAATCTAGCCACTCAGGCTACCTCCTCTATGTTTAACTGTGGAAATCTTTAAAATTCAACAACTAGAATTTAAATGCCACACCCCTTTCCAGATTTTCCTTCAATCCGGATTCCAGAGAATCATAAATGCTGCTCCTTTTCCCAAGGAAGTGTATCACCAATAGCTCCTAACGCTCTTCCGAGGGAATGAACAAATCTGGATGGGGTTTGATTTTAGGAACGATTGTACAATATGATAAATTTCTTTCATAGATTTTGAGGTTGAGCTAATCCTGCCGGCAAAGACATTTATCCGGGGCTTCTAATGGCATGATGACTTTTCTTTACAGAGGCATTAAGAATTTGTTTGTCGGCCAGGTCATAATTACTTCTCCATTTCATTTCCTTGACCCTACAGCCTTTTTTTCAATGTTTCAGTTTCTGAGAGAACCAGTTCAGCTTTTCCATTTGTCTTTTTTTTAAACTAATTTTTATTGGGGCAACTTCATATAGTGCTGTGTTGACCCAGTTTTTTAACATGACATAGGACAGAGAAGTTAACTCATTTAAAAAAACAAATGAGTTGTGTAAGACCTGTTCCCAGCTAGCTACATCGAATTTGGACCATTGGCTGGATTTAGAAGCACATTTAACTTTAGGAGTTGCTTCTAATGGTTTTGGAATGGAGAAAGGAATAAGATAAGGGTCCATCCATACTGTTTGCACCGGAGACTCCACTGCCATGCTCTCAAAGTTCATAAAAATAGGGTCTAAGGTATGGCCCTTTGTTAAATGTAGGAGAGCTAGCTAACTGGATTAGTTGAAGCACAGATAAGTCTTGCAAAAAAATGAAGGCCTATGGGCAGGTGACATCCTCCAAATGACCACCAGGGCTGCGGTGGAGGTCTGACCACTGCCAAAGAGGTGGTCCGACGGGTTTGGCGCCGGTCAGACCACCACATTATGCAAATAGTGAAAAGCGCAACGGGTGAGCTGGCATCAATGTTGCGGGCTGTTCCCCGCTGTACCAACTTTTATTGGGGCCCGCGGGAAGGCGGCCACACTGGTGGCAACCTAACACCACTCACAGCACCTGGCACAGAGTATCTGAAAGCCAATGGATTGATGCCCTCAACACCTCCCTTCCCAACAATTCTACAAACCTTGAACAGGCATTAAAAACACAATCACCCGGATCTCTGAGGGCGCTGACAGAGTCGCTTCATCAAACAGAACTGAGAACCATGAACCATGACTGCAAACAGCTGGAAAGAACACGGCGCACCACCAAGGAGTCCACCGATAGGACCACCTTCAAGACATGACTCAACCAGGACCACCAACTCCTGAAAAAAACAAAAAGGAACGCCTTAGACAACTGTATCAAAGCCAGCTCCAACCACATAAAAGAACTCTTTAGCATCGTCAAGAAGTTCTCCAACCCTTCAGTGATTGAAAACATCATCAACCCCTCCCAGGAACTCTGCGACACTCT